>NC_138198.1:38118757-38673257 GCF_964194105.1 Spermophilus citellus
TCAGTGAAGTAGGCAAATGGGGAAGGAAGGAAAGGGAGGAAGGATGGAATAGAGAAAGACAGTGGGATAAATCTAACCTAACTTTCCAATGTACATATATGAATATTGCACAGTGAATCTCACCATCATGGACATCCACCAGACACTATAACAAACAAACAAATTGCAAGTAAACAGCAGAAAGTTCAGTTGAGTAGAAGGAAAGGAACAGGGAGGGAGGAGGGTAGAAAATAGCAAGTGCTGGGAACCTAATTAGAAAAATTATATTCTATGCTTTTACAATTATGTCAAAATTAATTTTATTGTCATGTATAAATATAAAGAAACAAAAAGGAAAAAAAGTAAGCAAACAGCAGGTGACTGTGACTTTACAAACAATGTACTATGAACCACATTTGGCCTAGTCCAGAGCAAAGTGGGGTGTATCTTCCTCTAAAGGAACACTTTCTTAGTTCTTGTCAAAGGTGCACACATGGAGATTGTGAATTCTACAAAAGCATACAGTTTGACATGTAAATATTCACTGAGAACTCTATTTCTACTCAGCCTTCAACTCTAAACCTTAAATTCCCACAGTAACTACACCTGTGACAAGAACCCTTTATCCCTCACTACAAGAAACCAATATGTGGGCATTTTTCTTTGCTTCTCTTTAGAAGCAAGTTTAACACCAGTCCTTGTGAAGCCACAATGTACCAAAACTACTATCGCAAATACAACTAACATGAAAATCTACAACCCCACACACGCACCTCAAAAATCAAATGTGTAACACTCTAAATGCTGACTCTACTCCCCTAATCTTAAACACAAAACTACATAGGAAAGATAGAAAATCAAATAGAAGTAACATAAAACTGTCTCAAATCATAAACAAAGCCCTTTCCGTTGGATTGAACGAGTTACAAATGGTCTACTGTGTTTATTTGATAATGCAGTAGACAAAAATTAGAAGCTTGATTAATTTTTCTCTCCTTTTCCTGCTTCAGCTTAGACTTCTTGGATATCCAATGTCCACAATGGTATATCATCTCTCAGGCAATGTTTCCTTGGCATGCTGTTTTTGTGGGACTTTTTACCTAATGAAAGAAGTTCAGTCATGGTTACATCAAAAGTTGTCTTTGCAAGAGAGGGGGCTGTTTTCAGGGAGTGGTGGATGGGGGTGGGGTTGGGGGGTAAATTCAGAATCTCATAACAGAGCACAGAGAAGAGCCAGGCTAAATCTGATGGAATGAATTGTTGCATTTCCTTTTTCTGATTTCCAAAGATTCATGGTGTGCTCCTTGTGACCAAACCAAAGCCACTTTCCTGTCATCAACTCAGCACCCTTAGCCAAGAGATTCAGTAGCCATCTTTCATTTTCAAACAGAAGATTGCTTTCTAATTTTGAAACATTAGGATCAAAAACTGTCCCAAAAGCTATGGGACATCATTGCAGATGTACCCTTGGCTTGGTCCCAATTTTCTTTCTGTAGTTGGAAGTCATTTGTATTTTTTCTTAGAATCTTCTATCTTTAGCTCAGTATTTGGGAGGGTCCTCCAAGATGATCTAAAGCTTCCTACATCGTTTTTATAAGTGAGAGCAGATTGCTCTCACCATTGGTGAGTCACTCCTCCATCTTGAGACTTCATGCAGGCTGCCATGCCATTATACTACCCAGCTTGCTGGGTCAGTTTGGCCTTCTCTCCCAGCTTGTGTTTATCCAAAACTGTGCTGGAGTGGGTGGCTGCAGATGAACGTGGGCTCAATAGTCTCTGCCTTTTTGTTTTCAGAGATGATTTTATCAGATTAATTAATGATGTCCCCATCTCTTCCAGAATTAGTAAGAATTTTAAAATTTATTCATTAATTTAGGTTGAAATTTAATGTTGTGCTTTTCCTACACTTATTTGAAATAATGCTATTATTTTTCTCTTTTCATCTCTTCATGTAATAAATTGCATTTATGGATTTTTCTAAGCGTAAGTCTGAGGAAATGCAGATTTATACATTTTATTTATATTTATTTTGTCATGTGTCCATAGGAATCCATATATATTTTAGTTGTTTTATTGAAAAGTCATGATATATATGTGATAATTTAGGACTTTTTTCACTAATGTATCATGAAAGTTCATGCATATTGTTGTATACCTATAACTCATTCACTTTTGTATTTCATATTTAAGTCTATAGACAATTTATTGTGAATTTATTCATATCATTTAATAGGACACAATTATGGACTATAAAAATAAAGACAGAATGTGACTGGCACAGGAACAGAAAGTAGACACAGGCACTCATAAAACTTTAGATACATGGGTCTTATCAGTAAAAAAAAGGTACAGGAAGATTCAATAGATAGAACTAGAAGATGAGCTATACACAAAAGTAAAATCATCCATAGATAGATTAAGAATTTCAATATGTTTTTAAAACTGTGAACATCTTAATAGAATATATCAATGAACATATATGAAGAAAAAATATTGACAATAATAACATTAAGAAATTTTATTCATCAAAATAATCCTAAGTGAAAACATAAGTTACAAATGATAAAAAGTTATCAGAAGTAAACAGTTGAAAAGAAATTTTATAAAGACTGTCTAAAGAGTCAGAAATTAACAGGCAAAGCATCAAAAACTGAAAAGAAAAAAAATGATACAAGAACATCAAAAGCCATTTCACATGACAGGAAATATATAAGGCTAGTAAATAGTTGTTTGACCTCATCCATGGTTAGGGCACCCTAAATTAAGAGAACTATGAGACACAGCTTTAACTTCATGATATTGACATAAATTTAAAAATCTTGAGTATATGTAGAATTGGAAGTCCTGTAGACTTTATATCTCTTATAAACTTTTTCATGGCACTATGAAATAACAAAGTCACTTTGAGGTTATTTTGCCCTTTAATAATCTAATCCCACATACAAAGCTATAAGAAACTCATATTCCTATGTTGGAAGACATCTATAAGAAAGTTTATAGCTGTACTAAACACAAGAGCAAAACCCTAGAAACAACTTGAGTGCTCATTAACAGAATAAATGAATACATTGTATATCATATGATTTATGTGAAACAAAACTCAACCAATTTCAGCAATGATGTAAATGAACTTAAATGGCATATTATTTAGAAAAAAATCCTCTGAAATAAAGTTAACATATGAAATAAAACACTCTCTATTCAAACATCTGAATTAAGAAAACTTTTATAAAAGGAAAGCGAAAGAATTATAAATACAAAAATGCAGGTGATGGTTTACTTGTGTACAGGGAGGAAAAAAGCAGGGAAATAGCATAGGTGGAAACTATAATAGAGCCAGAAATGAGGGACCAATAGAATCTGTCCTTTTTGAAGATAGTATGACCACAAATACTTATTAAAGTTAATAATCACATAAAATTTAATAATAATATAGTATACATACATATGCATATACATATGTAAAGAAGGCCATAAGGAGACCAATTGGATAACTATCAATACAAATCTGAATACTTGAGATCCTTTAAAATTCAAAAAAAATCCATACTAATTCTCTGTGGTCCCTGTAAAATTTAAATGAAGTTTTGTTGGCATAACCTTGCACTAATATGTGTTTATAATATCTTCAAAGAGGACATTGACCTGACACTTGAAAATTTATTAGCAATTTGGAGATCTTTATTTTTTTTTTATTGGATGTTCACAACATTACAAAACTCATGACAAATCATATTTCATAGATTAGAATCAATTGGGTTATGAACTCCCATTTTTACCCCAAATACAGATTGCAGAATCACATCGGCTACACATCACATTTTTACATACTGCCATATTAGTGACTGTTGTATTCCGCTACCTTTACTATCCTCTAAAATCCCCCCTCCCCTTCCCTCCCATCTTCTCTCTCTACCCCATCTATTGAAAATTCATTTCCCTCCATGTTTGTTATCCCATTCCCCTCGTAAACTCTTATATATAATTTTGTATTACAATGAGGGTCTCCCTCCATTTCCATGTGATTTCCCTTTTTTTTTTCTCCCTTTCCCTCCCGCCTCATATCTCTGTTTAATGCTAGTCTTTTCTTCCTGCTCAGCCTCACTGTTCTGCTCTTAGTTGCTCTCATTATATCAAAGAAGACATTTGGTATTTGTTTTTTAGGGATTGGCTAGCTTCACTAAGCATAATCTGCTCTAGTGCCATCCATTTCCCTGCAAATTCCGTGATTTTGTCATTTTTTAGTGCTGCGTAATATTCCATGGTATATAAATGCCACATTTTTTTTATCCATTCATCTATTGAAGGGCATCTGGGTTGATTCCACAGTCTAGCAATTGTGAATTGTGCTGCTATGAACATCGATGTGGCAGTATCCCTGTAGTGTGCTCTTTTAAGGTCTTCAGGAAATAGTCCGAGTAGGGCAATAGCTGGGTCAAATGGTGGTTCCATTCCCAGCTTTCCCAGGAATCTCCATACTGCTTTCCAAATTGGCCGCACCCGTTTGCAGTCCCACCAGCAGTGTACAAGAGTACCCTTTTCCCCACATCCTCGACGCTTCAGAAATACAGAAAACAATTAGAAATTATTTTGAAAACCTATATTCCAATAAAATAGAAGAAAGTGAAGACATCGATAAATTCCTTAAGTCATATGATTTGCCCAGACTGAGTCAGGAGGAAACTCACAACCTAAACAGACCAATATCAATAGATGAAATAGAAGAAGCAATTAAAAAACTTCCAACCAAGAAAAGCCCAGGACCGGATGGGTATACAGCGGAGTTCTACAAAACCTTTAAAGAAGAATTAATACCAGTACTTTTCAAGTTATTTCAGGAAATAGAAAAGGAGGGAGCTCTTCCAAATTCATTCTATGAGGCCAACATCACCCTGATTCCGAAACCAGACAAAGACGCCTCAAAGAAAGAAAACTACAGACCAATATCTCTAATGAACCTAGATGCAAAAATCCTCAATAAAATTCTGGCGAATCAGATACAAAGGCATATCAAAAAAATTGTGCACCATGATCAAGTAGGATTCATCCCTGGGATGCAAGGATGGTTCAATATACGGAAATCAATAAATGTTATTCACCACATCAATAGGCTTAAAGAGAAGAACCATATGATCATCTCAATAGATGCAGAAAAAGCATTTGACAAAGTACAGCATCCCTTTATGTTCAAAACGTTAGAAAAAATAGGGATAACAGGAACTTACCTCGACATTGTAAAAGCTATCTATGCCAAGCCTCAGGCTAGCATCATTCTGAATGGAGAAAAATTGAAGGCATTCCCTCTAAAATCTGGAACACGACAGGGATGCCCCCTATCACCACTTCTATTCAATATAGTTCTCGAAACACTGGCCAGAGCAATTAGACAAACGAAAGAAATTAAAGGCATAAAAATAGGAAAAGAATTTGGAGATCTTTAAATGACCTTACAGCTGCTATCTACTACTAATATACCAAGAAAACAACTGATAGAATGTCGTCTTGGATATAGAAAAGTTTGATGGAAATGTTTGCTCATATATTTTATATCTGATTTCAGTTCCCTGGAGTTCAAGAATGGAGGAAAGGACAAGTGCATGGAAGGGGAATACTGGAATATATACTGGAATCTAGGGTAGAAGTAGATTGTTGATATATCAAAGGGCCAAAGCTGAGGAAAGTCAGAATTACAAATAATGTTACAATCTTTCATTTCTTAGATCCAACTTACTTAGATAAACATTTCAATATTTAATTCTTGCTCCCAGCTCAACCTGCAGCTTTTTAAGTAAAGGAATTCTTTCTTATCCATAGTTTTCATTACTTTGGTTTTAGTTATCCCTGGCCAAATGTGGTGCAAAAACTTAAATAGAAAATTCCGGAAATAAACAATTGATACATTTTAAATTGCACACAATTTTGAGTAATGTAATGAGATCTTGAATCATCCTGCTCTGTTCCATCAAGGAAATGAATCATTCCTTTGTCCAGAGTATCCACAATGTATGTACTACTAATTCATTAGTTACTCAATAGCCAAGTCAGTTATAAGATTGACTTGTAGTATAATAGTGCTTGTGTTCAGATAACCCTCATGTAGTAGCTTAAAGCTAAGTCTCCATGTCTACATCATTCACAAAACTTCATCATATAGACATCATATCATCTCAAATCATAACAAGAAGGATATATACAAGACAAGATATTATAAGAGATAAAGAAGAATTATATTCATACAAATTTTATTAAAGTAGATTATTATAATTACTCTATTACTAATTATGGTTGTTACTCTCTTACTGTGCTTGATTTATAAATTAAATTTTATCATAGTATGTATGTATAGAAAAAAAACAGTATATATAGGTCACGATGCTGTTGGTTTCAGGTATCCACTAAAAATGTTGGAAAATCTCTTTCACAAATAAGGGGGGGACTACTATAGGTAAAATTTCCTTTAATATACAAAGAAAGCACATGGTTGTGAGTTGGAAATGGGTTACTTATTTCAAAATGACTAAACTTTTATTATATATATATATATATATATATATATATATATTCACTCATTCTTAGAATTCCTCATAATAATCATGATTTGTTTGATACTACAAATTAATGGAAAACACTACATCATTGCACTAACCCATTAATTAGAGCTCACTTATTCCTTTTTCTTAATATATTTTTTTATTCCTTTATTTAATTTATTTATTTTTATGTGATGCTGAGGATTGAACCCAGTGCCTCGAACATGCTAGGTAAGCCCTGTATTGCTGAGCCACAACCCCAACCCTCACTGATTCTTTAGACTGCTTTCCTGCACTGATATGGCTGGCTGTCCTTCTTGCTTGAGAGGCAGTATAGTATAATTTAGCCATTTGATGCCTCTTGCTTAGCTACTTGGTGTTAAGTAACTTAACTATTCTGTTCCCTGCCTTCCTCATATGAATATGAGAACAATGATATAATGTTTATAGGACCAGATGAAGTAATATGTAGAGAGCACATTTAGCACACAATAAGAGCTCAAAATACAATGGTTAAAAAAGCATATTTAGATATAATTTTGCTCCAAAAATTGTTTATATGATGATAATTTCTACAGATTTGTTGTGAACTTTGAGGGAATAAATACATATTTTTTTTAACCCAAGAAAGGCTTAACACAAAATGCTTCTCACTTTAGAAAATATCATGTGGAAATAGATTCACAGTGGACTTGTGTGTGTTTGGAAGGCTTTAAGTGAAACTGAAAATGGTTAACTAGAGAAAGAAAGAACATGTTTGTTTTTACATCTTGAAGGGATATCAGCAACTCTGAGCCTAACTCTGTGATCCCTTTCACTAATTCTTCATCTCTTCTTATCAAAGTAGAAGGAGATGCGCTGGTTGGTGTTAGTGAATCACTTGCATCATTTTAATATCCATATGACAGGTACTTCTTATTATCTCTGCATTTTTCCCTCTACAGTTTTGGATTTGCATCTATATATTTTCATTTTACTCAGCTGAAAACAAAACAAAACCAAACAACAAAACCCCCAAAACTAAACAATGCAAACTTTCCCTGTCCAAACTAAAACACTTTGGTTCTTGTGCAGCATGAAAATACCAGAAAACTTTCTTCCATACCAGATAGATGGAATTTTAAAAAGAAATTGACCAAGAGTTGGAAACATTTCAAAAGTATGGAAAATGTTGGTAATTTCCAAGAAATACAATTTAGTTATATCCCTAAATTGAATATTATACATATCTGAAGTATTCTACCTCTCTAATTGGTTTTCTTGAAAAAGTAATACCAAATAACATGATTCACAGAAATTTATATCCCTAATCATCATTTTTGGCATGTGAACCAACATATGTCAAATAAAAACATTTGAAGTGCTTTTTGAAAATGAAAATAATTTTTAAAAATATATTTTAAAACAAAATAGTGGTCATATTAAAACACTCAAATGCTATAATAATATGAAACACCACCGATGCCTGAAGAAAGGGTCATTTAATAGGTAACAAAGCATGTTCATTCTGTTTTACTTTATTAGGTCCCAGAAGGAAAGAGTATATTCATACAACTCAAACTACATACTTTATTTAAAAAAATAATTTCAGTGAAAAGATAATCATGCTTTTTCTTCATACTAGAAAGTTAGTAAAAGAAAGTGAGCTTTCTAGATTCTCATCCAAAAATGAAATTGAAGGCTATATACTTGATCTATATGAGCTCTATGTAACTCACTACTCATAAATTGGTGACAGCTGATATATACCTATAGCTGGTACCTTCTCAGATCTTTTCTCCATATTTGCTCATATGTTTAATTAAATCAACCCCACTTCTCATTGGGATTAGGAGCCTTACAATCCTCCCTTCTTATTTAAGTCAATCTGTTGTATAGACAATTCACTGACAAGCTTTTCGGTGGGAACAGAAACAGCTATCTCACAGCTCATCCTAACCCTGCAATTGTGTCATTACTTTGTACTCTGATAGCATGTGTTTCAACCATCCTTTAGACCAGGGTTTAGAACTTGGAACTATAGATATTTTGGATCAGATAGATATTTTGGGGTTTGGGGTGCATGAGGGATTTCTTTTTATTGTTTTACAATATTCCTGGCCACTACCCAGTAAATGACAGTAGTAGCCCTCAAATGCCTCCCCCAAGAAGCAAAATTTCCCCAAGTTAAAAAGTACTGTTTCACTCTTAACTTTAACGACAATCTCAGATTCTTTCCTTTTTATGCAAAATACCAAATATCATATGACTTAAAAATTTATGGAATTCCAGTCTAACACATATGGTCCAATTATTAATTTTTAATACTTGGTGGATACTCTGAGGAAGATACCTGCTGGAATAATTGAGTATGCATGCAGAAATATAAAATTTCATTCTAAATAGCCATATCATTAAAGTTTATAATGAAGAACTTTTAGCATGGTCCCTTTTGAAGGCTACTGAAGGACAAGATGAATTGGAAACACAGTACTTGGTCAAAGTTCTCACCTCAGATTTCTGAAAGAGGAAAAACAATATCCCAGCCTCACCCTAAGGAGACATGACTTTTTAAAGTCCTGTCCTAAGAATGTGGGCCACAACCATAACTTAAAATTATTGAAAGATCAACCCCTACTGAGCCTTTTCTCTATTGAAGTTTCTGTTAAAGGCGAATGTGCAAGGCTGTTAAATATTTAAGAGGTCTCTAAAAGAAGGAAGTGGAGAGACACAAATCACAACTATAAAACCCTTAGGCGGATTAAGTCAGAGCTGAGGAAGCATTTAATTTCCTCTCTGAAGTCCTTTTTCTCCTTTTAATCTTTTTCTCCTAATTCTGTTTTCTTAGGGGGATATGCCCTGGACTTCAGATCATCTAAGTCCTGATGTACTAATCTTCTATTCTATTTTTTTAATTTCCCTTTCTCCAATTGTATCTTCTTTGACAACCTCTTCCTTTTGTCCATTCCATTCTCAGAAATATGAAATAGACTCAGTATTTTATCAGTAAAGGAAATGAATATATGTATACCAACCAACCAAATGTATGCCCTATGCATCTTTATTCCTCTAAATGCAGTGTGAGTAGAAAAATCTCATTCTCCATCAGGAGTTGTGCTATATATACTTAAAACCAACCAACCAACCAACCAACCAACCAACCAACCAACATAAAACATGACTAATATCAGGTTTTATTATTTTGATTTACCAAATTCATGACTTTGAGTGATTTTTAAATTTCTCTGAATAAAATGTTGGCCCTAAAAAAAAAAAAAAAAAAAAAAAATTTCTCTGAATTTTAACTGAAGTTGATTAATGGGATAATTGGGTAAAAATGAAAAAAAAATTCTCTTGCAAGTTTACATCTGTATGTAGTAGGCATTCAAGAAGGTAGCCTTCCATTTCCAGTATCTTTGATGGTGAAACTAATTAATATTTTCATAAACTGCTGCTCTTGTTTTTCACTGAAAATTTAATTTTAACTTCAGGGAAAAGTATCTTGAAGCTAATTCCAGGACCTTGATTACCAAGGCAAAAGCAAAGTGCTAAAACTGTCAAATGATAGCAACCGATTCAACCTTCTTAATACTGGATTGTTTTCTGGTTAAGTTAATACACATTTCAAAACTTATGATCACTGGCTTTTGGCACTGACACTGAACTTAAAGTGATGATATTTCAAAGAAAACTGAAATGCAAAGGGTGTTCTGCTGCATTTTCTTTAAGGTTCATCTACTCTGACTTTTACATGACTTGTTAGACATTAGCCTCCCTGTTTTGAAAAGGCCAGGTACATCAGGGTTAGTGCAGAGGGTGAACACCATTAGTTTGCACTTTATCACTGTCATCCAGCTGCTGAATGGCTACAGTTTACATTCCATAGGTAATGGAAGGTGTCAGAGTTATTTAAACTCTTACATAAGTCAAAACTTAACAAAAGGCTCAGAGTTCCCAATTTTAAGTAAGAAAGACTTTTTCTACACAGTTCCTTCAAATACCTTACCTTCAATTTTCAATGAGAATGCAGTAATTACTGTAAGTGCATTTCACTAACTAATTAATGAACCCAACAGCAGTATTCGTTCAGAATTTATTATTTAAAAATGTAAGTAGATGCAAGTGATGCTTGAACTTTTCTTCAAATATTTGATTTAAACTGGATTTTAACCAAGACTAAATATCATAATAAAATCCATAACTGTTGCCATCCATTCTGTAACTCATAGATATATATGATTCCAGAAATGTAAATAAAAGCATGTTCTCTCTCCACTCTACTCATCTCACTGGTTTGTATCTAAGAACAGCCCAACAGACTACAGTGGCCAAATACTGACAATTCATTCAGGCATTGAGCGAGGATTTTATGTCACTCCATTACATCTTTTCACACTTTTCATTTTTTATTCCATTATGGCAGGCTTGTCTTCCCCTCACACTGCCAGGGGCTACCAATCTGTAATAAGTCTTAGCTTCAAACCCACTCAAAAAGGATCAAATGGGTAAAAGGGAAGTAGTCCGTAGCTGCTGCTGGCATTCATATTCATACTCACAATATTTCTGAATACTTAGGGGATTCATTTAGATCCTAAGTGTGGTTTTCAGGAAAGGACATGAATTATGTGTCATGAGATTTGAGTTCCAATTCTGACCTTGAAATTCAGCAGGTGAAAATATTATTTCTAGCAGCAATATCTCTCTGCTGTTTACAATTACAGGTTGGGCTAGATGATTTGTAGCTTGAACAATATAGTCTTCAAATAGTAATAGTGCATTTACTTTTTTTCTTTTTCATTATTTTTTAAATACCAAGATGATTTTCCACCAAACTGTATCCTTAGCCCATTTAATTATCTATTTTGAGAGAAGTGTCCTTAATTGGCTAAGGCTGGCCTCAAATTTGCAATCCTTGTGCCTCAGCCTCTAGACTAACTGGGGTTACAGGTATGCATCACATTTCCAGACAATTACTTTTTGAGTAAATAATTATGTGTGTGCTTCTGATTCTCAATGAATGCAAGAATAATAACAAACTTAGAAGTTCTTGGTTTTGGCAGTACTATCAACCTACTACTAGTAGGTGTTTACTTTTCACAATGGTTAATTTTATGTGTCAATATCACTAAGCCATGAGCTGAGTCCAACTATTTGGCTAAACATTATTTCTGGATATGATTATGAAGGGGTTTTTAGTTGAGATTAGCTTTGAATAGGTCCACTTAATAAAGCAGATTATTCTTCCCAGTGTGGGTTGGCATTGCATCATCTGATCCCTTGAGGGCCTGCATAGAATAAAAAGGTGGAGGAAGGGAATATTCACACTGTCTGCCTGACTTCTTGAACTGGGAGACAAGTCTTTTGCTCTTGACTAGGACTTATTTTACTGACACCTCTCTTTCTCAGGCCTTTGAACTTGGATTGAAACTACAGCATCATCCTTCCTGGGTATCCAGTCTCAGATGGCAGATCATGGGACTTCTTAGACTTCACAGGTGTGAGGCAATTCCTTCTTTTAATAAATATAGATCTCTTTATCTAGAAAGAGATACATGGATAGAAGATATATATATATTTGAAAGAGATATATCCAATGAATTATATATTATTTGTTCTGTTTCTCTGGAGAAACCCGGACAATGCACACCTATTTTTTTAAACTGGGTTTTTCAAAATTATTGGAGATGTAATCATTCCTTTTGTTGATTTATATATTTTCCCATGTCTTTCAAAACACTTGCTACCTTGTTTATTTTTCATTTTTTTAAATTGAGCATCACTTGATATAACTTGGCATATATTACTGTTTCCATTTTTTAGAGATGAGGAGTTGAAGATCAAGAGAAATTGAATGGCTTAGCAAATATCTTGTGTCTTCTTAAAAATCAATATCTTATTGTGATATCTACAGAAACATGTATAGAACTAGCTTTGTAGTTTCATAATACTTATAATGAGAACACCTAAGTAACTACCACACATGTGAAGTACTAGAACATTAATAGTATACCAGAAGTCTCTCTGTGTCCCTTCCATGCTAATTCCGGTTGATTGCCTCTCACCTTTGAAGTGCAGGTGATAGAGCATGCTGGAAGAACTTTGCAGGAGAAAGGGATTTCTGTTGATGAGCTACCATTGGCTTCTTGCTCCTGCTGCCTTGTTGATGAAATGGTGTCTCAACGTGGTGATGTCTTGACCTCTCTTAGAGTCTATCTGCCAGTCCTGGGGCCTCTTGCACCTGGTAGGGTATTTTCTGCTTGTCCAGTGATTGTGAGCTAACTTTAGCTTAGACAACTTTACTATCCTGTGAGTTGCAAACACAACTTCCTTAGGAAGTAAGGATCCCAATGTTGGGAAGGGGCACCACTTTCCAGGTCTGTACTTCTTTGAATACTCTCCTCAACTGTTATGGTGTGGATCTGGAATATTACCCAAAGTCTCCAGTGTTGAAGGCTTGGTCTCCAGTACAGCAAGGTTCAGATGTGGAGTTCTGGGGAAATGATTGGATCATAAATGCTCTGGCCTCATTTGTGGATTAATCCTTCAATAATTGAATGGATTACTGGTAAGCAGTGAAAACTCTAGGCAGGTTGTTCTTGGTTGGAGCGAGTACATCACTGGGGATATGCCCTTGGGGTTTTCTCTTGTCCTGGACCCCTTTCTTTCTCTTTTTCTCTTTTTGAGCTTTTTGTCTGCCATGAGCTAGGTAGCTTTCCTCCACCATGCCTTTCTGGAATTCTGTTCTACACTTCTTCAGGCCCAGAGCAATAAAGCCAGCAGACCATGAACGGAAAACTGTGAACCAAAATGAATCTTTCCTCCTTTAACTGGTTTTTCACAGGCATTTGTCACAGTGATAAAAAGCTTATATGTCTCAATAAGCTGAGTAGGCTGACCTTGAACTTGTGATCCTCCTGCGTCACCCACCTAAGTAGTGGGGATTACAGGTGTGCACCAATATGCTTGGCCTCATTCTATATGTTTATTGGTTGTTTGGCTTTCCCTTAGTGAAATGCCTGCTTTAAGTCTTTTACCTATATTTTTAATTGGGTTGTCTGACTTTTTAGGAGTTTTCTTCACATAAAATCTGGATGTAAGTTCTTTATCAGTTGGATGTGTTGCAAATAGCTTCTTCTATTTTATGGCTTTTCACCTTTTTTAATGGTGTCTTTTGAAGATGGTAAAATTATGACCATAATTTTAACATTGTTAAATTTATTAATCTTCTTCATAGTCACTGTTCTTTGTGTTTTGTTTTAAGAAATCCTTTCTTACTGAGGACATTAATTTATTCTTCCATATAATTTTGTAAAAGCTTTATGGTTTTGCCTTTCACATTTAGGTTTTAATCTACCCAGAATTGATTTTTTTATATGGCATGGATGCTTTTGCTATTATGCCATAATTTCTGAAAATCAAATGCACACAAGGTCACCATTACCATTTAGTTTATGTGTCTACTGTTGTGAGACACATAGCCAGTGTAGAATGCTGCTGAATCAAAGGAAAAAAATCTTTTCTCTAAATGAATCCCGTAATGAAGCTTTTACTGAGTACAAGAAACAATGGTGTTTTTCTTATCTAATCTCAAGAAAAAATAGTTTATTTTACAGATAAACCAATTAAGAGTTAGAGAGTGTAGGAAACTTTGCTAAGTAGCATAGTAGCATATATTTGAGCAAGGATTTAAATCTTTAGACTTTAACTAAAAACTCTTTTGATGCTTCTATTTTTATAGGGATAGCTATTGTGTGTGTGTGGGGTGTGTGTGTGTGTGTGTGTGTGTGTGTGTGTGTGCATGCACGCCCTCATTATTTTTTGTTCCATGCCTTTGGTATGAAATTTGAATTTTTCTGGAGTTCTTAACTGTCTTTAGTTTCATCCTACCTTGTTCTACTTTAAGTTTTGATTATATTCAAAATCACCCATTTTCTTTATAAGTATTTTCTTGCATTGTTTTCAAAATAGTCCCATTTTCAGCGTTGTGCCTCTATTTTACTATTTATTTCATTTCACTCAATATAAGTGTTTCATTTAAGAAATAGAGAAATTTGACAATTGCCTGGAGTTTAAAATTTTGGTAACTATGATTACTGGAACCCTTGAGGGCTCTGCTAAATTCCTACATAAATCACATTGCGGGTTGCTGGGCCAAACTTGTAAGTTTTTGTCCCCTCCATACCACATAAAACTCACTATACCAGCTTTAGCCAGAGGAAATCCATTTAATCTTATGCATTTTGGGGGCTATCAATTTTATTTTTGATACTAAAGAATGCAAGGAAGAAAATGCTGGGGAGTGAAATCTCTATATTGTGTGCATGTATGGATATATAATGACAAATCCTATCATTATATACTACAATAATGTACCAAAAACTGGAAAGAAAAAAAAAAAGTTCTGTAAAAACTGGTCAGAGCAAATAATTTTAGGAATTCAGTGGAGTGCCTTCAATTACATAAAAATGAAATCATAAAAGATAAAGTTCGTTGCAGAATATTAAAAACTTAAGGTTTATTATTCTAGATTTAATAAACAAATTTCGTAAATACAAAAAGCCATGTTATTTGTATAATACTAACAAACAGATGGAAGATGGAATAAAAATTATTTACAAGAACAGGATAAGACAAAAGTATTCAGGAAGCTAATTAAAAACTACAGAACATGAGATACCACTACAATGAAAAGTATGAATCACTGTTGAGAGAGATTAAAGAAAGATTAATAAATTTAGAAGTGTGCTATGATCATTGGTTAAAGAGCTCAGTATTGTTAAGATATATGTTGTCAACAACTTCAAAATTATCATGATAAAAACTTTAGTCTCTCTGGATTTTCCTCTGTTAATAGATTTAAACCTGAAAATTCTTTACTATTTTTTATTTCTTTGAATGCCTTCAAACTTTATGTGTATACACTCACACAACCACACACACACACACACACACACACACACACATGCATAAGTATATGTATATGTTTATCTGTATCTTTGAACAGGTTGAAGTACCTTATCTATGATTTCTTCTCAGCCAGTATTGACACTGGAGCTGGATAACCCATTGTTATTGGGGATTATCATGTGTATTGATAAATAGTAGGATCTATGTCCTCTGCATACTAGTTTCAGTAACATACTTCCCCACAGGTTATGCATAACAAAATGAATCTAGTCTTTTCCAAATGTCCCTGTTATGGTTTAGATATGAATTGACCCCAAAGGCTCATGTGTGAGAAAATATGAGGAAGTTTAAAGGTGAAAATATTGGATTATGAGAGCTTCAACCTGATCAGTGTATTAATTGCCTGATGGAATTAATTGGGTGGTAGCTGTTGGCAGGCAGAGTGTGGCCAGAGGAGGTGGGTCATGGGGGTGTGCCTTTGAGGTATATATTTTTCCCTGGAGAGGAGAGCTCTCTCTTTCTCTCTCTCTCTCTCTCTCTCTCTCTCTCTCTCTCTGCTTCCTGGGGCAATGTTTTGAGCCACTTTCTTCCACCACACATTTCTGTCATCATGTACTGCCTCACTCAGGCCCTAAGAAATAGAGTTAGCCATCTTGGGATTAAGAAATCTGAAACCAAGAACCTCAAAATAAAATTTTCCTGCTTTAAAATTGTTCTTATCAGGTCTTTTGGTCACAGTGGCAAAAAAGCTAATATATTCCCTTAGGCGGCAAAACTACCCCCAAGTTCAATCATTGACCTGATAGGTCATTTTCTGAAGCAGGAATCTCACCTTTACAAAGTCGTTTATTTCTCCTTTTTTTCATTTATTTCATTCAAACAGTATGTCTTGTCCTGATCCTTGCAAACAGTTTTATTACAGATAGAAGTACTTATAATTATTGTATCCCTTTATGCTATTCATTTATATGCCAGTGATTGCAGAATAAATTCAAAATTTCTTAACATGGCATTTAAAGCTCAACCAATTTATCCAATATCTTGTGTCACATACCTTTCTTCAGATTGAGTATTCTTACAACATGAATATTTAAAATCACTCCTGGCACATACTACAGGAAGACTTACCTTGTATCACTTCTCATTATCTCTGCTGCCTTTCTGCCTTTGACCTGTGAATGAGATATTTCTTATGTGGCCCTTCAAATCCTCTTGGCTCCACCTCTGGCTTCAGACCTGTGTGAGCAGAATGCAGTGGCTTCATGTGACCAACCTGATAAAACAACCTTCCTTGTTTTGCTCTATTTCCTACTACCACTGCTGAGGGTTAATTTCTTAAAGTACCAGAATAGAAGCTTTAATCTCAGGCTCTGCTTGTGATGAATCTTACACTGAGACAGCTTGACTAACTTTCATTCACCTATTAAAAATTTTCTTAGGTATAATTATTTCTTGTCTTCTTCCCCATCTCTCATTTCACTCCTGAGTGCTACAAATCTCAACATGCGTTTATTATCTACAAACCACTTTGAGATACAAACCTATATCATAATCATTGTATGCCTACAATACTTAGGTAGCAAAAAACGATAGACTTATATGGTTAAAATGATATGCTCAATATTAATCTTGAAGAAAATAATTCATTTTGTAGTTAATTAATTAACACCATCACTGATTTTCTTCATTTGTCCTCTGCCAGCATTTAAGAAAGAAAAATCTGTTCTCTGCTGTATCTTCATCATTTGCTAGCTAATTTCTACCCTCAACAATCAAATATAACTTCCCTTGCCACAGTCCGGCTGGGCAAAATAACCAGGAGGTGACAAGCAACTTGTGAAGGTTGAAACAGGAACTGCTTTATTGCAGGCAAACTCAGTGGGAACTGAGTGGGCACTCAAGGTAGTGAGAGCCACTATATTGTGGAACAGCAGAGGTATATATACCTAACTGATTACACACAGCTTGACTCAATTAGCATCATCTAGATACAGCAGTCAGCCAATAAGGAATTTCCATCATCTTAATGGCTCGGTGGCATTGCCTCTCAAACCACTCCCCCTGACAAACTGCCAGGCGCCATCTTGACTTGATGGCGGCCCCCAACATTCCCTCTCAAAATTTAGGACAGTATTTTGATTGCTAAACTCAGTTCTGTTAGTCTGTCTAAAGGGCCTGGCACTGTTGAGTACATTTTCCCTCTGGAAACTGTCTTTGCTTCTAGAATGTCACTGTCTTTATTCCTTTTTTTCTCTTGATCATTCCTTTCAAATTTTAAAAATATAACATTTTTTCTTGTGTTCAGATTGAATTTTATTTTCTCTCTTTTTTTTAGATATTTTTCTCTGCTAGGTATATGTATACTTGCTAGGTACTTGCATAAATGCTGGAAACTTTAAATTATAGGTACATGTTTTGTAAATTAGAGTGTCTGAATATATTTTAGACAATTTTAATTCAGTAGGACCTAAATATATATATTATAAATAAATAATATAAATAATACATATTATTTATTTATATATTATATATCTATATTATAAAAAAACTATATTATTTATATCTATTTCCATATTTAGATCCTACTGAATTAAAAGTGAATAAAACATTCAGAAACTCTAATTTACAAAACATGTACCTATAATATATATAACATATATGTGTTTACATACATACATATATATATATATGTATTTATTTTATTCCTATCTCTAATCCTCCCAGACAATCTTATTCTCTGCTATCACTTACCTGTAAACAAATCTGACCTTGTCAGGCTTATACTTAAATGCTTCAAAGTAGTACTTGAAATAGAAAGATGATTTCTGAAATATTTACCATGCAATTCAGGACCTTCCATAAGAAGCTGTACCTTCCCTTCTCTCCATTCATTCATTCAATCAGTTTTGTTATGCTTGTCGTTCTGTTAGGTACTGGGAATATGAAGCTGACAAAACCCTCATGCTATATATCCCTGCTCCTAAACCTTTAGTCCCCTCAGACATCCAGTCATCCCTGAACCTACATTAGATTACACTTGTATTTAACATACCAATATATTGGGAAACGATTAACAGCTTAAAGTTAGTTAATACATCTATCTCTTCACCTAGTTGTCATATGTGTGTACATGGTAAGAACACTTAGTATCTACTGTCTTAGCAAATTTCAAGTACATAATACAATGTTGATAACTATTATATATTAGAACCCCAGAAAACATTTGTCTTGTGAATAAATGTATTCACCAGCATCTCTCTATTTTCTCCAATCTCCTACCTCCTGGTAACCATCATTCTACTGACCAACTCTGCGTTTTAACTTCTTCAGATTGTACATATAAGTGAGATCATAAAGGATTTGTCTTTCTATGTACGTCTGGCTTATTGCACTCAGCATAAGTTTCTGCTGATTCATCCATGTTCTCACAAAGGACAGGATTTCCTATTTTTATCATCTTTGAATGTTTTATGGAATTCAGTGGTGAAACCATAGAAGCTGGACTTTTCTGCAATGGGGGAATATCTATTTTTGTTTCCATCTCTCTACTTGTTATTGATCTGTACAAAGTTTTCATTTCTTTATGATTCAATCTTTGTAAGTTAAATGTTTCTAGAGATGTATCCATTTCTTTTAGTGTATCCAAGTTTTGGTTTATTGTTGTTCATACTCATGATTATTTACATTTCTGTGGAATTAGTTGTAATGTCTTTTCTTGCATCATTAAGGAGCAGGCATAAATAAGAATGGGTGGGTTAAATAACTGGCTGTATTTATAACTTAACTCACATATTTATGCACATTTTAAAAATTGACTGTATAATGTTAGGGAAGTTAGGTATTTTGAATTTTTTTGTTTTTCTTTTTTTGCTCTAGTTCGTAGAATGAGATGGTAGTTCCAGTTATACATACTTATTCTAAATTTTAATTCCATGATCTACAGAAATCCATATAATTAATGATGATAAACAGAAACTTTGATAGTATTTCATTGTTTATACATTTTTATATGTCTTTTCAGTTTTATTCTAACTTTTTTAAAGATCAACAAGTTATTACTGTTATCTTTTAAGATTAGAAAAACCAATTAAACCTTAAATGACTTTGGCATGTCAGCTAGTTACTTAAAATTAGTCCTTTTGTTTTCTAATCTAGTTTCCCTTTTGATATACTAGTAGTATATAACCAGTGATCATAGGATCCCAACCCTGAAAGTCTCAGAGACCTAAATGTTGAAATTTATAAGCATAAATAGAAACATTGATTGAAATTGCACATTCATGTGAAAGTGTCTGGGATTTTTTAAGACCTTGAGGTTTTAATCATAAAAAATGTAAAACCATCTATAACTATATCTACATAGTATTTAACCAAGTATCTAGATACCACTGAAATTTGATTTACAGTTTTATGACAAGAATGCAACACAGTTTGGTAGAAAATAACAAATTAAAAATACAAGTACTTAAATTCCAATCTCTATATTTCCTCCTTAAAATGCTTGCCTTTCATTTATGCCAGATTCCTTTTTTTTTTTAATTTTTTATTGATTATTTAAAGCATTACATAGCTCATGATATATCATCTTTCATACATTAGACTCAAATTGTGTTTTGAACTCCCATTTTCACCCCAAATATAGATTGCAGAATCACATCTGTTACATATTCACATTTTTACATAATGCCATATTAGTGTCTGTTGTATTCTGCTACCGTTCCTATCCCCTACTATCCCCCCTCCCCTCCCCTCCCCTCCCATCTTCCCTCTCTATCTCCCCTGCTGTTGTTCAATTCTCTCCCTTTTTTTCCCTCCCCCTTGCCCCTCATAGCCTCTTATAATTTTATGTATCCTTGAAGGTCTCCTACCATTTCCATATGCTTTCCCTTCTCTCTCCGTTTCTCTCCCCCCATTCGTCTTTGTTTACTGTAGTCTTTTCCACATGCTCTTCCTTCCTGTTCTGTTATTAGTTGTTCTCTTTATATCAAAGCAGACATTTGGCATTTGTTTTTTAGGGCTTGGCTAGCTTCACTTAGCATAATCTGCTCTAATGCCATCCATTTCCCTGCAAATTCTATGATTTTGTCATTTCTTAGTGCTGCATAATATTCCATTGTGTATAGATGCCACATTTTTTTATCCATTCATCTATTGAAGGGCATCTAGGTTGGTTCCACAGTCTAGCTATTGTGAATTGTGCCGCTATAATCATTGATGCAGCCGTATCCCTATAGTGCGCTCTTTTAAGGTCCTCAGGGAATAATCCGAGAAGTGCAATAGCTGGGTCAAATGGTGGTTCCATTCCCAGCTTTCCCAGGAATCTCCATACTGCTTTCCAAATTGGCCTCACCATTTTGCAGCCCCACCAGCAGTGTACAAGTGTACCTTTTTCCCCACATCCCCGCCAACACTTGTTGTTTGACTTCATAATGGCTGCCAATCTTACTGGAGTGAGATGGTATCTTAGGGTGGTTTTGATTTGCATTTCTCTGATTGCTAGAGATGGTGAGCATTTTTTCATGAACTTGTTGATTGATTGTATGTCCTCCTCTGAGAAGTGTCTGTTGAGGTCCTTGGCCCATTTGTTAATTGGGTTATTTGTTATCTTATTGTTTAATTTTTTGAGTTCTTTGTACATTCTGGATATTAGGGCTCTATCGGAGGTGTGGGGAGTAAAGATTTGTTCCCAGGATGTAGGCTCTCTATTTACCTCTTTTATTGTTTCTCTTGCTGAGAAAAAACTTTTTAGTTTAAGTAAGTCCCATTTATTTATTCTGGTTGTTAACTCTTGGGCTATGGGTGTCCTATTAAGGAATTTGGAGCCCGACCCCACAATTTGTAGATCGGAGCCAACTTTTTCTTCTATCAGACGCAGTGTCTCTGATTTGATATCTAGCTCCCTGATCCATTTTGAGTTAATTTTTGTGGATGGCGAGAGAAAGGGATTCAATTTCATTTTGTTGCATATGGATTTCCAATTTTCCCAGCACCATTTGTTGAAGATGCTATCCTTCCTCCATTGCATGCTTTTAGCCCCTTTATTAAATATAAGATAGTTGTAACATTGTGGATTAGTCTCTGTGTCTTCTATTCTGTACCATTGGTCCACCTGCCTGTTTTGGTACCAGTACCATGCTGTTTTTGTTACTATTGCTTTGTAGTACAGTTTGACCTCTGGTATCGCTATACCTCCAGATTCACACTTCCTGCTTAGAATTGCTTTTGCTATTCTGGGTCTTTTGTTTTTCCATATGAATTTCATGATTGCTTTGTCTATTTCTACAAGAAATGCCATTGGTATTTTGATTGGCATCGCATTAAACCTATAGAGAACTTTGGGTAATATCGCCATTTTGATGATGTTAGTTCTGCCTATCCATGAACAGGGTACATTTTTCCATCTTCTGAGATCTTCTTCTATCTCTCTCTTTAGGGTTCTGTAGTTTTCATTGTATAAATCTTTCACCTCTTTTGTTAGGTTGATACCCAAGTATCTTATTTTCTTTGAGGATATTGTGAATGGAGTGGTTTTCCTTATTTCCATTTCAGAAGTTTTGTTGCTGATATATAGGAATGCCTTTGATTTATGCGTGTTGATTTTATAACCTGCCACTTTTCTGAATTCATTTATTAACTCTAGCAGCTTCTTTGTAGACTCTTTTGGGTCTGTTAAGTATATTATCATGTCATCCGCAAATAGCGATAGTTTAATTTCTTCTTTTCCTATTTTTATGCCTTTAATTTCTTTTGTCTGTCTAATTGCTCTGGCTAGTACTTCGAGAACTAAATTGAATAGAAGTGGTGATAGAGGGCATCCCTGTCTTGTTCCAGATTTTAGAGGGAATGCCTTCAATTTTTCTCCATTCAGAATGATGCTAGCCTGAGGCTTAGCATAGATAGCTTTTACAATGTTGAGGTAAGTTCCTGTTATCCCTAGTTTTTCTAGTGTTTTGAACATAAAGGGATGCTGTACTTTGTCAAATGCTTTTTCTGCATCCATCGAGATGATCATGTGGTTCTTGTCTTTAAGTCTATTGATGTGGTGGATAGCATTTATTGATTTCCGTATATTGAACCATCCTTGCATCCCAGGAATGAATCCTACTTGATCATGGTGCACAAGTTTTCTGATATGTTTTTGTATTCGATTCGCCAGAATTTTATTGAGAATTTTTGCATCCAAGTTCATTAGAGATATTGGTCTGTAGTTTTCTTTCTTTGAAGTATCTTTGTCTGGTTTTGGGATCAAAGTGATGTTGGCCTCATAGAATGAATTTGGAAGAGCTCCTTCTTTTTCTATTTCTTGAAATAGCTTGAAAAGTATTGGTATTAATTCTTCTTTGAAGGTTTTGTAGAACTCCGCTGTATACCCATCTGGTCCAGGGCTTTTCTTAGTTGGTAGTCTTTTGATGGCTTCTTCTATTTCTTCTTTTGTTATTGGTCTGTTTAAATTGTGTGTGTCTTCCTGTCTCAATCTGGGCAATTCATATGCCTTAAGAAATTTATCGATATCTTCGTTATCTTCTATTTTATTGGAATATAGGGTTTCAAAATACTTTCTAATTATCTTCTGTATTTCTGTAGTGTCTGTTGTGATATTGCCTTTTTCATCCCGTATGTTAGTAATTTGAGTTCTCTCTCTTCTTCTTTTCGTTAGCGTGGCTAAGGGCTTGTCTATCTTATTTATTTTTTCAAAGAACCAACTTTTAGTTTTATCTATTTTTTCAATGGTTTCTTTTGTTTCAATTTCATTGATTTCTGCTCTAATTTTAATTATTTCTTGTCTTCTACTACATTTGCTGTTGTTTTGCTCTTCCTTTTCTAGGTTTTTGAGGTGTTGTGTGAGTTCATTTGTTGGTTTTTTCTTTTTTTGAGGTAAGAACTCCAAGAAATGAATTTCCTTCTTAAAACTGCTTTCATTGTGTCCCATAAATTCCGGTATGTTGTGTCTGTGTTATCATTTGACTCTAAGAATTTTTTCATCTCCTCCTTTATGTCTTCTATAACCCATTGATCATTCAATAACATATTGTTCATTTTCCATGTGATGTAGGATTTTTCCTTCCTTCTTTTATCATTGATTTCCAATTTCATTCCATTATGGTCAGATATGGTGCATGGTATTATCTCCACGCCTTTATATTTACTAAGAGTTGTCTTATGGCATAATATATGGTCTATCTTTGAGTAGGATCCATGTGCTGCTGAGAAGAACGTGTATCCACTTGATGATGGTTGATATATTCTATATATGTCGGTTAAGTCTAGATTATTGATTGTGCTGTTGAGTTTTATAGTTTCTTTATTCAGTTTTTGTCTAGAGGATCTGTCTAATGGCGAGAGCGGTGTGTTGAAGTCACCCATAATTATTGTGTTGTGGTCTATTTGACTCTTGAACTTGAGGAGAGTTTGTTTTATGAACGTTGCAGCTCCATTGTTGGGTGCATACAAATTGATGATTGTTATGTCTTGTTGGTGGATGGTTCCTTTTAACAGTATATAGTGAACTTCTTTGTCCTTCTTGATTAACTTAGGTTTGAAGTTGATTTTATTCGATATGAGTATGGCCACTCCTGCTTGCTTCCGAGGGCCATGTGAGTGGTATGATTTTTCCCAACCTTTTACCTTCAGCCTGTGTATGTCTTTTCCTATCATATGAGTCTCCTGAAGGCAGCATATTGTTGGATTTGTTTTTTTGATCCAGTTTACTAGCCTATGTCTCTTGATTGGTGAGTTTAGGCCATTAACATTTAAGGTTACAATTGAGATATGATTTGTATTTCCAGTCATGCTTCTTTATTTATTTATTTTAGTTTGGTTAGTTTTGCTTTTTGGTTATTTTCCTCCCCCTTTACTGAGATACTTCCTGCTGTTAGTTTTGGGCACTATTTTTCACATCCTCTTCTTGTAGTGTTTTGTTCAAAATGCTTTGCAGAGCTGGTTTTCTTGCTGCAAATTCTTTTAGCTTTTGTTTATCGTGAAAGATTTTAATTTCATTGTCAAATTTGAAGCTCAATTTTGCTGGATATAGTATTCTTGGTTGGAATCCATTATTTTTCAGCGTTTGAAATACGTTATTCCAGGATCTTCTCGCTTTCAAAGTTTGTGATAAGAAATCGGTCGTTAACCTAATTGGTTTACCCCTGAAAGTAATCTGCCTCTTTTCTCTCGTAGCTTTTAATATTCTCTCCTTGTTCTGTACGTTGGCTATCTTCATAATTATATGTCTTGGGGTTGGTCTATTATGGTTTTGAATGTTTGGGGTCCTGTAGGCTTCCAGGATTTGGCAATCCATTCCATCTTTCATCTCTGGGAAGTTTTCTAGAATTATTTCATTTAATATGCTGTCCATTCCTTTGGTTTGAATCTCTGTGCCTTCTTCTATCCCTATGACTCTCAGATTTGGTTTTTTTATGACATCCCATATCTCTTGAATAGATTGCTCGTGGGAATTAAGCATCTTTTCTGTGTTGACTATATTCTTTTCAAGTTGATAAACCTTGTCTTCATTATCTGATGTTCTGACTTCTACTTGATCAAGTCTATTTGTAATATTCTCGTTTGAGTTTTTAATTTGGTTTATAGTTTCCTGGAATTCTAGGATTATTGTTTGATTTTTTTTTAATATCTCTATCTCCTGGTAGAGCTCGTTCTTTGCCATTTGAATTTGTTTGTTTAATTCATTTTCAAAATATATTTTTATTTCTTGGACTTGCTGTCTCATGTCTTCTCTAATATTCCTTTCCATTCGAGTTAGGTATGCCTTGAGTTCTTTCCCTATACCTGTTTCTGAAGTTTCTATGTCCTCCTGTAGAATTGAGTAGTCTTGCATTGTTTGTAATCCTTTTTTCCCTTGTTTTCTCATGTTGTCCACGTTACTTTCCAGCTCTTTTTGATTGTCGTGTTTCTGCTCTCCTCTATAGATTTGTTTTGTTTCTGTATTACTCTGATGTCTCTCCTTTGTGTTGTTGAAGTATGACTGCTAACGTGGATTCCGCTGGGAAGGAATTCCGACGTTCGAGCTCCAGTGACGACACTACTCTGCTATGACGGGCCCCAGTCTCCTTGCTGGGGTGCCCTAATGGGGGGGTGTGACTGGACTGTCTCTGTGTGGTTTCAGCTCCCGGTCGTGGCAGGCGGGTAGACTCCAGCCGCCCAGTATCACAGGCCACGGGCAGGTGATCCGTCACCAACGGGAGGGCATTCTCCTACCGCCCAGTTCCGCGGGCAGTGGGTGAACTGTCGCCGGTGGGCCTGCAGTTTACAGCTGCCCAGTCACGAAGGCCTTGCCTCTAGGCTCCTGGTTTCTCCTGCTAGCCTTGGTTTCTCCTGCTAGACCAGATTTCCCCTCAGTGATGATTCTCGGCAGTTCAAACTGTACTCTGTGCCTGTTTTGTTGTTGCAATCTGTCGGACAGTGGCGGTGGATACTTCAGCTGTCCAAGATGGTGGCCGCTGGTTACCTTAGTGGAGTGTCCCTTGTGGGGGGTGGGGCTGTACCGCTTCCGTCCCCGTCAGCAATCCCGAACTCAGCCCGGGGGTCAGTGCGGGCTTGGGCTTGGCTGGTGGGATACCACCGTGTCGCAGCCACTTAATTCCCTGCTGACTAGTTAACCCCTTTTCTGGGGCGCCACGCCTTCTGTAGCCTCGGGGCAGGCCACGCGTATCAGACAGCCTGGATCTCCAGCTTCCCCTACATAAAATACTAGGTACATTTTTCTAAAGTGGAACTTATTTGGAAGAATTCTACAGTGAGTGTTAGGAACAAGGAAAATGTTTGAATTTCAAAGATAAAGTCCTAAACACTCCCAACACCCTCAAAAATTTTCCTTTTCAAGGAAAAACAAGTCAGTTCAGCACTGAACCTTCATATGCAATATGGATTAACAGAACATAATAACATTATCTTGGTAAACTCACAAGATAAAACTTTAAACTTAGATTTCTACATGCAAATAAACTGCCAATTAAGTGTGAGAGCAATATACAAACAAGAAGTATGAAACAAGAATTGACAATGTTGAACAAGCAAAAACCATTACAAACACAAAAAGAAATGAACAAACTCAAAGTCACAGCAGGAAAATTTATTATATTTCTGTTAGGATTCAATCCTCAAATAAATAAAAAGAAAATCAAAACAGCATCAAGAATTTTAATGCAATTAATAAAGTGATTAAATACAAATACTGTATGACCATAATAACAAAGAATGTAAGACATAAGTAGACATTTGAAAACAAAGACTACACAAAGTATAACATCAGAGCATTAAAAACACTTTACTATGGGTTCGAGGGTCGATGTCTCGTGCATGGGTGTGTCTTGCTACAGCCCCATGGGTGAAGCTATACTCACCTGTTCCTTTGTAATATAACCCCCTGCCCTGTTTAGGATAGAATCTTCCATGGAAGTGCCTTGTGTGTGTCCCCTTCTCTTACTGTGCCCTTGGGTGTGGCCTACCCAGGTGTCAGTCAACCTGCTGACAGTGGACATCATGAAGATAGACTCAGCCCCCTGAAACCTGACCCCTTGCCTCATTTGAATAGTTTTTCCTCAATAAAAGGGGTCAGTGTGTGCTCTCGCTCTCTTTCTGTGGACCCTTAAGGTCAGAGGAGCTGTCACAGCAAACCCAAAGAAAAAGGTATTTGTGTCTCTTGTGTGGTTATTTTGCGCAGCCCAGTTAGCCCAATTCAAATGGAGTGACCCCCTGAGCCTTTTAGTCGCTAACAGAAACCCGGCACTTTACCATGAATTTAACCACAGAGAAAACACTGAGGCTATATTATTCATCTGGAATAATATTATTCTCCTGGAAATTTAAAAACTTCTCTTTAAAATAGTAGTCGGGTAAAAGAGAAGAGAAATAAATTGTACATAATTTAGAAATGAATAATGAAAAGATCACATCAATATCTATGGAATGCAGCTGAAGCAGTTCTCAAAGGAACATTTTAAGCCAGGCATGGTAGTGCATGCCTGTAGTCCTAGCAGCACAAGAGGCTGAGGCAGGAGGATCTCGAGTTCAAAGACAGTCTCAGCAAAAGCAAGGCGCTAAGCAACTTGGTGAGAACCTGTCTCTAAATAAAATACAAAAAAAGGCTGGGGATGTGGGTCAGTTTTTTTGAGTGGCCCTTAGTTCAAACCCCACTATCTGCACTGTCCCGCGCCAAAAAAAGGAACATTTTAGTTTTAACAAAATGTTTTAGAATATAAAAAGGCTGAACATAAATCAATAAATAAGTCAACTAAAGAAGACAGAATAATAGCAATATGTATTATAGCAAGGAATTTACACACACACACACAAATTCATAGAGAAGAAAGAAAAAGAGGCATTAATGACAACTGAGATAGCTATCAGTATATTTTATCATACCATCAAATAAGTACTTTTCTTTTCTCTCCTCCCATTCTTGTTCTAAAATATTTTAAATATCTTTAATTATATTTAAATTTTAAAATATTACTTTACACTTCCCTTTTTTCTACCCCCCCCCCGCCATCTGTTAATTATCACAAGTAGCACACAAAAGATACATAAACCCTGCACTAAATTTAGAACAAAAGAACTAAATCCAGGGCTAAAAGCAATACTTCAATCTCCAATACTTAGATACATTATGAATCACCATGCTTTTTAGGATCCAATCAAATCTGACAGGATGCATTAATGCTATTAAAAATAATAAGAGAATTTAATTATAATAATCTAAGTCAATACTTCTCAAAATTCTGCCTACAAACAGCCCTTACAATAGATAAAAGTAAACTTGGACTTCTCAGTAATCTTGTACATAAGATTTGTATGAAACAGGCTATTTTAAAACTTGTGGCAAGTAGTTCATTATCATAATAAAACAATGATCTCATAAAATCACTTCATCCTTGTTCTCATCCAGTTTCCTGGATGCTGAGGATAATATAAAAGACACAGAAGTATAATATACTTTTTGTGCATTTATTAGAAATCTTATTTTTTGTAATAACTGTGTATATTTATAAACATATATTTATGAAGTAGAAAGCTGGAGTAAGAATATGAATAGCAGTCACAGTCACACAGACAGAGACGAGCATATATTTAGTCTTTCAAGTTTCAGCTTCCTTGAATAGGGAGAATTTGTTTCATAGTTTTGAGACCTAATCAGTCCCCTAAGCAACTTTAAATATCAATGACACACTTTCATTACCAATATCCATAACTGTCTCCTTTTCATTCTTGCATTTAAAAAACCAACATAATGAAGACTTCAATTAACTTTATATATGCATTCATGGAAGCTTAACAAATAAATCTGAGCAAATCATGTAAATATAACCAAGTAATAGATTTGAATCTCAAAATAAATTCAAGCTGAAATTATATTCTGCCATTCTGAGAGACAATCAAATTTAACTAGAGGATGAAACTGGTAATCCTTCAAAAATTAGGTCTATGAAATAAATATTTTAATGTTTTTAAATTCTTAGTTTTAGATTTATATTATGTTGTGTGACGTTTAAATGTTCCTCTGTGCCTCTGCAATTCCAGCTTCATGAGTTGAATATTTCTATATAGTTTACCTTTTTTGCTATAGAAGAAAGCGGTTCCTTCTTCATACTTCTTAGTAAAAATTCTGGCATGTTATTTTCAATATCCTCACGTGTTCCCTTTTTATGCAACACTGCAGCCAGAAATGAAATAACCTGGGATGAAGGAAATTTTTTTTTAATCATTGTGGATAATGTATTGTGATACAAAATATCACTGATTACATGACTATCCAATTAGTAACAAAGTACATAAAAATAGATTTGTTGAAGGGAAATATAAAATGAAAAACTAGTATTGATTTTCCTCACTTGTATTAATAAACAAGTACATTATAATAGGAAAAAGCATATTGCTATGTCTTCCATGCTAGGTAATACCCACTCAGTGAATATTTTCGTAATTCCATCAGAAAGGACATTACTTTCTTATTTGGTTCTATCCATGAAACAATCTCTTCCTATCCTCTACTAGAGTAAACTGTATAAATTCTTCTTTCCTTGTAGAAAAATAACTCCAAAACAAGAGTAATATTTGGCTCATAAATCTGTACACTTTTGTTCATCTAATAAATAAAAGTAGAATGACAGAATGTTATTTTAAGATAATCTAATATAATTCATCAATACAACCACTTTGAATTATAGCTACTACCCAAAAATCAAGTGAGAAAGAAAGATAGAAAAAAGAACACATCATTTCACATACAAGCAGCAAGAAATACTGAATCAATAAGACATTGGCTGGAATTTTAGCTCTGGATATTTGACAGCTACGTGAACATGAACAAGGTAATTAATATCTCTAGATATTATCTATAAAAATGGCAAAATAATATTGGCATGATTGTTTTAAAGACTAGAGGGAAGGTGTATGAGGGGTATATACGGGGGAAAGAACTGATCATTACTTAAAAATAAATCATAGAAATATTAAAACTAAAAAAACAAACTGAGAGAATCAGAAAAACCATAGAAAAAGATATTTTAAACATGTAAATACCAATAATCTGAATCACAAATGACAGAAGAATGAATGGCACATGAGAAATATCTGAAGAAATCAAAGTTGAAAATTATCCAAAAAATAAAAAATAAAAAGCATAGATTCAATATCTAATAAGAACACCAAACCAAAGGGGAGCTGGGGACCAATCAAAACAAAAATAAAAAACAAACTTACAGGGGTTGGGATTGTGGCTCAGTGGTGGAGCACCTGCCTGGCTTGTGTGAGGCACTGGGTTCAATCCTCAGCACCACAAAAAGATAAATAAATAAAATTAAGGTATTGTGTCCATCTACAATTAAAATTTATTTTTTAAAAGCCTTACAAATATCCACAATAGGTGCTACACAGAAAAAAATAAATATTAAAAACGGAAGAAAAAACAACTACCTATAAAGCTGCTAATAGGTAGATAAACAGCTGACCCTGCACTAAAAACAATGGAAGACCTACAACACAGAATATTCTCAAAGTTTCATAGAAAATAAAAGCAACCTACATTTTTATACCCTGTAAAAATATTCAAGAATGAAGAGTAAAGATAATTTTATATAACAAAAAACTGGGTCAATTCATCACTAAAAGAGCCACACTAAAGACAGTAACTACAGGCCCCGGTCCACCCCTCCACCCACGGGGCAGACACGGGCCAGAGCCTAGCCTCTGTCACAGGGCCGCCTCTTCCGACCAAAAGACTACCACCACGGGAGCCCAGGCCCAGCTCAGAGCCTTTCACACTGACTTGCGTAGGACCCAGGTCTGGGGTAGGTCTGAGTTCACCTCCCACACACACACATACCTGAGAGCCTAAGCCTAACCCACTTTCATCTTGGGACACTACCGTCATCACCATAGCCTTCCCCAGGCAGTAACCCTAACATTTTGATAGCAGACAGGGCTAGAAGCAGCTGCATCTCAGAGCAGGCATCCCAAAGGAAGTGTGAGGCCCACCCTTTCAGTCCCATCTCTGCTTCCCTCTTGGGGCACCTTAACTGTTATCTTGAGTTACCTCAGCTATTGCCACCACCACCTTTAGATGCAGTAGCATACACTGAGGGACACCAGCAGGGTCTAGAAGCCCCACATCAAGGTGAGGTATACAAGAATATAGGGAAGAAACTGTAATATCTCAGATCCACTCTGCAAGAGAGGAAGACACATAGACAATATGAAAAAAACAAGGGAAGAAAGTGCCCCCAAACAAACCAGGACACTTAATAACAGAACCCATGGACAGTGAAGTTGACGAAATGTCAGAGAAGGAGTTCAGAAGGTTCATAATTAAAATGATCTGTGAATTAAAGAATGACCTAAATGAGCAAATACAGGCAAAAATTGACCACTCCAACAATGAGATAAGAGAGCAAATACAGGTAGCAAAAGATTACTTCAAGAGATAGAGACCCTGAAAAAAAAAAAAAAAAAACAAGTCAGAAATCCTTAAAATGAAGGATATAATAAACCAAATTAAAAACTCAATAGAAAGCATAACCAACAAAGTAGATCACTTGGAAGAAAGAACATCAGATAATGAAGACAAAGTATACAATCTGGAAAATAAAGTTGATCACACAGTGAAGAAAGTTAGAAACCATGAAGAGAACATCCAAAAATTACGGGACAGCATCAAAAGACCAAATGTAAGAGTTATTGGGATAGAGGAAGGCACAGAGTTTCAAATCAAAGGAATGCACAATCTCTTTAGTGAGATAATATCAGAAAACTTCCCAAGCATGAAGAACGAATTGCAAAACCAAATACAAGAGGCTTAGAGGACACCAAATGTACAAAATTAGAACAGATCTACACCAAGGCACATTATATGAAAATGCCCAGCATACAGAATAAGGATAGACTCTTAAAGCCACAAGAGAGAGGAATCAGATCACATATAGGGGGAGACCAATTTGTATCTCAGCAGATTTTTCAACCCAGACCCTGAAAGCCAGAAGATCTTGGAACAGCATATACCAAGCTCTGGAAGAAAATGGATGCCAACCCCAAGAATCTTATATCCAGCAAAACAAAATTTTAGATTTGATGATGAAATGAAAACCTTCCATGATAAACAAAAGTTAAAAGAATTTACAACTAGAAAGCCTGCACTACAGAACATCCTCAGCAAAATATTCCAAGAAGAGGAAATAAAAATCAATGATGAAAATCAGCAGAGGGAAGGATTACACTAAAGGAAAATTTAATCAGAGGAGAAACCAAATCACGTTAAATACCAAAATTAAACAAAAATAGCTGGGAATACAAATCATGTCTCAGTAATAACCCTGAATGTTAATGGCCTAAACTCACCAATCAAAAGACATAAACTAGAAGACTGGATCAAAAAAATAAAATTAAAAAAAAGAAAAGATCCAACATTATGCTGCCTCTAAGAGACACGTCTCATAGGAAAAGACATCCACAGACTAGAGGTGAAGGGTTGGGAAAAATCATACTACTCACATGGACTGCGGAAGCAAGCAGGGCTTTCCATTCTCATATCAAATAAAGTAGACTCCAAACTAAAGTCAATCAAAAAGGACAAAGAAGGACACTACATACTGATCAAGGGAACCATACACCAACACCAACAAGACTTAACAATTATAAAATCTATATGCCCCAAACAATGAAGCATCTTACATTCATCAAACAAACTCTTCTCAAGTTCAAGAGTCAAATAAACAACAACACAATAATTTTGAGTGACTTTAACACACCTCTCTCATCACTAGATCGATCTTCCAAACAAAAGCTTAACAAAAAAAAAAAAAAATAGAACTCAATAATATAATCAATAACTTAGACTTAACTGATGTATATAAAATATTTCATCCTTCAACGAGAGAATACACTTTCTTCTCAGCAACACATGGATCCTTCTGTAAAGTAGACCATATACTATGCCACAAAGCAACTCTAAGCAAATATAGAAAAGTAGAGATACTACCCTGCATTCTATCAGATCATAATGGAATGAAATTAGAAATCAATGATAAAATAAGAAATAAAAGCCACTCCAACACCTGGAGACTAAATAATATGTTAGTGAATGAATAATGGGTTGCAGAAGACATCAAGGAGGAGGTTAAAAAATTTTTAGAGGCGAATGAGAACACAGATACAATGTACTGAAATCTCTGGGACACTATTAAAGCAGTTCTAAGAGGAAAGTTCATTGCATGGAGTTCATTCCTTAAAAGAAGAAAAAGTCAACAAATAAATGACTTAACATTACATCTCAAAGGCCTAGAAAAAGAAGAACAAATCAACACCAAAAGCAGAAAACAGGAAATAATTAAAATCAGAGCTGAAATCAATGAAATTGAAACAAAAGAAACAATCAAAAAATTGACAGAAAAGTTGGTTCTTTGAAAAAATTTTTAAAAAAAATTGACAGACCCTTAGCCATGCTAACGAAGAGAAGGAGAGAGAAAACTCAAATTACTAACATACATGATGTAAAAGGAAATATCACAACAGACAGTACAGAAATACAGAAGATAATTAGAAATTATTTTGAAAACTTGTAATCCAATAAAATAGAAAATATTGAAGGCACTGAAAAATTTCTAGAGTCATATAATTTGCCCAAATTGAATCAGGATGATATAAACAATTTAAACAGATCAATTTCAAGTGACGAAATAGAAGTCTACCAACCAAGGAAAGCCCAGGACCAGATGGATACACAGTCAAGTTCCTCAAAACTTTTAAAGAAGAACTAATACCAATACTCTTCAATTTATTTCAGGAAATAGAAAAAAAGGGAGCAATATCACCCTGATTCCAAAACCAGGCAAAGACACATAAAAAAAAGAAAACTTTAGACCAATATCTCTAATGAACATGGATGCAAAAATTCTCAATAAAATTCTGACAAATCAAATACAAAATCATATCAAAAAGATCATGTACCACGATCAAATGGGATTCATCCCAGGGATGCAAGGTTGGTTCAACATACAGAAATCAATAAATGTAATTCACCACATCAATAGACTTAAAGATAAGGATCATATGATCATCTCAGCAGATGCAGAAAAAGCATTTGACAAAACAAAGCACCCCTTTATGTTCAAAACACTAGAAAAATTAGGGATAACAGGAACATATCTCAACATTGTAAAAGCTACTCTTACTCCTTCCTGCCTTCTTTTGATTGATAGATATTTTTTAGAATGGACTAAAGACTCCAATTAAATGTCAGAGATTGTCACAACAGACAAAAGAGCTATGTACAAGAGATACACTTTAGAGACAATGGTAGCTTGAAATAAAGGATTGGGGGAAATACCATTTAAAAGCAAGCATACTGGAGTGAGTATCTTAATATCAAGTGAAGGATATTTCAAAAAGAGTATGGCCAAAAACGTAAGCATATTTCATAATGATAAAGTGGTGAATTCATCAAGACATAAAAGTCATAAAAAAGTAGACCCTAATAACAGAAAGGAAGGTCTTCAAGACCCATATTCAAGTGAAATCAGCAAGAGGAAAAATAATGGATAGAATGAATGACTCTCTTTTATTAATACACACATTCATGAAAATTATAGCTTGTTCAACAAAATAAAAATAGCTGTACTTATAAGAATTAAAAAATTTTGTGCATCATAAAACAGTGTTAAGAAAATGAAGATACAACCTAAAGAATGGGAAAAAAAATATTTATAAATCATATTCTATAAGGGTTTAATATCTAAGATATTTAAAGAATTCTTATAATTCAATAATAAAAAAGACAACCCAACTAAAAAGCAGACAAAAGATTTAAAATATTTATTTCTCCAAAGAAAATATACAAATGGCCAAAATGCACATAAAAGACATTCAACATCATACAGCATTAGAGAAATGCAAATTGAATTCATCATGAGATATCACTTTATAAATACTAGGCTATAATGAAAAACATTATAAAATTTATGAGACGGAGAAACAGGAAACCTTGTGCATTGTTGGTGGGAATGTAAAATGGTATAGGCACTGTGGAAAATGGTATGATTAGTTCCTCAAGGCAAAAAAAAAAAAATTGAATTATCAGATGACCCAGTAATTCCACTCTAAGGAATTCCACTACAAAAACTGCATACAAGAGAAATGAAAACACATGTCTATATAGAACCTGTCCATTAATGTTTATAGAAGAAATATTCATAATAGTCAAAATGTCCACCAAAGGATAAAAAGATAAATTGTGTTACATATATACAATGCAATATTTTTCAGCCATATAAAGGAAGCAGGATACAACTTGAATGAGACTTGAAAACACTACCATAAGTGAAAGAAATCAGTCACAAAATGTCATATATTGCATGATTTCTTTTATATGAAATATTCAGAAGAGGCAAATCCATGGAGACAGGAAAATCTACGGCTGCTATGGGATGAGGGAAGGGAGAAATAAAAAAATTGTTACACAATGGATATGGGTGTACGATGAAAAAGTTTGGAAAACTAGAGAGAAGTGGGAGCTGCACAGCATTATAAGTGCACTGAATTGTATAGTTTAAAATGGTAATTTATGTTATGTGTATTTCACCTAATAAAAAAATTATAGCTTACATTTTTATAAGAACTCATTGTGTACAATGGCATCATCAAAGTTATTTTTGTTCTTTGAAAAAGCAAAAAAAAAAGTATATAATGTGTTTTAGTACATATCAATAATCCAATAACCAGTAGCTATTTTTGTAGTATCATTCCTTTAAAGTAAGGAAACTTGATTCCCTATACATAATCTTAAGTGTTATAATATAGTAGATTTTGAGGAAATTATGCTGTCAAAAAGATTACAAAATAATAATATACCAAGAATGGTCAAATCTTATCCTGAGCCTTAAAATAGTCTAACAAAATTTGCATTTTAATTTGCAAGAGTTACAGCAAAACTTCAGAGTTTGACCAACCAGCTTTATACTATTTATGTGACCATGAGCAATTTATACAACTGCTCTATAAATTTTACTTTCTCATCAATAAAATAAAGGCAATAATACCTAATTAATACAAATGTTCAATGAAAAATGTCCATTAAAAAGCCTGGCACATAATTAAATAAAAGCGATAACCACAGAACCATACTATTACCCAATTCAATCTAAAATTCATTAATGCTTTAATAAAACTGTATTTACTCCCTACTATATGACAGGCACTGTGTTAGGTGCTGGAAAAGTCTAGACGATAGGTATTCTGATCGATTCAGTAATGTGAAATTCAGTTGATTGAGGGGTTAGGGACAAAAGGGTGGTGAGAATATACACTGAAGGGGCATGGGTAGGAAAAAGTAAACAAAAGAATACAAAATAAACATCTATTAAATAATTCAGGGATTAGATTAATGTGAACAAACTGGCTTACATAAATTAAAGGAGGCAAATAACCTTATTTAAGCATTAGACAATTTAAATATTTTTAATATCACCTAAGTAAAAGATCTTTGATACATGCTCAGAATTTACACTTTGTAAGTATTTGAATCAGTTAAGCTTAAAGTTTTATATTCAAAATTTTATATTCAAAAATAAGTAACTGAAGCTTAGAACTGATTGAATTTCTTCATATAAATATTCATAACATTTTGGACTCCGACAACATCTTGGAATATAATTAAACACTGAATCACAGTCAATGTGTAATGAAAAGTTCAGGTAACCAGGGTATTGACTGGAAGGGGACATAAGTAAATTTTGTAGAATGAAAGAATCATTCTGTATCTTGATCAACATATTGATTACCAGACATATACACTTCAAAACTCCTTGAACAGTATGTTGAAGATATTTCCTTTTCATGATTTGTAATCATATTTTAATTAAATACAGGCACCCACATAAACACACGTACATTGAAATATATGTGAATGATATATGCATTAAAAAGTATATATATATTCACTCCTTATATATATTCACTTTAATCTTAGGCAACTATTCCTCAGAGGCTACTTAAAAGTATTGAACTCTAGTTAATGAAATATATACTTAAGTGTTTGTGGATATAATATACAGATGTCTGCCACTTTAAAATGTAGCAAAAGATAGATTGATGGATGGATAGGTATGTGATAAAACCATGAGGAATGAAATGTTAACAAAATCTAGGTAGCTGATATATAGCTTTTCATTGCACAATTCTTTTAACTCTTCTTTTTGTTTGAAAAGTTTGATAAGATGTTGGGGGAAAAAAATCAGTTTAGAACCTTTGACAACATAGAAAAAAAGCTGATTATTATAAAATAGTAGTGATCATGCAACTCTACTTTTTGTTAATTTCTATATGTGTATGTGTACATATATTTATGTATGTTACATATTCAACTATTCCCTCTTAACTAGAACCTTTCAATTCACTTAAAAAATACTTAAGAATGTCTGATCCCCAAACATAAAACCACAAAGAAGAAACTCCCTTAAAATCCCACACCACTTCCTTCAACTGCTACTAGGTCACTCCTGTCCCCTTCCAAAGTCACATTTCTTTTTATTCTTATTTGTTCTCTTTAGTTATACATGACAGTAGAATGTATTCTGACATCGTATGTACATGGAGCATAACTTCCCTTTCTTGTGGTTGTACATGATGTGGAATTCACTGGTCATGTATTCATATATGAATATAGGAAATTGATGTCAATTCATTCTGCTCTCTTTCCCATTCCCATTCCCCCTCCTGTGCCTCCATTCCCCCCTGTTCAATCTGGTGAATGTCCTGTCACTTCTCCCCACATACCCCATTGTGAGTCAGCATCCGCATATCAGAGAGAACATTCAGCCTTTGTTTTGGGGGGATTGGCTTATTTCACTTAACACGATAGTCTCTAGTTCCATCCATCTCCTAGCAAATGCCATAATTTCATTCCTCTTTATGGCTGAGTAATATTCCATTGTGTATATGTACCACATTTTCTTTATCCATTCATCTGTTAAGGGCACTTAGGTTGGTTCCATAGCTTAACTATTGTGAATTGAGCTGCTATAAACACTGATGTGGCTGTGACACTATAGTACACAAAGTCACATTTCTTAAAGAGGTAAGTACACTTCTCCTTTCCATGTTTTCATTTACTCAATATAAAACTAACACAAACTCCAGCAAAATGGCTTTTGCTGAAGATACTAATGACTTCTTTGTCACCACACCAAATGGACATTTTTCAATCCTCACCCCTGGTGGAATACAAAATATCAAATTTGTCTACTCTTAAATTTAAAATAAGGGAAAGACACTATTTGGTATGTAAAACAAGCTTTAGAAAAAAGCTGGGTGCCTATAGTTTCAACTACTCAGAGGGCTGAGGCAGGAGGATTGCTTCGACCCAGGAATTCTAGAATAACCTGGAGAATGTAGTGATATCTCATCTCAAAAAAAAGTTTAATTTCATTATATGACCAAGTTTGAAAATAAAAAGGAGAAAACATAGAGGCTAAAATTATGAAAAGGGACCAGGGGATGAAGAAGAAAAGAAGACAGAACCATAGTTAAAATAGTAAATGCCGCTGGTCTATTTTCATTACCCAATTCTATAGTATTTTGAAATTCGAATGAACTCATAAACTATTGTCCACATTTCTTCAATTGGCTCAATCTATATCTATATCTAATCTATATCTATAGAAGCTCTGCTAAATGGCCTATTTATGTAGAAATTATTCTCCAAGTTACAACAATAATCAAAGAAGTGAGTCCCAAAGGATCAGACAAATCCAGCCTGGTATCAAATCAGTACAAAAACTATTTCCTAAGACTTTCATGGCACAGAGTACATAACACAGCAGCTCAAAGCCTTCCAAGGAAACCAGCAACTCTGCAGTAAGATCAGCCGTTAAAAATAATCCTGTAAAATGGAAAATAAAGGGAATTTCTTTGTAAACAGGGCCTTGGGCATGAAAGATGAGCTTCTAATTTGAGGCTAAATGTGCACAATTTGAATTGTATTCATTTTAGATGGTCATTTTTTATAATACTGTCACGTTTCTGATTTTGAAGATACACACGCATTGATTAGTCAAAGAATAGTAAAGAACATTCTAGTACATGCAAAACAGTACAAGTATATGTAAAGTTAGTCATACCAGAGCTTTCTTTACTTATTTTCCTTTAGAACTTCTCCACTTATCTTGGTCACATCCCGAAGGTAGGTTCCTTTCTTTATTCTTGTCATCTACCCTCCCAAGCAAACAAATTCACTCATCCCACAAACAACTCAGCACCTCCCGTGTGGAGGCCTAAACCACCTTCATTGCCTGGGTGTAAAGAAACACAGAGGATAGCTAAAAGCAAACATGCTATGAATATTGGAGGATTTTATTTTAGCCTACCTTTTCACACCAAAACCTCATACACAGTAGCATGACTAGGCTGTTTTTAAATGTTAAATTGAGTTTTTCACTTACCTTTAAGCTCCACTAACCAATGGAAGTATCACTGAATAAAATAGCATAACTTCAATTAGGAAGGAAACACAGAAGGCCTTCATCACAATCTAGACAGACACTTCTGAAAACCCAGGGTGACTGTTCAGCATAAAGTCTAGATTTAAAACTCGAATCCTTTTGGATCACAGACCTCTTTGAACATCTAAGTTAAGGAGCCTGTGGCAGGCAGCTTCTGATAGAGTTCCCAACAATCCTCACTTCTCTGTATTCACAACCTTCCTCTAGTTGAGCTTGAAGTGGTGTTAGCAACTTTCTTCCAGTGAACAGAAAGTGGCAAAAGGAGGGGACAACGTTTTTGTAATTAGGTTACAAGACGGTGACTTCCATTTCCTAGCACTCTCTCTTGCTCTATTACTTGCTTTTCCTGATAAAGCAAGCTATGTGTTGTGAGATGTTCCATAACAAGGTCCAAGCAGCAAAGAAGCATGGGAGGCGTGAGTCCCACAAGCCACAGGGAACCAAATCCTACCAACACCCATGTGAGCTAAGAAGCGCATCCTCCCAGGTCAACATGAGACAGCAGCCCGCAAGAGGCAGAGCCAGAGGGCCCAGCTAAGAGGCACACAGACTCCTGACCCACAGAAACTATGAGGTGATAAATGTGTATTGTTTTAAGCTGCTGAATTTGGGGATAATTTGGTTTACACCAACATAAAACTAACAAAATTCCCTCTATAGAAAAGTACACAATATACAAACTCCGGTATACATTTAAGGGAATGTTCATCAATTGAATACCTAAGTAGTTCAGGCATTACAGATCAGGAAACTTCTGATATGAGAAACTCAAAATGATATGCATAAAAGACCTGTAGGAGATCATGCCATGTCCTATACCAAAGTAGAATACTTTCCTTCCTAAAGTATTATTAAGAAAGTTTATATTAAATATAATTGATATCATAATATAAATATTAATATATATCAATACATATTAGTATATACTAATTTATATAAATATAATGTAAATATTACCACAGGTAAAATAATACCAAAGTCAAGTAATGCCAAAACGTAATATATTTCAAAGGTACTAAATAGGTATTGAAGATAAAACAGACAGTCAATTTTGAGATTTTTCTGTCCAGTTGGTGAGACAAAAACAAACACACACACATGTACACACACAAATATCCATCATAATGGTAGTACAAATAGAGATTTGCTCACAGAATCCACTCCTGTACATAATATAATGACATTATTGAAGTTTAATTATAAACTAACTAGAATAAATACCTGAACTGTTTTTCCAAGTCCCATGTCATCACCCAGAATACACCCTCTTCCTTGGATGTAGTGTCCATAGAGAAACTGAGCTCCTTCCCTTTGGTAGTCTCTCAAATACCTATTAATAGTATAAGGAATAGAGTCTCCATCTTCAGATAATTTAAAGGCATTAGCAGATGATGGAAATTTTCGGTCTGGGAAAAATGGTTTTTCCAAATCTTCATCATCAAATATAAAACTCCTGGGGCAAACTTTAGCAGATTTTACTTCTTGAAGTCTTTTAAGAGGTATTTTCCTTTCTTGAAAATCTGAATATAAGACAACAGCAAATGACTTGCCATTTTCATCCACTGTAATAGATTTTATGCTTGCTTCACAAAGTTTTTCATCATGTGGAGAAGGAGCAAGACATCTTTCTCCTGGAAGCCACCTGTCTACAATAATAAAGAAAAGAAAATTTTCAGATCTAGCTTATAAATAACATCTTATCCATTACCATGAGAAAAAAAAAATGAATCCAAAAATCTTTTTAAATTAACTGAGACAAAGTAAAATATATTTATGTGTAGATATTTTCCTAAAATATAATATCAGATGTCCTATAATAAACAAAGGGCATATAATTCACTTCCTGTCACTCTTATCCTGGTGATATGCCATAATCCCCCTGGTGATTCTGATTCAGTACATATGGGTCATGGGCATCTGGTTTTATTATTTTGTTTCATTGTTATTGTTGAATTCAAATATGAGACTGATGCTCAGCCAGGGTGAACCACTGATTTAACTACTCCTACTGACTCACGAACATTATATATTATTCATGATATGACAAAGTTAAGATTGAGTAGGACTTGGTAAAAAGTAAGCTAAATCCTTTGGACAGCAATGTTTCTGTGGTTCATCTGTCTGCATTTTTTTAAATAATTCCCACCTCCTTTCTCTGGAGACAGGTGCTTTTTTTTCATGGTCAGTATTGCTGCTTCTAAACCACTGTTCCAATTGGTATTCTTCTAGACAAGGGAAACTCCAATTACAGGGTGATGTCACAGCTTTGTCACAACCTTTTCCCTTCTAGGTTTCAAATAGTGAGGTTTTTAGGAAATGAATTCTAAGTTCTCTAAGACCCTATTGTTCTTTGAGGAGTCTGATCTCTATATTTGTGAACTTATCCTGTGCCGAACTGTTTATTTTCCATCCTGAAGATACAACACTGTCAATGGAGAGGAGTTCTTGATAAAGTATATTATTAGTACAATTTGAAATGTGCCAAATAGAGGAAGCTAAGTAAAAATTTTTCCAAATGGAATTTCTACGGCAAGAATCCAAAGTATTATATGACTATGATCACAAGAATATTAAGAATTATTTTTCTTACACATTTCTCATTAAGATAAGTAGTTTCCTAGAGTCTTCCTAATGATCTCTAATTAGATTTTCATAACATCCATGATTATAATATGACGTTTATATTGTCTTAAGCAAGAATAACTCCTTAGGATATTTTTCACCAATTGTTCCTCAAAAGTAAAGCCATAATTCCCATTAATTTTGGTGAGGAGGTTTTATCACAGCAATCATAAGTAAGCAGGAAAAAAATCCCATTTCTACTAATCTTTCAATCCAAACTGAGAACTGTTACACTATTCTGAAAGACAGAGTTTTAATGTGAAATTAACACTCTGATCTACTATAAGAGTAAAATAGCAAATGGGTCAGTGGGTCTTGTTTTAACAATAGTGCTGTTTGAGAATTAAAACCTAGAGTTACCCTTCCTACAACTCTTAACACATTGATTGATGTAGGTTGTCTACCTAGCAAATGTCTTCTCCTTTTTAAGACTTAATTCTTTATCTATTGTTCAACATATGATTGAAGCACCAATTATTCACTAGACATTGTATCTTACAATGGGTATAAAACAGAGAAAAATTAATGTAAAAAATGATGACTTGTCTTTCTGCATCTGATTAACTGGGACCATTTATAATTAACTTTTCAAGGTAGAAAACAATTAGTCAACCCTTAATCCTCTTTTTATATTACTCCCATATCCAATCCATCAGAATCTTTCTGGTTCTATTTCAAAAATATCACTTTCCTCCATGCCACCATCACTCTAAAGCAAATACTAGCCAATTGTAATATCTGTAATAAGTCAGATATTAGCTATTTTTTGCTAACTCTAAGTTTTGTAGGCCATACATTCTTTAGTCACTGTAAGGCAAAAACAACTGCAGATAATAAACAAATGGGGCTGAGTTCTAATAAAACTTTATTTACAAAAGGAAGTATCAGACTAGATTTGGTCTGTGAGTGGGCAGTAGCTTGGTGACCTTTGCCCTAATGCACATCACTATCACCTTAGCAACCTAAGCAACATCCTGTCTCAACATGAAATTTCAAAGAAAAAAAAAGGGAAAGGGGTCTAAGAAGTGTGTCCCAAGTGGTTCAGCATGTGCAAAAAAAAAAAAAAACGTGAAGGGCATCACATAAGGGTATCTTTCTGCTTCCTGAGTTTGGATAATTTCTAGAACTAAACAGATAGGGTCTGAGCTAGGGAGGAATCTCTCACTATCCAGACTCCAGAACAAACTGCTTCAATTGGGAGGATTTCCTGTTGGACTGAATGGAGGACTGAAAGTAATGCTAGACCATGATCTGTTCTCTCGCCCTCTTTGATTCACCCTCCTTGCTACTGGAATATGACAAGCAGGCTCCCACCCCTGGGCCCCTAAGCTTTCTGTTCCTAAGCTTTCTGTTCCTTCCACTGGCACTTTCCCTAAATAGCCAAGTGACTAGATTTCACTGCAAATGAGCATCCCAGTGACCATCTCTGCTCAGCAGCTTCAACTGTTTGCTTTTACCTGCAGACTCCTATAGGCACACGTGTATACATACTAGAGGACCCTGAAGGACAATGTCAACAATCCCAGTCCTCAGAGTTCAGGCTGGCACTGTCCTTCCTGAGACTTACCCCTCAATTCCTCATCTATTTAATGAGATAAACACCTTACTCAACTGAAAAGCGAGTCGATAAACAATCAGAAAAAACACTCAATATGTGGTAAGCTACTAATTCAGGGACAAGAATACCTCCCCGACGACTTGTGGCAGCATATAAACCCCTGCCTCAACACAGCACGTATTAAAACTGTGCACTAAAAGTAAGCGAACTAAACAAATATCGCAACCTTCGCCCCTCTCCTTAACGACCCCCCTGCCCGGCACGGGGCGTACACTGATGAAGAATGACGTCTAGGCACCACGTGGGCAATCGCATAAAGCTCTGCAGAAACCCGTCTAATTTAACAATCACAAAAACTCGGCACTGACGCCAAGTTCACAGACGGGGACACTGCGCCAGGTGGCTCGGCAGTGCTACAGGGAGTCTGACTGCAGAGGCCAGGTCCACCACCCTGAATCGCTGACTGGGTCCCAGCCCTAAAGGGGTTCGGACTGGCAGCTGTCACTCCAGGGAGCAAAGCGCTCCGCTTCGGCCGGGGGGGCGCGGGCGCGACGCCGCAGGCAGGTGTCCGCCGCGGCAAGCGCAGAGCCCATACCTTTGCGGGCGGATTCCACGCGCGACCTCAGGGCCTCCAGATCCATCGGGCCGAGGGGCGGGGCCGGGCAGCCCAGCGGCACCGAACCCCTGGCGGGCGGGCGGGCCAGCTGCGGCCCACGCCACCGCCAGCCGCGCTGGGCGCATCGCCCCCAAGCCCCTCGCGGGGCCGGGAGGGGGTCAGAAGGCCCAGCCGAGCGGGTCGGCGGCGTCCGAGCCGGGGCACTGGGTGAGGCTGGCGAGGTGGCGCTCCCCTCGTCGACGCGGGCCCCGCCGCCGGTGGGGAACCGGAGGCGGGCACTAGGTCCCAGCTAATCTCCCCCTCAGGGTCGGGCTTCCCTCCACAGCCCACCGCCACTTCCAAGCCGGACTGAGGAAATCCCGCGAGAATGGGCTCTCGAGCTGTCACCAGAGTATCGCGAGAAGAAGACCTTGGCTCCTGTGGGCGGGGCCAACCTCCGGACGTCCTCTCCCCAGGAGACGCCGATCCGAAAAGCCCGCGGGAACTGCAACTATCGCTGGGTTTGCAGTCGCTCTCCGGGCTGAGCCGGCTTTTGCTGCTGAAAGGAAGTGGAAAAGGCTTGGGGACTGGGGTCGGGTCAGGGCTGGTGAGGAGCGGAGCAGCGACCGCCTCCCAGGACGCGCGGCCTCGGTGAGACACCTTCGGGTGAATCGCAGCTGCGGCCGCTCTTGCCGTCGACAGAAGGCGGGCGTAGGAATGCCGCTGAGTTCTCGACGCTCCTCTCCCGCGAACGCCGCCGCTGGTCTGCAAGCCCAGGACCCGGGAGCGCGGGCCCGCGACCTCCAAACCCAGCTTCGTCCGCAAGGCTACTGCCCGTCCGACCGCGCCCAGACGCCACGGCGTGAGCCAGACACGGTTGCTGCCCGTGCTGAAATGGTTTCATGTGCTGTGTAGTACTCCTGGGTTCAGGGTGGCCCAGATAGCCTGGATTCAGTTCCTGCTGCTGCTGCTGCTGCTGCTGCTGCTGCAACCAATCACCACCACCTTTTCCCCGCTCATTTCTTATTTTATAGTTTTGTAGGTCAGAAGTCCTATGAGGGTCTCTTTAGGTTAAAATTAAGTATCAAAGGACTGCATTCCTTTCTGGAGGATTTAGGAAATGTTGTTTGCTTGCCCTTAGCAGTTTCCGTCTACCCGTTCATTGCAGCTGGGAAAGAATCTTTGATTATTTATTTATTATTTTTCTTGTGGTGCTGGGGATTGAACCCAGAGCCTTGTGCATGCGAGGCAAGCACTCTATCAAATGAGCTATATCCCCAGCCCAGAATCTTTGATTTTTAAGAGCTCACCTGAATCCAAAATAATCCCACTTCCAGATCTGCACCCTTAATCACATCAGCAAAGTCCCTTTGCTATGTAAGGTCGTATATTTATGGGTTCCATATATTTTTGCAGAGGATCATTATTCGGCCTGCTGGTAGGGCCTCAGGAAAACTATTTTGACTACTCATTCTGCAAATAGACTTCTGTTTGGCAGGTATTAAAAATTAGCATGTTTTAATAAAATGTTTCAACAATACTTGTTGCTTTCCAGCAGATAAACGCTTTAAGTGAAACACTAAATCACCCATCATGTGTAGGATGCTGACCAACTCGACCCCTCTGTGCTTCACTGCCCTGCTCCTAACAATGAAGCTAATAATGAAAATGAAGTCAAAATGATACTTGTAAGAAATAAAATGAAGAAGTAAAACTCCAAAAACAGTGCCTGGTCACCATAAGCGACATGTGCATTTCTACTCTGATAGAATGCATCCCCTTGAAAGCTTTGTGCTGCACGGCCATGGGTTCAGCTTAGTATTTTAGCTAATCATTGATAGTACATTGCTAGATTAGGTTTCTAGACTAGATTCTAACCTCCGACACCAGGTACTGTAGGATGTATTTCACATATAGCTAAGAAAATTAAAACAAACTGATTATAATTGTAACTTCAGACTTTTAACATGCATCCTGATATTGGAAATTGTAAAATCTAGAAAAATACGTCTCTTGGAATTGATGGAGTGTATCTGTTTTACTCAAACTCTTCATGTCTCTAAAATCAAAATGACAGATGGAAGTTTTGGTCAAGCTTACTTTTTTTTCCCCACAACTACCAGAGAAGTTTGACTTTTTCCCCATTTGAATAATTACGTGTGTGATACATTGATTTAAGATGTAGATCTTACAGAGCTGCCTTGTAACTAGAAGCTACAGGACAATTATAGACATAAATTGTGATTTAAATGAAAGAGATCATCTGACTGGAGGAAAGCCCTTGTAACTAAAGGAGAGAAGGTTTCCTAATTTTCTGAGCATTATTTAGCCTCACTGCCATGGTTATAACGTATAATAAAGCAGTAATCCTTGTGACATGGAAACATCTTAGTGAACTGGGTACCTCATAGAATTAGGCATCCTCAAACATTCCCTCTCCAACTATCCTCAGCATTTTCTTTTTCCTTTCAGTACTAGGAATTGATCCCAGGGATGTTCTACCACTGACCTAAACCCCCAATCCTTTTTATTTTGAGACACGGCCTTGCTAAGGCCTCAGCCTCCTTAGTAGCGTGAGACCCTGTCTCAAAATAAAATGTAAATAGGTCTGGACATGCAACTATGTAATAAGAGCATATTTAGCATGTGGAAGGCCCTGGGTTCAAGCCCCAGCAGCAGTCGTTGCCCTAAACTCCTCCCCCTCAAAAAAAAACTACAAAAAAAAAAAAATACAATGATGACAACATATACATTTCAAAAAGAATATTGCTTGACTATCAAAGAGACTCTGAAGAAAGATGATTGAACCCTCTAATATTTTATTCAAAAAATGTTTCTCTTCATGTTTACACTGCAAAAGTTTAAATATATGTGTTTGTGTGGTTCATAGGTCTCCAAAACCATGAATTAATTCAACAAAAGACTGAAAGGAGAAAATATTTAAACCTGCAGTTTTCTTTCATGTCATGCCAGCTGATTAGCCTAGAAATTCTGCAACAAAACACCAAGAACTGGGCTGGGGACTCAGCTTAGTTGGTAGGGTGCTTTCCTCACATGTACAAGGCCCTGGGTTCAATCCCCAGCACCACACACACACCAAAAAAACTACAGGTTGAAATAGTTTCATAAAGATACTCAAAATGCCTGGCCAAGCTTTCAAAAAAGTGTGAAGTACTCATGGGCCATAAATAAGGGGGGAAGTGAAAGCTAGCTTGTTAGGTGGCACTTCTCCCACACTGTCCTAGAGGCATTTGGCCATCTTGGTTACAAAAGGGTCTGAATGTAGCAGTCTTGTGGGGGAAGAAGACATGATCTTAAGCCCACACAAGCTCACACATGGGGGATGTGAAACTCATTCAGATTGTGAAGGTAATATCCTTCCTGAAATGATGGGCTGAAAGGAAAGTCTGGGCCGTGGAAAGAGAGAAAGTGAAAAAGAGGGACTTGTCTGTCTGGACGGGAATCTTTTGTAGGGGTGATGTTAATTTTCCTCAAATAGATGTAAGATTTGAATTTACACAACCTGCATGATCAGCAAAACCCCAAATCAAGATAATAGATTTCTATAATGCCAGGTTAATTATACCCAGGTTGCTAGAAAGGAGGAAATAGATCCATTCTACAGGGAAACACTAGAGATTCCTCAGACATCTCAGAAGAAAAGTCCCATCAAACAATTCATGACAGATGTGGTGGCGCTTGTCTGTAATCCCAGGGGAGGCTGAGGCAAGTCCAAAGATTGCAAGTTCAAAGCCAGCCTCAGCAATTTAGGGAGATCCTGTCTCAAAAAAAATAAATAAATAAAAATGGTCTGGGGAGGTGACTCAGTGGTTAATGCCCCTGGGTTCAATCCCAGGTACCTCTCCCCGCCAAAATCACAACTCTAAAACTGAAACACACAGAAACAAGCATCATGAATAGAGAAAATAGGCATCAGAAATAGAACCCTAATAATTTCAGTTAATAGAAGCCACAGGTGAAAATTTTTAAGTGTTGTTAAAATAGTTGTATTTTAAAAACTGAACTGAAAACATGGGAAAGGAAATAAATGGCACTGTCAAATACCAAATAGGTTTATTAAAGAACTTCTAGAAATGAAAATTTTAATGTTTGAAATTTAAAACCTAATGGTAAGGTAAAGAGGACATTAAACATGCCTTAATATAAAATTGTAAACTGAAAGATCTAAAGAAATGACCCAAAATGCAGCGTAAAAAGGTCCAGAAGATGGAAAACACAAAAGGAAGGCAAGAAATAAAACAGAGGATAGAAGGCAAAAGTCAAAAAGACATCTGAGTTCTACAAGTAAGGGGAGACCAGGGGAGAAGTGGGTATGTTCAAAGAAATAAGACCTGGTGTTCTTAGACTGAGGGTGTATAATGAATTCCATTGTCGTTTTGATTTTAGAGACATGGAAAGGGTATCTCAGTAGTTAGAGACACTGAAGCAGAATTTCAGAAGAAAGTAAAAGGAATATTGAAAAGATCATTGGAAAAGTCAGATTTCCTTTCTTCAGTAAAACGACAATTTAACTGACAGTAGCAGACTTCTTAGTGACAGTGATGCCTGGAGACAATGAGACACCAGCCTCAAAGTGCAAAGAGAAAATAACTGCCAAACTGGAATTTTACAGGAAGCTAACTTTTAATCTGGGGAAAATAAAATATTTTTTCAGGCCAAACCAAAACATATCATCTATGCACTGTCACTACAGGTCCTTTTTAAGGATTTTGAACTTGAGAGATTAGAAATGTAAGAAGGAATGATTAGCCTGATCAAATAGATAAACAACCATTGACTGTATGAATTAACAAGTTGTAAGTTCTTGGAATAAGTTAATTTGGATGTATAAAAATATACTAAAATTCAAATACATCACAATAATGGGGAAAAAATGTGATGACAGCGCTATGGCTTCAGTATGAAATGTCCCCCAAGTCCCCCTATGTTAGAGTTAGTCCCCAGCTCTGGACTGTGGGGAGGCAGTGGAAACTTTAGAGGCTGAGTCTAGTGGTCATTGGGAGTGTGTTCTCCATGGAAAATCAGGATCCCAGCCCCTCCTCCCCCCTCCTATCCTCTCTCTGCTTCTGGGTCACTGTGAGATTGGAAGGTGCTCTCCCATGAGCTCCTGCCAGGACGCACTGCCTCATTCCCAGGCCCCAGAGCACTAGGGCCAACCAGCCAAGGACTGAAACCTCCAAAACTGAGCCCAAACAAACATTCTTTCCTTTTAAGTTGAATTATCTCAAGTAGTTGCTATGGAAAGCTGACTCACACAGACAGTAAAAGAATCTAGGATGTGTAAAATGTCAGATGAGACAAAGCAAACTCTAATGCAAAAAGTTGAAGAGGTATATGAACAACATAAATAATGATAAGAGGTGTTTCTATTTTTGTAAACTAAGAAAGTAAAAAATGTTCTCAACTTACAACCTAAAAATGATCTCCAAAAATATGAAAGCTGTCACAATTTCAAGGGGAAACTGATTAGTCCATAATATGATAGGAATTTTTAATATACTTCACTAGTAATTATCAGATTAAGAAGAAATATAGATTTGAGCCAGGCACCATGGTACACACTTGTAATCCCAGTGACTCAGAGGCTGAAGCAGGAAGATTGCGAGTTCAAAGCCAGCCTCAGCAACTGTGAGGCGATAAGCAACTCAGTGAGACCCTGTCTCTAAATAAAATACATGAAAGGGCTGGGGATGTGGCTCAGTGGTTAAGCACCCCTGAGTTCAATCCCTGGTATCAAAACCAAACAAAAAAATAGATTTGTACCACACAATTAATAGACTTAATCTAATGTATGTATATAGCATACTCAATCTTATTGTCAGAATAAACATTTTGTGAGCGTGTGTGAACATTTATAAAAACTGATCATGACCTGTGTATGTCTTAAGGCAAATCTCGGTGCTAGATTTTAAATTAAGGATATCAGAAAGAATGAATTATAACTGCCATTATTCACAACATAATTATCAGTCATATAAAAAACAAGAGATTATGCAGATAAATTCTTAGAAAAGGGGAACTGATTGTGGATACAAGGCAAATGATAAGTCACTGTGTTTCTAACACATTAGCAACACAAGTTAGAGAATATAATTTTAAAAAGGAACTTTTATAGTGGTAATAAAAATAAAGAAGAATAACTGTGATTATCTAAAAATATGTGCAAGATGTTTATAAAGGTAATAATAAAATTATATTGGAAACCTAATAGAAGAGATATACTACTTCCATGATATAACAACTCAATATGAAAAAGACTTCACTTTTCCCAAAATTAATTTATAGTGTGATTCCTTGCCAAATTACTGACAGCTTTCTTTCCCTGGACCTGAACAAGGATATTTGTTAAAATTATATGAAACATAAACTGCTAGGAATAACCAAGGCAACTTTGACATCAGGAAGGAAATGAAGAACTGTTCAACAGGTATTGTTGGAATACCGATGTTATACAGGGGAGGCACATGGGACTGAATTTTTCTCTACACTGCACACAAAGTTGAGCTCCAACTAAATTTAAAACTAAATGCAAAACCATTTAAAAGATTTAAATTTAGTGAGATATTTGTGGTTTTGATTTTTGGTGATATTGGGGATTGAACTAAAGGTCTCATGTGTGCTAGGCAAGCGCTCTATCACTGACTGGCTCTTTTTATCTTATTTAGAGATAGGGTCTCACTGAGTTGCCTAGCTTGACCTCTAACTTGGGATCCTTCTGCCTTAGGTCCCAGGTAGTTGGGGTTACAGGTATGTGCCACCATGCCCTGTTTTGTAAGATTTTTTTTAAACCCAACAAGTTCTTTTCACAACACTCAATAAGACCCTGTCTCTAAATAAAAATACAAAATAGGGGCTGGGGATGTGGCTCAGTGGTTGAGTGCCCCTGAGTTCCATCCCTGATACCTACCCCAAAAAACTACTAGAACAATTATGCCGTCAGTGGGCCATGCAAAGAAGTTGCCTTAGCATGCATGACTTTAATCTAACTCTTTAAGTGAATGTGACTGTATTTTATTGTTTGCATGTCAAAATTTGCATGTTACTGATGCATATGGGGTTATGTTCAAAGCATTCCTTTTGGCATACTTTTGTTTTATTTAACAGAAGATTCTAATTTAATAACAATTAAATGAAAAGTTACAAACATGAGACATTTATAAAAGGCCTATATCATGTGTGATTAACTTACCGTGAAAACAATTAAAATGGAACACTAACATATCCATATAAGGACATGCTACCCAACTTTGTTAGCTTTAAAGAAACAAAGATAGGGTTAAAATTTAAATGTAATTCAATGAATTAATATTGCTTTAACTAAGTACAAAAAATACGGCCTTGATTACAATGATATTTTTAAATGCCAAAACTAACTTTTAGAAGCCAAGTTGAAAAATAAGATATCAGATAAGCTATTGACAATTTTCGGACTAAATCCCTCCTATATGTTCAAAAGCACTATAGCATAGAAAATTAGCTAATGTAAGTTTCATAAAAAGACTTTTGCCCATCTAGAAAAACACAAAGAATAAAGTGGTCTCCAAAAATCCATTACACTTTCATAATAGAATCTTTTCCCGCAAAAAAAAAATTCTGATCAAAGTAAGGTGAATCACATTTGAATAATATCAAGAAAATGCACAAAAATGTAAATTTGCAATATTTTACCAGCTTCCAGTAAGTAGGATAGGAACATCATCTGGATCATATTAAAATCTGTAGAGTAGAAGTGTTTTTTATCCTTATCCTGTACTCCCCTAATAGTCTTTAGATCACATGACCTTCAAATCTAAAATTCAGTGTAATTTCTAATGAAGATAACTTTTCCTTGAATTATTTTAGGCCATATCACCTCATTTGTGGTGACTTTCTTTGAATGTTTATTATGAAATCCTTCAGCAAGGCAAATTATTTCCAAAAAGAAGCTGCGTAGGCAGTTTAAAATTTTTAAGTTTAAATTTTAAAGTCTGTCTATATACTTTGTAAAATATGGTTGGCAAAATTTTACTTTTCAAAAAGTTCCCCAAACAAGCAACACCTTAGAACCATGAAATAAGGGTAAAAAGTACTTTTATGGTCATTACAAGGTGTGCAAACTTCCATAGTTTATTCTGAATACAAATTTAATCTTATACTTCCTTCATAAAAATTATTTGATCACTAATTCATCACTGTATTAGAAAGAGATGGAGGCGTCTGGACCCTGGCAGCGTTTAGAGATAAATTAACTCAAGGAGTTAATTAAAACAGGGAAATATGAAAAGCATGTTAAATGTACCTGAGTTTATTTTTAAACTGGACACTTTTTTATTATAAAGCAACTCTTTCACGGGAACTGTTCCCTCCAATTAATGCGTAGATCATTTGACAGAACGGTCGAAATAGCCCACACCACTGTTGCACAGCGAAAATGCAAAACCCAAAGAATTCATATTTTCAAGACTGTTAACACCTTCTCAAATTTCAATAATTCATTCAATTTCTATAGAAAAACATGAGCTCTATTTTTCTTGCTGTTAATTATTTATATAGCTCACTTTTACAAATAGGTTCTCAGTATCTGAAAGCATGCAAGAATTTCACCCTCTGAAGCACTTTCTTCAGATCTTTTTGCATTACCAGTGACACCTCCATCAGGCCTTATGCAGCTGTGAATTGTCCTTGGGCTTTTTATGTTTACAACTTGAGAAGATCTGTCTTTTCTTTTTCTATCAACCTTTCCATTGGTTGATACTTTACTGACAGGAAGATTCTGTTAGTTCCTGAGACTGGAGTCCTCTGAATATTTGCATGCCCGTTGAAGGTGCATGCAACAAATATTCGTGAAAACTGCACGAGTTTTAGATGGTAGTTACTAGAAGCTAACAATGTGATGTGGTGGCAGAGGCTCACACACAGCTGACTGTCATTAGAAAATAATAACCATTCCTCAGAGCAAAATGAGCCTAGGACCACAGCAAAGACTGCTAAGGAAAGTCAGCCCCTGTCTGCCTTCATTTTGTGTTTTAGCTTAACCATCCCTGATACAAGTGGCTGCTCTTCAGGTAGGAAAAAACATTACCACTACTTTCCAATTTTAGGTATTTTAATTATCACACAAGGTACATATCACAACTCTAAAGCAGTATGGTACAAATCTGTCATCTGCGCTACCCCTGCAAAACATGTGGCCTCTCCAGGTCGGTGGGGAGTGAAGAGCAGGATCTATGAGAGATACACACAGTGCTGCTGCCTTAGTGACAAGGACTAGGACGGGTCAGGGTCAGGCGTGGGTGTCTGAACCAATGATCACTTACATTGTTCTCTTCCTGTGTGTTTCCTCACATTTCATATAACATTGGAACATTTAAGTAGAACTAACTCAGTTTAATGTCAAATTCCATCAAGTGTCTAGTTCTTACTTTTCTCCTATAACAATTTCCTAGCTATTGAGACAAATTACAAAATAATTATTAATTTTAGAACATTATGGAAGATTTAGCAGTCCCCTGAGTATTTACCAATCGTCCATTCCATTTAATGAATATTTATTGAGCATGCCTATCACATGCAGGTGGCTCTATTAGGCACTAAAAATACAGCCATAAACACAAAGGTTATGGTCCCTGCCTTCATAAAACTGAAATTCAATAACAAGTCTAAAATTTCAGCTAAAACACAGATTGCATAGACCCATACACAGTTAAATAAGATAGGTTGCTATTTGGGGAATAATTTTCATATTTAGATCCATTAGAGTAAAATTTCAGAATATCAAAGATAAAACTTTCTGAAGGCTTTCAGTGAGAAATAACAGTTCACTCACAAATTAAGGGTTACTATATTCACTTGAACCACTTCACAAACTTCTGCAAGAAGACAACCTCTCTTAGGGATGAAGAGAAATCTCTGAAGCTATAATTTGCACGTCATGTAAATATGAGTAAAATAAAAATGATCTCAGATATTGAAGCCCTCAAAATATTTGCCAAACTCATCTTAAAAGAAACACTTGACTACTATAATACTAGACTTTCATACCCCAGCTTCAGTAGTGGATAGAACAACTAAACTGGAAAAGCAATGAGGAAAGAGAAGACTTAAACACACTGCAGACAAGTTGGATTTAACAAATGTATGCAGAACAGTCCACAAAACAACAGAATGTACACTTTCTCAAGTGCACATGGAATGTTCTCTAGGATAGACATATACATGTTAGTCCACAAAAAAGTCTTCATAAACTGAAAAATATCACACAATATACCTCTTTCAATGACAATGGAATGAAACCAGAAATCAACAGGAAAAAAAAATCGAAAGTCAACAAACTGTGAAAATTAAACAATGTATACAGTAATTTATAAAAGTAGTAACAAGGGAACTTAGAAAATATCTTGAAACAAATGAAAACACAACATACCAAAACTTTTAAGAGTTGCAGAAAAAGCAGTGCTAAGAGGGAAATTTATGGCTATAAATACTTAAATAAAAAAATCAGAAAGGCTTCAAATTATCAATTTAACTTTTCACCTTAAGGAACTAGAAATATCAGAACAAACTAAACCCAAAGGGGAGAAAATAATAAGGATTACTAGAGCAGAAATAGGGAGTAGAAAAACATTTTTTAAAAAAGATTAATAAAACCAAGAGCTGTTTCTTCTAAAAGGTCAACGAAATTAATAAACTTTTTGTTACAATGACTAAGAAAAAACATACTAAAATAAATGAAATCATAAGTAAAACTGGGCACTGACTACTGATTTCCCAAAGAAATAAGAAGGATAACAAAAGTACTTTGAATAATGAGGTACTAAAAAATTTGGATAATCTAGGTGAAATGGACGAATTCCTAGCAAACACATAACTTACCAAGAGTGAATCAGATATGAAGATATGAGTAGACCTGTAGTTAGTGAAAACACTAAATAAGTAATCAAAAACCTCTTAACAAAGAAAATCCCAGAACCTGATGGCTTCATTGATGAATTCTACCAAATATTTAAAGAAGAATTAATCCCAATTCATTCTGTAAGGTGAGGATCACCTTATACCAATGCCAGACAAAAACACTATTAAAAAAAACTAAACTAAAAAACTCTAACAACCAATATCCCTTATGAATATTAATGTAAACATCCTTGATAAAATAGCAAGTAACCAAATATAACAACATATTCAAAGGATTACACACCATGACCAAGTTGGATTTATGCCTGGAATGTAAGAATGTTTCAACATGCAAAAATCAATCAACATAATCTATTACATAAACAAATAAAGAGAAAAAAACCATGATTGTCTCAATTAATATGTAAAATGTATTTGACACCTTTTTATATCCTTTCATAATAAAAGCAATCAACAAATTAGGGCTAGAAGAAAACTACTTCAGCATAATTAAAGCCATTTATGAATAACTTAGAGCTTAAAGATCACATTTAATGATGAAAAACTGAAAACTTCCTCCAAGATTAGTAATAAGGCAAAGAAGACTGCGTTTTGCTACTGCTACTAAACATAGCACTAGAATTCATAGCCAAAGCAATTAGGCAAGGAAAAAGAAAAGACATCCAAATTGGAATAGGAAAGATAAAATTATCTCTGTTCACAGATGATGGATTCCACATTAAAAAAAAAAAATGTCTGGGCACAGTGGGACAAGCCTGTAATCTCAACAGCTCAGAAAAAAAAATTAATAAAACCAAGAGCTGGTTCTTCTAAAAGGCAGGAGGATTTCGAGTTCAAAGCCAGCCTTGGCAAAAGTAAGACACTAAGCAACTCAGTGAGACCCTGTCTCTAAATAAAATATAAAATAGGATTGGGCTGTGGCTCAGTAACCAAGTGCCCCTGAGTTCAATCCCTGGAACCACCCCGCCCCAACAAAAAGAGCTGGTAAACCAATTATAGGAGATTGGAAAATCAATAAAAAGCAGTTGCATTTCTAAATACCAGCAATGAATAATCTAAAAAAGAAATTAAGAAAATAATTTATTTTATAATATCATACTCCTTAAATAAATTTAACCAATAAGGTAAAAGGTTGATACACTGAAAACTATAAAATGTTGCTGAAAGATATGAAAGAAGAGGGGCTGGGGATGTGGCTCAAGCGGTAGCGCGCTCGCCTCGCATGCATGCGTGCGGCCTGGGTTCGATCCTCAGCACCACATACCAACAAAGATGTTGTGTCCGCCGAGAACTAAAAAATAAATATTAAAAATTCTCTCTCTCTCTCTCTCTCCTCTCTCACTCTCTCTTTAAAAAAAAGATATGAAAGAAGACACAAATAAGTGTGAAGAAATTCTATATTCATAAATCAGAAAACTTGAGCAATCTACAGATTCAATGCAATCTCCAAATCCAATGCAATCTCTGTGGATATTTTAACAACATTTTTTTTTAGAAACAGAAAAATCCACTCTAAAGTCCACAGGAATCTCAAGAGAGTCTAAATAGCCAAATTAATCATAATAAGAACAAAGTTGGAGTTCTCTTGTTTTCTGATTTCAAAGCTTACTACAGAGCTATGATAATCAAAAGCATGAAGACAGACATACAGCAGTGGAATGGAGGAGAGAGCCCAGAAGAAAAGTTTTGCCCAGATGTTCAAATTACTTTGACAAGAGTACCAAGACCACCCAGTGGAGAAACACAGTCTTTTAAGAAATGGCATTGGGAATGCTGAATAGGCCAAAAAATGAAGTTAGACCTTTTTATCATATATAAAACAATAATTTAAAATGGAGTAAAGACCTAAACCTAAAACCCAAAACAATAAAACTCTTAGAAAAAAATTCAAGGGAGAAGTTTCATGACATTGAATCAGATAGTAATTTCTTGGCTATAAAACAAAACTCACAGGAAGCAAAAGAAAAAAGTAGATAAATTGGACTTCATTAAAATGAAAAGCTTTTGTGCCCCCAAAAGGCACTGCCAACAAAGTGGAAGAGCAATCAACAAAAGAAAGTATTTCAAATTATATTTTTAATAAGTAGTTAATATCCAAAATGTATAAAGAACTCCCAGAATTCAACAATAAAAGGAAAAATGGGCAAGTACTGGGGTAGGCATGCTCCAAAGGCATTATGCAAATGATCAGTAGGCATGTGACAAAAACAAGTTAACATCACTAATTATTAGATGTGTTCATCAGCTTTTCATTGCTGTGACCAAAATACCTGACATAAACAACTTAAGGGAGAAAAGATGTATTTGGGCCCATAGTTTCAGAGGTCTCAGTCCATGGCCGGCTGTCTCCATTGCTTTGGGTCTGAGATGAAGCAGAATATCCTGGTAAGAAGGCATAGTGGACCTCATGGGAGTTGGGAAGGGGAGAAAAAGAACCAGAGAAAGAGAAAGGAAGAGACCAGGGACAAGATATAGTCCCTGAAGGCATGCTCCCCAGTGACCTGCTTCCTCTAACCATGCCCCTCCTGCCTTGAGTTTCCACCCTCCGCCTTCACAATAGCCTGTTCAACTATTAGTGGATTTTCTGCTAATGAGGTCAGAGCCCTCGTGATCCAATCACTTTCCAAAAGCCCCACTTCTGAACGCTACTACACTGGGGACAAAGCCTTGCACACATGAGCTTTTCAGGAACACTCAAGATCCAAATCAAAGCATTAGGAAAATGCAATTCAGAATCACAACAAAGTATCCTACTTCACAACCGTTAGGAAGGCTGTTAATTAAAAAGATAAATAAATGAAAAGCTGGGCAGGGCGGCCCATACTTGTATTCCCAAGGACTCAAGAGGCTGAAACGGGAGGATTACAAGTTCAAGGCCAACAGGGTAACTTAGTAAGACCCTGTCTCAAAATAAAAAATTTAAAAACTAGAAAGGCCTGGGGATAGAGGTCAATGGTAGAGAGCCCTTGGGTTCAATAAAATAACCATGACAATACACACAGAAAACAAAGTTTGGCAAGGATGTGGAGAAATTGGTTCACTCTTGCATTGCTGGTAGAAATGTTCAACAGTATCGTTGCCTTGGAAAATGGTAGGGTGGCTCCTCAGAAAATTAAACAGAAGTATCATATGACCCAACAATTCTAGTTCTGTATATATACTTCAAGGAACCAGAAGAAGAGACTCAAATACTTGTCCATCTGTGTTCGTAGCAGCATTATTTATAATAGCCAAAAGCAACCTAGGTGTCCACTGATGGGTAAGTGGATAAACAAGATGTATCCTACACATATAATGGAATATTAATCCTCAAAAAGGAAAGGGATTCTGACTCATAGCAGAACCTGGAAGAACCTAAAGGCATTATGCTAAGCAAATCACAACAAGACACTGTTAGTCCAATTATACCAGCTACCTAGAGTTGTCAGGTTCTTAGACCAACTATAGCAGCTACCTAGAGTAGTCAGGTTCATAGAGAAGAGAAGTGGGGTTGCCAGGGACTAGGAGAGGAGGAAATGGGTTCTTTTTAATTAGTACAGAATTTCAGTTTAGGAAGATGAAAAATTTTCTGAAATGGACCGTAGTGATGGTTTTCCAAGAATGCAAATGTACTTAATACTCCTGAACTATACTGGGAAGAAAAGGTGAGAAAATACCTTTTAAATTTTATCATTGTCTAAAAATATAAGGACCAAAAACAACAACAACAACAACAACAAAATGACAAAAATATAGAAAATATATACACGCAGCACCCACTGAATTACAAAACACTAAATTAAAGGGTAAGAGACATTTAAGACAAAAAGATCAGAAATGTGGAAGTCAAGAGGATTAAAAAAAACATACGAAGGACATATAAACAACATGATAAAAAGCAAAGTCCAGAGTATCAATTTGAATTTTAAATCTAACAAAAGAGAATTTAGAGCAAAAACATTATAAAGGTAAAAATCAATGGTATACAAATGTCACAACACACCAGGTCAAAAACATAAACTTGGAGGTTTAGCAAAGTTTTTGGAATAAAAGATCAAATTTTTTTAGGTCACTAACACTACAAGCAATATAAGCAATGATCATCTAGAAAATACAATAGAAAAGAAGCTACTATACACAGCAATAGAAAATCTACAAAGTATCAGTAATGAAAAAAAACATGTAATATCTCTATGAGAAAAGTTTTGAAGCCTTATTACAGACATAAACACCTAAATAAATGGAAAAGATATTTTATCTTCATAAATAAAATTATTTTCAGATGAAAAAATATTGATTTTCCCCAAATCATGCATAAGTTCTATAGTATATCCATTGAAATTATAGGTGTTTTTGAGGACCTCAAATACTAATTTAAAAATATGTGGAGAGGAATAAAGATCCACAAGGAGCTAAATCTAGTTGGAAAGAGAGAATAAAGAAGGGATATTTGCTCTCCCAAAACTTGAGATGTACTTTGGCCCTACAATGAAGGAAGAAGTAATTTAAAAATTTAAAAAGAAAATGTTATGTTACTGTTGCAAAAACAGACAAAGGAAGGAATGGAACAACAAAGACCTCAGCTGGGAGGCTGATAGGTGACAAGGTGGCACTACCTCTCCCTGGGAAGAGGACACACTGTGAACTGCATGGTGGTGGGAAATCAGTTCACCATCTGAAAAAAACCTGAATAGATCTGCATCTTACACCACACACACACACACACACACACACACACACACACACACACAGGGGTACACATACTAAAGACCTCACATTGATGGTAAACTGTATAGCTAAAGCAGAAACATGGGGTGACTTTATGTCCCTGATGTAGAGAAGAAATTCTTAAGACACAAAAAGCATACACGAGAAGATGAAGAATTAATTATTTGATTCCATCACAGTCTTTTAATGAAGGACACCACAGCCAAATTAAAACCATTGTATTGATATTTAGGCTGTACAAGAAAACACTTGCAAATCAACAGGACTTTTAAAAATGGACAAAGAATATATGTCAGTTTACATAAATGGGAATCTGAATGGCTAAAGAAAATATGAAGAATGTTCAAACTCATTAAATGTCAGATAAGAGTAATTTAAACAAATTCACAAGTTGTAACTAGGCATCCATTAGATAAGCAAGCCCTTGAAGGTCAGATGAGACCAAGTGCTGGCAAGTGTCTAGGATCCCATGTGCACTGCTAGTCAGAGCTGCCTGGTACAGCTAGTCACATTCAGTGGCCAATTCAAATGTGAATACACTCAATGAACCAGCCAGCCCTTACCTGGATATACCTATCTTATAGGAATTTTCTCACATAGGATTTATATTCTAAGTTGCTGTCTGTGGTAGCAGAGCATTAAAAGAAATCTTGGTGTGCCCTGGAGGAACAGGTGAGCAAAATGTGAACGGTGCATGCTACAGAATATCTGCAGCTTAAAGTAACCCACCAGATGTCCACTGAGCAATATCAGCAGGTCTTAAAAACATGGTACTAAATTAAAAAGTAAGAAATAGTATGCCTACTAAAATATAGTGGGACACCAAATCTAGCAAGAATACACAACAGTTGGGTGCAGCTTAACCAGGCTGTGTTCTGAGATGCACTGTTAGGCAATTTTGTCATTAGTGAACATTATGGAGTGCACTTCTACAAACAGAGAGAGCTGTAATGACACTGGCGATAGAATCTTCTGGAACTGCCATCCTATGGGTACGGTACTGACTGAAAGGCTATGCAGGGTGTGACTCTGCATTTATGCTCGACAGCAGAACCATCGTGTATAGAGAGATGGAAAAGAGAAGGCAAATGGTGAAGGGGCATGAGATGAAAAAGAAATAAAGAGCTAAGGGGCTTTTCTTCTAGAACCCTAAAGATTGGGTGGTAGGAGCTAAGGAATATAATTAGCTCAACCTTCTGCTCCATGATCAATTGAGAATATAGATCAGATATGATCTTTGTACCTGATGGCTGTGCCGTGTAATGGAGAAAGATGGCACGAGGCACAATCAACTGTACACTAAGAAAATACCGAGGGATGTCACCCAAATATAGGGACCATCAGAGACCAGCGTCATCAGGAATTCTGAGAAAACAATCGGACATTCTGACTTTTTATTTGGCATTGAAGAATGGTTATATTTTAATGTATAAGTAAGGTACAATATTATTCATTAGAAAAATAAACTTCAAGGAGAGTCAGAAAATAGAAAAGGTTTGCAACAACTATAGAAAATAGCGTTTTCCTTTTGTTGAAGTATTTGCAACAAGAAGGCGATGAGCAAGAGAGTTCTCAGAGGCCGAGTCCAGTTACTCCAAAGCCAGTGGAGATCCCACTGTGGGTTCTGTAGCAGGAGAATGACATCCAAGGACAGAAGGTGACTGGGGATGCTCCCGGTGGCCTGCTAATGGGACCCACCAAGGCCATTTGACTAATGGCTGTGGCTTTAAGAATTCAACTGGGGCTTTCCCGTTTCCTCAAACTTCCATTTGACTGACTAGCAGATGAGAGCTGCTTCTAAGAAATGGTGAAAATAAGTCTGGGAAAATCCCTGGAGGCTGAATTAAGCTCTGTGTGTTCTTGGTTTCTTTCTGCTCTGGTAGCGTTATTAAGTTTCTGTTCCCATCTCCACTCTAAGACATTACAGCCTTTATTTTATGGCTTTCGATTTGCAAATTCAACACTTGCTTTATACAGTAGGTAGGAAGACCCAGCTTTGAGCAAGGCTGACACCAGATAAGCCACTAGACCAGCAGTTGCCGCAACCGGGCAATTCAGGGAGGTAGATATGGAAGAGCCAGGGTCCTGAGTGCCAGGGCTCAAAGCAAGGTAGGTGGGCACCCCCAGAAAATCCTGGTACTGAAAGCAGAGGAGAGCAAGCACTCTGGATCATGAGGCTCTGATCTAAAGCAGTCAGGTCGCCCTCGATCACGTTCAGTTCTACAATTCAGCAAGCAACAGAAGGAAAGAAGTTAGCTCCGTCATCCCATCTTCTCTCATCACTCGGGTGCCAATACAAATGTAACTGGATTATTCTTTTCTCCTTGCTCAGTTTCTGTATGCAAAGATTCCTCCACTAGGAACACACAGCCCTTAAATCCCATCTCACCAGAGGTCCCTACAAACTAACCTCTGATATTTAGACATGTTTCCTGTGTCCTCCTCACCTGATCTCTTTTATCTTTGCTAGTGAAACTGACTGCCAATAGCAGGCGCAGCCTCATCCCAGACCTTAGAACCAAACCAGGTGTAAGGAAGAGGGGTTAATGGGGCTGGGGCTCTGGCTCAGAGATAGAGCCCTCACCTAGCATGCGTGAGGCACTGGGTTTGATCCTCAGCACCACGTTAAAAAAAAAAAAAAAAAAAAACAACTTAGCAAGACTATCTCAAAATGTAAAGAAGGGCTGGGGATGTGGCTCAGTAGTTAAGTGCCCCTGGTTCAATCCCCAGTACCCCCCCACAAAAAAGTGTCTGTTCTGTAGCAAATGTAGCTCTAGATAAATTAACTAGAAATCAATTCACTGAAAGGCAGTCCCCTGGGAGGATTAATTTATCAATAACCAATGTGTCAAATTTACCCAAAAGTATATTTTAAGAAAAAAATTCATCTTTGATATATACATGCCTGTGTTCATGGGAAGATTCTTAGGGAATATTCGATTGGTAGCGAGTGAGGACATGGGCAATCCAGTGTTTCTACGACAGTTTTCCTCCTGTCTTGTCTCAGGGTGGGTTTGATCAGGAGCTGAAGTTCAGGTTCTTCTTCGCTGTTATTTCAGTATGGAGGACCCCTCCCTGACGATCCTCCCGGCTCACTTTCCAAGTTGCTCTTTCAGCCCTATTCTCTGTTTGACTACCACTTGTCAAAGGCCTTACCGCATCCACCTATTCCAAATATCACCCCATCACTCATCCAGGGCCGGGACTCCGGATCTCCAGGTGACTTCCCCTGTGTCACCTCCTCTCTTGGCTCTTCTCCAAGGGATGGGTTCCAAATCTAGACCACTGACATCTCTTCAGGAAAAAAGGGAAGGGGGAAACAGGTGGGTCTTTGTGGCTCTTGATGGCACCTTGATGTTACCTTTTATATGTTTACATCCATCTCCACTAAGCACCACGAGGGATTTTGGTTATTGATTCCTGCTGTTATGGATGCAGCATGCAGAACATGCCTGGACATAGTAGGTACTTGTTGAATAAATTAATCGAATATATACAACAATAATTCATTTCTAATAGGTAAATATTCAAGAAGAATATTAGATAAAATTGGTTTTGGCAAACTATTCATTGTTGAATTCACTTTAAAAAATTGTTTTTGTATTTGTAGATGGACAGCATGCCTTTATTTTATTTGTTTATTTTTACATGGTGCTGAAGACCAAACCCAGTACCTCAAGCAAGGCAAGCACTCTGCCACTGAGCCACAGCACCCTGTTGAATTAACTTTTTTTGTGTGTGTACCGAGGATTGGACTCGGGGCACTTGACTACTGAGCCACATCCCTAGCCCTGTTTTGCATTTTATTTAGATACAGGGTCTCACTGAGTTGCTTATTACCTCACTTCTGCTGAGACTTGCTTTGAACTCCCGATCCTCCTGCTTCAGCCTCCTGAGCCATTGGGATTATAGGCGTGCAGCTTTAATTATTTTCTTTATTACATATGGCAATTCTCAAATGCAAGGTGCTATACAACCCAGATTATATATTTTATTATTCCTTTTTATAATTGAATTATGTCTTTCTGGTCCAAAAATCTGTATGCTATCTCTATAAGGCTATCCCCATCCTCCACCCCCAGTATCCAGTGAACAGGTAAATTTCAAAAAAGACTGAAATGTTACTGTAAAACAAATATTGTACACAAATAGTCAAACCAGTCATAATTAAACATTTTGCTTTCAACCTAGAAAGAGTTTAAGGAGCTAACTTATTAATTGTAATGCTTTTATACTAGCTTAATTTGTATCAATGTGAAACCTTCAAATACAATTTTCCCAGATATTTATAGCTTAAATTAATTAAAATTTTCACAGTTCTTTACAGACTATTTTACCTCAGATTTCCCTCACTATTAATTGTTGTGAGAGAATTAACTAAAATATTAATTTTTATCAATCACATTCATTTTTAGGTATTCCTAAAATACATTATTACCCTGAAAGTAAATAACTAGCTGTCTAGATAGTTTCAGATTTTAACCAATTATAAGTACAGAAGAGTATATTTAATTAAAAATGACATAGCAGATTATTCTAAGAGTGGAGGATATCCTGCTGCTTGGAAAAGAATAATTTTAATGTAACATATTGTGTTCTAAATGAAACATTTCAGCTGACTTACAAGAAGACAAAGGAACTGAATCCCAGTGGTGTAACTCAGGTGGTGGGTATGTGCTGCATATTTTTCTAAGAAATCATAAAACACAGGACAGAGGTGTCCCTTCATATCGAAGCTATATTTTATCAAATCAGGAAGACTTTAGTTGATTGGATAAGGTCAAGTCTTGTTTGCATGCAGTGATAGAAAAGTTAACCTCAGTGGTCGTCACCGAGATCCAACATTTAGGATAGATTGAAAGAACTCTATTTGCAGCTCACAAGACATACCCAGGGGAGTTGAACAAGTTAAAAAACATTATGAAGAAATAATCAAACATATTTGGAATGTGGAACTTACACCAAACAAATGGCCTGGATGATTGACAAATTCAATGCCAAAGAGAAGAAAATGTGTGTGTGTGAGTGTGTGTGTGTGTGGGGGGGGTGTGTGTTGGGATGCCCAGGGTGCTGGGGAGAACAGTTTTAAATTAAAAGAACCTAAGGAGTCATAGATAAAATGTAATACTTGAACTTTGATTTAAAGAAAGAATAACTATACAATCTATTTTTTTAAATATAATTAGAGAACAAAGAAGGAAATTTGTGTGTCTGGATATTAGATAATATTATAGAATTATTAGATTTCTTAGATGTGTTAATAATATTGTGATTCTGTAGTGAAATGCCCTGTGTTTAGAAAATGACCCTGAAGTGTTTAGGGAAGAGTGTCATGAAGTCTGCAATTTATTTTAAAGTAGTTTCAGCAAACTTATACAGATACTTGCATATGCACACACCTACCCATATAAGATAAAGTAAAATTAACCTTTTAAAGTTAATTAACATTTTAACATAGAATTTAGATGGTAGGTATCTGAGTGATATGAATGTTTATTGTCTTCCAAATTTTCAGTATGTTAGAAAATACTGATAATCAAAAGATGAAGAAAGCAAAAAAAAATTTCAAAGTTCTTCAAATGAAAGACAGATCCCTTTAGGATTTTTTTTTTTTTGAGTTATTGGCAGACACAACATCCTTGTTTGTATGTGGTGCTGAGGATCGAACCTGGGCCGCATGCATGCCAGGCGAGCGCGCTACTGCTTGAGCCACATCCCCAGCCCCCTTTAGGATTTTTTGAAAAGGACCTAATGAAATTCTTTTTATGAAAGATACAGAACGAAGCTCAAATTTTGAGCTAAACTCAAGGATGAACTGCACTCTACACACAATGCCAATGGCTTATTACTAAATAAAAAGCCAAGAAAATAATGTCAATTATCCCTAAAACCTAGGCAGTGGGTCTTACAATGCCAATTATCTGTGTTTCTAAGTATCATGTGTGCCCTGAGGATAATTAAAGGTGCTAAGTGGCTTAGAGCACTATACAACTTTAAGCTCACAGAGATGAGCTTGTTCTAAATGATTTTTAATGTCAGAGACCTCCAACTTACATAGAAAGGAGTCAGATGGAGTTCTGACTTAGTTTACAACCCGACCATCCTTGTAGGCAGAGGGGCTGAATGGCTGATTTACTGCTTCAGTGATAACACAATACCACAGACTGGGTAAGCACACAGAGATGACTTTACCTGTATAAGTGTGGACCTCGCCAAGGGTGTGTCTTGGCATCTCTGGGATGGTACAGTAAGTGCAAAGGACTTTGCAGCCCAGGCAGAGAAACAAGCTTCCTGGCAACCTGGCCCACCTGTTAAACACGAGGATGAAACATGAGCTGAGGAAACACCTGTTAATGTGGTGCATGCCTCTAATCCCAACGGCTTCAGAGCCTGAGGCAGGAGGATCCCAAGTTCAAAGGCATCCTCAGCAACTTAGCAAGACCCTAAGCAACTTAGTGAGATCCTGTCTCAAAATAAAAAGGGCTGGGATGTGGCTCAGTAGTTAAGTGCTCCTGGGTTCAATCCCATGTACCAAAAAAGAAGAAAAAAAAAATATATATATATATGGTTTATGCACCAATTGTGTAATGTGCTATATATAGCCTACATTAGCATGAACAGTTTAAAATTAAATAATTGATGTTCAAGAATTTGAGTTATCCTTGCTATTCACTCTACAATTAAATTCAGTTACCGTTTTCTTTTCCATTTATCTCTTTTAAGAAAACTTTCCTTTCATCCAACTACACTGTATGTTTCTCTTTGTTTTCTCCCCTCACTTTAAATATATCTTTTGTAGATTTGATATGACATCCTGTGGTTCCCAGGAAAGCCTGGAAGCATCAACAAGTACCCAGCCATGGTCCCTCTATTATGTAGGTGTCATACATATCTCAGTCCAACTCTGTCTGCAGCTTCATCTTATTCTAAAGCTCCCTGATATAAGGACTGACACTCAACTCCTTCTCAAGTGCCTAAATGGTCCAGGTCAGCCTTGAACTTCATCATGGGTAATATGCCAAGTTCTTTAGGACATTTAGAAAGAGAAAGCCTGCATCTTGATAACACAATACCACAGACTGGGTAAGTCATAAAGAAACGAGGTTCCTTTTGGCTCAGTCTGGCCCAAAGTCAAGGGGCTGCTTCTAGTGATGTTCCTTTTCCTAGCAGAGTCCCAGTGGTGCAGGACATCGCATGTACACATGTGTGTACTAATCTCTCTTCCTTTTCTTGCAAAGCTAACAGAATCCAGTCATAGAGGCTCTGTCTGATCTAGTCCTAATCACTTCCCAAACCCCCCACCCCCAAACACCATGGTCAGATTAGGTTTCCACCCTCTTCATGCTCACAATGGGAGTTAAATTCCTATGTAAGTTTTTGGAGGGGTCAGACCAGTTTCAAACCACAGCAATCTGGACCTGTGGCAACCTAGTGTAAGTATTAGCCTCTAGTTACCTTCAGCTGAGATTAGATGCCCACCTTGCATCCAAAGCCCACTTTTGATCCAGCTGTGTTCAAGGACCTTGTGCTGAGGTCAGGTTCTTGGGAGTCTCCTCCTCCTTCCCCTCCTTTCTTCTTCTTCCTTTTCTTTAATCTGAAACACATGCAAAAGAGTTTTATCTCTGAGGATCAAAGTAGAGACCCCTTAAATATCCCTACAGTGATAGGAAGTCAACATCTTCTGCTATTTTGAGAGGTGAGCTTGGCCCTGGGGAGCGCTGTGCCTTGATAGATTAACATGCTCCCACAGTAGGTGTGGGGGTCGGTAATGGAGGTGAAGACCACCTGGAGGGAAGTCCCCCGCCACAGCAACTCATTTCTGCTATGAGGGGATGTCAAAAGTAGAAGCCAGTTAGTCATGTTGAGATGAGCTCTTGCCAGTGAACTTGCCAACTGAGTCATAGGAGAAGCATCTGAAGCAAACTTTCCAGAAGTCTCCAAGTTGGCTTCTCTTGATCAGCAGTGCAGGGAGGCCACACACAGGTGTTCCTGGATGAACAGGCAGCACCCTTTCCCAGAGGCTCCTGGGACAGTGGATGAATGGATAAGTCCGGCAGGAAAAATAGGGCCCCGGCCAAGGAAAACAGTCTCTTCTTGTTTCCTTGAAGAATGCCATTTTTTCCCCAGGTCCTCACTATGTCAACAACCTAGCGAAAAGAGGACATGACACCCAGGATAAAAGCAAAACATGAAGATTTACTTTATATACCCAATTATGATTTTGCAAATTCTCCGTCTTTATTTGCTAGAAGTTTAGACCCAGGGCCTTTTAAAATTGTAGAAGTGTGGTTTCTAACCACCTTCCTTCCTTACCAAGTATCCTCCTCAGTCCCTATTCCTTCTCTCTGGTGTCCCTTCTGGTCACATCTTCTCTGTCTCCCTTCAGGCTCTTCCTCTGATTCCTCTGTGAGGACACCCTTGTTCTTTTAGGGAAGCGCTGTGTGAAGCGGACCATCTTCACAGCCAGCGATTTGAAATCCTGCATGTGTACTTGAAGGCATAGTTGCTCATGGACGATGGGAAATAAAGTGCATCTTTCTAGTGAGTGCTATTTTGTGCTGTGGCTGTTGAATTGGTATAGAATTAGAGGTAGGGAACAGACTGACAATTTGGGGGAAAAGACTCTGCTGTACAGTAAAATGCACAGACCTTAAGTGTTGTTAGGGCTTACATGAGGTGTCCCCCAAAAGCTCATGTGTGGGACAATGCAAGAAGGTTCCTTAATCCAATCAGTGAATTAATCCCCTGATAAGGATTGACTGAGTGGTAACTGAAGTGGTGGGGTATGGCTGGAGGGGGTGAAAATTGGGGCGTGGCTTTGGGTTATATATTTGTATCTGGCAAGTGGAGACCTCTCTCTCTGCTTTCTGATCACCATGTAAGCTGCTTCCATCTGCCACACTCTTCCGCCATGATGTCCTGCCTCACCTTGGCCCCAATGAATGGAGTCAGCTGTCCATGGTCTTAGATTCTGAAACTGTGAGCCCAAAAATTAACCTTTCCTCCTGTATAGTTATGCTGGTTGGGTCTTTTAGTCATAGCAGCAAAAAAGCTGACTAAAACAAGTGTACATAAAACTCCATGCACACTGGTGTGAGCACCACCCACATCAAATAGTGAACATTTTCAGAACTGTGAAGATTGTATGATGCTTCCTCCTGACTCTGTCACCAGGGATTAGCTTTGCCTGTTGTTAAACTGTAAGTGAACCTATACGGTGGGTACTCACTTGCATCTTGGGTGTATGTGGGATTCGTTCATGTTGTTACATGCAGCTATAGTCAGTGCTTTTTCATTGCTGTGTGGAATTTCATTCATGCAAACACCATCATTTATATTTACATCCTGTTGCTTGGGTGGTTAAAAAATATGTCATTTAAGGAGATTCAAGATGGTGGAGTAGAGGAAGGCTGCATTCCTACCTGCTCTGTGTCTTGGGATTCAAGAAGCAGGAATACTGCTTCTCAGCGAGGTGGGTGAAAGAGGGATTTTACTAAAACTCAATATTGGGCAGTCAGAGTGTATGGAGACTCAGAAATTTGGGTACATTAAACAAGGAAGAAAGCCTACATTGGAGTCAAGCTCAGAATGGCAGCAGCCGTGGTCACAGTGCTGGTCAGCGCAGGGGTAGTGGGAGAAGGACACAGAGAAACAGATTTGATACAGGAAAACCTGAGATCAAAAAGCAGCCTGAACATAGCTGATCCAGAGGCTGCGCTGTGCACTGGTGCTAGAAAAGTGTCCTGCGTTCTCTGTTCCCTTTTTGAAATTGTAAACTATGTTCTACTTTCCTATCATATTTTTTTCTCTTAATTATGGTTACTTATTGTTTTTGTTATTGGCAATTGCTGACCCCACCATTCCTGTTTTTTTTTTTTTGTTTTTCATTTGTTTTGTTGTGTGTGTGTGTTGCAGATGTCACAGTAGGAACTGGGTATTTATTTTAATGTATATTGTTTCTATTGGTTGTTGCTATTGTTTTTCCCCATATCTATGCTCCAAATGTGGGTTCAACTAATTACATAAAAGAGGCACTATTCAAATTGAAGCCCTAGACTCCAGTACAATAACACTGAGTGATTTCAACACACTTCTTTAATTAGATAGGTCAGCCAGACATAAACTCAGTAAAGAAACTCTTTAGACATAAAAAAACATCATAAATCAAATGGACTTAATGGACATCCATAGAATATTTCATCCAACAACAGCTGAATACACCTTCTTCTCAGTGGCTCATGGAATTTTCTCTAAAATAGACCACATTTTAGGTCACAAAACAACTCTTAGCAAATACAAAAAAAAATTTGATATAATTCCTTGCATCTTATCAGATTATAATAGAATGGAATTAGAAATCAACATAACAAAACCCTACAGAAACTATATAAACACATGGAAATGGAAAAATACTCTTTTGAATGATGAATGGGTGATTGAAGAAATCAAGGAAGAAATTAGAAAATTTAAACTCAAATGAGAAGAGTGACACAACACACCAGAACCTCTGGGACACTCTGAAGGCCATTCTAAGAAGGAATTTTATAGCTGTGAGTGCCTACATAAGGAAATCAGAACCACCTCAAGGAACATCCTAATGATACATCTCAAGGCCCTGAAAAAGAAGGAAAAAAATATTAAAACTAGCAGAAAGAAGGAAATAATTAAGATCAGAGCCAAAATTAATGAACTTGAGGATTAAAAAAAATACAAAGGATCAAGAAAAGAAAAAAAACATAAGATTACTAAGCTTTTAGCCAAACTAACCAAAAACAAAAGAGAGAAAACCCAATTAATAAAATTAGATATGAAAAAGGAGAAATCACCACAGACATCTGAGAAATCCAGCAGATCATTAGGGACTATGTGGAAAACTTATACCTCAATAAATTGGAGAATCTAGAAAAATGTATTGAAGAATATGATCTTCTAAAATTGAATCAAGAGAATTTACAAAACTCAAACAGACCAATAACTTGTAATGAGAAACAAGAAATAAAAAGCCTTCCAACAAAGACAAGTGCAGGACCAGATGAATTCTCAGCAGAATTCTACCAAACATATGAAGAACTAAGGCCAATACTCCTCAAACTATTTCATGAACTGTAAAGGGATGGAACACTTCCAAATTCATTCTGTGAAGCCAGGATCCTACTCATACCATAACCAGAAAAGAGAACTACAGATATATATATATATATATATATATATATATATATATATATATATATATATATATATAACCCTGATGAACTTAGATGCAAAAATATTTAACAAAATATTAGCAAACTGTGCTCAACAACATGTTAAGAAGATCATACATCATGCATGATCAAGTTATTTTTATTTCAGATGTGCAAGAGTGATTTAACTTATATGCAAATCAATAAAAGTAATTCTTCACATAAATAGAATTAAGGGAAAAAATAGTCATCTCAATACATGTAGAGAAGGCCATCAAAAAAATTCATGTTAAAAATACTGAAGAAACTAGGAATAGAAAACCTACCTCAACATCATAAAGACTATATATGAAAAAATCAAAGCAAATCTCATAGTAAATGGGGAAAAACTCAAAACATTTTCTTTAAAATCTGGGACAAAATAAGGATGTCCACTGTCACCACTCCCATTTAATACAGTGCTAGAAATTCTAGCCAGAACAACTAGGTAACAGAAGAAAATAAGAGGGATAAAAATAGGAAAGGAAGAAGTCAAATATCACTTCCATGCCCTATACTTCAAAGATCTAAAAAACTTCACCAAAAGACTGTTAGATCTAATAGACAAATTTGTCAAAGTGGCAGTTTACAAAGTCAACATACAAAAATCAACAGCTTTTCTATACACCAACAATGAATCAGCTGAGAAATAAATCAGGAAAACAATTCCATTCACAATAGTCTCAAGATAGAAAGAAAGAACAAATCCAGGAATAAATCTAAATAAGGAGGTGAAAGACCTCTACAGTGAAAACTATAACAGAATGAAGAAAGAGATAGAAGGAGACCTTCCAGTATCATGGCTCAGCAGAATTAATATTATTAAAATGGCCATAATACCAAAAGCAATATAGAGCTTCAATCTAATCCTCATAAAAATGCCAATGACTTTTTCACAGAACTAGAAAAGGCAGTCCTAAAATTCATTTGGAAGAATAAAAGACCCCGAATAGTTTAAGCAACTTTAAGCCAAAGAAGCAATGCCAGGGGCATCACAATACCTGACTTCAAACTATTCTATAGAGGGATAGTAAGAAAAACTGCTTGGTTATTGGCATAAAAACAGACACATAGACCACTGATAAAGAACAGAAGATGCAGAGAAAATCCTATACACCTACAGTCATCTGATCCTTGACAAAGATGCTAAAAACATAAATTGGAGAAAAGACAACCTTTTAAACAAATGGTGGGAGAAAATTTTTGCTAGATACTCTTCTGACAGAGGATCAATATCTAGAATACATGAAGAACTAAAAAAAAAAAAAACCACCCAAAAAGCCTGGTGTGGTGTCATACGCCTTTAATCCCAGCAGCCCAGGAGGCCGAGACAGAAGGATTGCCAGTTCAAAACCAGCCTCAGCAATTTAGTGAGGTGCTAAGCAACTCAGTGAGACCCTGTCTCCAAATAAAATACAGAATAGGACTGGGGATGTGGCTCTGTGGTAGAGTGCCCCGGCGTTCAATCCCTGGTTACACACACACACACACACACACACACACACACACACAAACACATCAAAAATCAAATGATGCAGTTAATAAATGGATAAATGAAATAAACAGACAATTCTCAAAAGAAGAAATACAAATGACTAACAAATACATGAAAAAATGTTCAACATCATTAGCAGGGAAATGCAAATCAAAACTGCACTGAGATTTCATCTCACATCTGTCAGAATGGCAGCCAACAAGAATACAAAATAATAATTTTGGAGAGGATATGGAGAAAAAGAACACTTTCACACTGTTGGTGGGATTCTAACTTAGCACAACCACTGTGAAAATCAGTATGGAGTTTTCTAAAAAAAAAAAACAACTAAGCATGGAACTGACATATGACCCAGATATTCCACTCCTGAAGAATTAAAGTCATCATATTAGAGTGATACATGCATGCCCATGTTTATAGCAGCACAATTCACAATAGCCAAACTATGGAACCAGCCTAGGTGTCCATCAGTGGATGAATGGATAAAGAAAATGTGTCATATATGAACAAAATGAAGTTTTATTCAGCCATCAAGAAAAAATAAATTTTGTCATTTGCAGGAAATGGATAAAATACAGATCATTATGTGAAGCGAATTAGGTCAAATTCAGAAGGTCAAGGGTCATATTTTTTCTCTCATATGTGGAAGCTAGAGAGAAAAAAGGGAAAGAATCATGGGGTGGATCTCACGAAAATCAAAGAGAGATCAGTAGAGGGAAGGGACTAAGGAGTGGGAGATAGGAAGGCGGGGGAGTGCTGGGGAGTGAAATTGGCCAAATTATAGTGTTATATTGTGTGCATGTATGAATACGTAACAAAACATTCCCATAGTTATGTCCAACTGTAATGTACCTATAAAAAATGAGGGAAAATATGTCATTTGTTAGGCATATGCAATTTATGAAAATAGACTTTATTTTTTTAGAGCAGTTATAGATTCACAGCAAACTTAAGGGAAAGTGTAGAGTTCCTACACACTCTTCTTTTTTGTTATCAATCCCCCACCAGAGTGGTGCATCTGTTACAATCAACAAACCTACCTTGACACATCATTATCACCCACATGGACTCCTTTATCATTATGGAATGCCCCTCATGATCCCTGATTAACTTTTCTCGCTCTGAACTCTGCTGTGTCTGAAATTAATGTTATTCCTGCTTTCTTTTGATAGGTATTAATATGGTATATGTTTCTTCATCTATTATCTTTCATCTATATGCATCTTTGTATTAAGTGAGTTTTCTGTCTTTTAATTGATATATTTAACCATTGACATTTAAAGTGATTATTAATATAGTTGGATTGATAGCTACCATATTTATTATTGTTTTCTATTCATTGCCTTTGTTTTCTGTTCCTATTTTTGAATTCCATTTCTTTCATGCCTTTCAAAGGTTCTAATTGAGCATTTAATATGATTCCATGTTCCCTCCTTTCTTAAAATTAGAACTGTCCTAGAGTTTGCAACATACATTTACAACTAATACAACTCAGCTTTCATTTCTCAGCCATTATTGCTTCTGACATTTCTTCTGTTCCTTTCTCTTCCTTCCCTTTCTTGTTTTCCCATTATGCAAACATTAACACCTTGTAAATCCTCACAGCTCTTGGATATTATGTTCCTCTCTTTCTTTTTTCTCTTATTTCTCAGTTTCAGAAGTTTCTAATAACATATCCTTAAGCTCAGAAATTCTTTCCTCATCTAGTCCATCAAAGGCTTCTTCACTTTCGTTACAGTGTTTTTATCTCTAGCATTTTTTAAATTCTTTCTTAGGATTTCCTTTTTTCAGGCTACATATCTGTTTTTTGCATGTTGATTTTTTTCCATTAGAGCTCCTAGCATATTTATTGTGGTTGTTTTAAATTTCCTTTCTGGTAATTCCACTATTCCTACTGCTGAAGTTCGAATGAGTGTCCACCAAAGAGGACCACTTGTTAAGGCTTGGTTCCTAACCTAGGGCACCTTCAGGAGGTGGAAAACAATGGAAGGAAGTTAGGTCATTGGAGACATGCCCTTGAAGGGATATTGGGACGCTGGCACCTTCCTGTCTTTCTCTTTGCTTCCTGATTGCCATGCAGCCCCCTCCTTCCTATTATGATGTCCTGTGCTGCCACAGGTCCAAACCAACAAAGCCAAGCAACCGAGGACTGAAACTACAAGCTGCAATAAACCTTTCTTCCTTTGAAGTTCATTATCTCAGGCATTTTGTCACAGTTTCCAAAAGCTGACTAGCATATCTACCATCTATTACTCTGGTTGTGATGTTTGCTCTGTCTTTTCATACTACTTTGTACCTTTTAGTGCCTTTGGAGCAGAGACAGGTTTGAGTTGTCACTTTAGTGTGCCTTGTGTTTTTGTTGTTATTAAAAGTCAGCCATCATATACCAGGTAAAAGGAACTCTAGTTAAGAGTCCTTTAGTGGTGTAATGGTAAATTGTCAGGGGAAGAGATGCATTCTACAATCTGATGAATAGGTCTCAAGTCTTTTGGTGAACCTGTGTACCTGCGGGCTGCAAACCTCACAAACACTTCTCAGCCCCTCTCCCATCTAAGATGGCACAGGGTGGCTAGTGTGGGCTGGAGTTGGGTATTTTCCTTTCCCTAGGATGGCTAGGCTTTAATTTTTTTAAGGCAGGCCTTGTTAAGAAGAGAATACTTGGAGTTATTCCAAAATGGTTCCTTTCCTGCTACCCCTGTTGTTTGCACAAGGGAAATTTTTCTCCAGTTTCACTCTGAGGACCTAGCATGACTCTTGATGCTCATGCCCAAAAAATGTGGGGTCCCCTTCTGAATGGGGCCCTCCAGAGTCTTTGACTCTCAGGCTTGTCTACACAGAACCTCCAGCAATTTATCAGTTATTGTTTAGGTTTTCCTACCTCAGGCTGGTTCTCTGAAAGCTTCCTGCTCTTTGGTTTGTTGGGGTAAGTTGTGATTCTTTGCATTTGCCTGACTTTCCAATTTAGGGGACAAATGATTTCCCTGTGATCTCACTTCTCTTATGTGTCTAAGAAGAGTTGTTGATTTTTTCAGTTGGTTCATCTGTTTTCTTGTTGATAGACAGTCTGACAACTTCTCAGCTCTTTATACAATGGACCAGAAACCAGAATTTGTATTTACCAGTTGTTGTTGCCTATAAATGGGATTGTTGGGTTATGGGGTACACATGTAATGATTACTGCCAACAAGTTTTTCTAAGTGGATGTACCAAAGTATACTACCTTCAGCGATATGTAGGAGTTCCAGTTGCTCTGCCTCCTTATTGGTTCTTGGAACTGCCAGTCTTTTTACTGTACTCATTCTGTTGTGTGTGTCGTAGCATCTCACCATGTGTGAGACTGACCATTTTGAGCACATTTTCATTCCATGCTGTATTTCACACTTATTTAAGCCCCTTCACTTTGGACATATCTATCTGAGACTCTTCTTGCTTTCTGAGTTTAGCTCTAGTGTTGTTTGGCTCATAAGCCTTCTTACAAATCTTCTGTCTGTTACTATTATCCTGCTGTGTCCAGTGAATTCTGCTCCATGTCCAGGCAACTGAAGCCTGTCTCTGCTTCAACTACCTATAAGAAAAAAAAAGCCAATGTTTTGTTTTAATAATAACATGCACCCTAAGCTCTTGGATTCCCATTAGGATAGACTCTTAGAAACCCAGTCAGATCCCTTGGCATGTCCGACTATGCTCAAGTCCTGCAATAAACATAGTTCCATCTTAAGCTGGGCTTTTTGCTACACTTAGGTAAATCACAGGTACAATTAAAAGATTTCAAGTTTTGGTTCTATGGATTTTTATTAAACAGAAAGTACCAGGACTAGAAATTGACTCCCCTTTGTCAAGTTTATGGGTTTCTTCTGAAGGTCCATCTGAATTTGCAGACATCCCACCGCACCACACACACCAATCAAAATCTAGCAACCAAGTGACTCTCATCAACTTCTGACATTAAGAGACTGTCATTGTGAAACCACAGGCTGAATAAAGCCCTTTTGATAAAGTTATCTTGTGTTTTTTTTGGCCACTAAATACATTGCTTTGGGGTGAATTTAGTTTTAAGAAGTTAATAAAAATCAGTAATAGAACTGGCTTAATGTAAAATGAGGTTGTTTCCAGTTGCGGTCCCCATACTTGGTCACCCCATTCAATTGAGATTCCCACCCTTTGAACAAACTAAAACCTACCCATTCCCCACAATTATGATAAAAACCATAAACATTACTAAAAACATGCAGTGTATATCAAACGTGAGCTGAAAGGAATAGAGGATACTATGAGTTTTGAACTTAAGCTGACAAAATCTTTTTAAAAGGTTGATTCTTGATTTAAAGACTATTATTGGCAATAAATTGCTCAAATTTCTTCTTTGTAGCATTGAACTAATCCTTAAGTAAAACTGAAAGAATTTGTTTCAAACCGTTAATAGTTGATGGATCTTCCTTCTTTTACTAAGTCTGGAATAAAACCCACACAAATCAATCATTATGCATCTTTGAACCAAAGAAAATTGTTTTTTGAAAGGTAAAATTAAACCAAGGGTTTCAGGAGGTCTTTCTCAGCATGTAAATTCTGGTATTGGTTTCCCAAAGTGAGTTTTAAAACAGAGGTTCTCAATAATAACGTGCACCTGGGGATCTGGTTAAGATGCAGATTCTGAGGCGTTAAGTCTTGGATAGGGCCTGAGACATCCCATTTTAACAAGAATGATCCCAGATGAGGCATCATTATTCATGAAGACATAGCAGGGAAAGGCTAAAAGATGATGCCAACAACGGGAAATGCAGTGCCCAGGATCACATGACAGTAGGTCAAGTTCAAGTCCTGCCACTTGCCAGCTGCCATGTTGAACACTTTTGCACTCTGATTCTGAGCTTGTTTCCTTATCCACTGGATGTGTGTTCATTACCTGCCTTACGTAGCTCAAAATACCTGGGGGGGGGGGGATTCTTCTCACTTGCAGGTTTGGGTCTAAGTGGAGGCAGATACAGAAACGCATGATGTGTATGATACGTGGAGATGCACATGCTTGGAAGTACCTTAAATTTCCCAGTCAGTACATGGTTCCAATAAATCAAGCACAGGGAGGCAGCAGCTCTGCACACTCATCTAGACGCTGGTCTGGTCCTGGACAGTTGGCATCATGGTGTGCTGACATGTTTCAGTTCCAGTAAGGTTTAGTTCCCTTCCCTCACCAAGAAGGGGTGGACAGTACCATGATTTTCCAAATCCCTCGGTCCTGCTCCCGATCCTCAAAGACATAAGAACAATTTCAAATTAACTCTCAGATACATTTATGTAAATGGTGTATATCCTTTTTCTGAAAGAGTAATCCACAACATTCACTTACAAACAGAAACTTATATTGCAACAGATGTTTTGCTTTTTGCAAAGGTTCTTGAATTCATTGACAGACCTTTGGCTAAATTGATGAATTAATTTGTTCAGGCCAGATTTCGAAAATCCTCTAATAATTCTTCCCTTTAGACATATTGACTTGATTTTTGAGCTCTACAGCATGTGGTTTAAACGTTTTAACCTTTACTACTTTAATCAACTCACATTCATTTCAGGCCTGGATGATGAACAACTATTATTGAAAGATAATAGTTAACTGAAAAGCAAAATCTGATTTGTCAGTTAAATAAACCTGGATATCTAAATAAGTAGAAATCAGTCTGTATCACTGAATTTTGAAATGCTTGGCTGCTTCAGTGTAACTCTTTCTCTGCCAAGGGTAGGTTGAAGATAAATTTCTGGGAATTGCTGCAAAGTTTGGACATGCATTTGGTTGCTATGCTTAGATATAGTTGATTTAGCTAATTGTACACAAGCCAGCTCTTAACTACATAAGTAGATTTATTTGTGTGTTAGACTCTTTTTTTTTTCATTAATATATGAAGGTTAACTACCAATTTAGCATGATTCAAATCAGGATTTAATACAAAATTGAGCTGAACTTTTAAATTTTATTTTGGTTAACCCACTATACTAAACTTGAGATGAACATTGCTTACAATAAATAAGTTTAAGCTCAAGTTTGGTAAAAACTTTTTTTTAAGTGCTTTATATAAAGCTGTCTGACTGTCTAGAAAACTTTATTTCTAGAGTCCAATTAGCCAAATTTCATGTTTTTTTTTTTGTGTGTGTGTGTGGTTAATTCTAACAAGGTCACAAGAGAAATGCAGGGGATTGCTTTTGCTTATAATAAAAATGGATTGAGTCTGTCATTTTCCTGTTTTGTGTAAGCATTTTTATGGTCTAGAATTTACTGAGATTATTGAAGTGAAAAACAGTCATAATTTCAAAAAAATGCCTTCTATTGAAAAAGCCATTTGATTATGACCGTCTCAATCTTAAATATAAAATAAAGGAAAAACACACTTAGAATAGCAGTTTGAGCGTGCATGTGCATCAATGGAGACACATTTAAAACCCATATACAGAAATGGGTGCCAAAAATAGTCCAATGGAGAAAGAGCTGTCTTTTCAATGCCTTTTCAACAAATGGTCAGGAAATTGAATATCCACATGTAAAAGAGTGAAATTGAACCTTTAGGTTCCATTATTACAAATAAAATTAACTCAAAATGGATGAAGGACCAAAAGATAAAAGCTAAAATTGTAAAATTTTATAATAAAACAGGGGGAAACTTTATGTATTAGACTTGACAATGATTTCTTGAAGATGTCACCAAAAGCATAAACAAGAAAATAAAATGAATTATACTTCAACAAAAGTAAAAAGTTTTGCAAACCAAAGGTCACTACTAAGAAAGTGAAAAGAAAACATTAAAATGGGATAAAGTATTTGCAGATCATATATCTGAAGAAGGAACAATATCTAGAATACATAAGGAATACCTGCAACTCAACAACACAAACAGCTCAATTCAAAAATGGGCAAATGATTGTGGAAATATTGCTCCAAAGAGTACATACAGATAGTTAAAAGCAGAGGAAAAGACACTTAATATCCTTAGCCATTAGGGAAATGAAAATCAAAACCACAATGAGATATTCCTTCACATCATAGAATGGCAATTTAAAAAAATCATACTAAATGGAGGAAAAAAAACTAAAGCCTTTTAGTTTAAATCAGGAATAAGACAAGACTGTCTACTCTCACTACTCCTGTTCAGTATAGTCCTTTTTTAAAAAATAGATTAGTGATGAATCCACACTGCTTTTTTTTAAGAGAGAGAGAGAGAGAGAGAAAGAATTTTTTAATATTTATTTTTTAGTTTTCAGTGGACACAACATCTTTGTTTGTATGTGGTGCTGAGGATCGAACCCAGGCTGCACGCATGCCAGGCGAGTGCGCTACTGCTTGAGCCACCTCCCCAGCCCTCAGTATAGTCCTTGAAACTATATACAGGCAAGAAAAGGAAATCAAAGGGATACAAATAGGAAAAGAAGAAATCAAACGAACTCTATTCGCCAACAATATGATCCTTTATCTAGAAAACCCAAAAACTCCACCCCAAGACTTCTAGAGCTTATAAATTAGATCAGCAAAGTAGCAGGACACAAGATAACACCCATAAATCAATAGCTTTCCTATCCTCTAACAGTGATTTAGCCAAGGAAGAATTCAGGAAAACCATCCCATTCCCAGTAACCTCAAAAAAACTAAATACTTGGGAATTAATCTAACAAAGGAGGTAAAAGAGCTCTACAGTGAAAATTATTGAACACTGAAGAAAAAAAATTGAAGAAGACCTTAGATGGAAAGACATCGCATGTTTTTGGATAGTCAGAATCAATGTGGTCAAAATGGCCACAAAATGAAAAATATACAGATTCAATGAAATCCCCATAGAAATACAAATGGCATTCTTCACAGAATTAGAAAAAAATAATTCTTAATTTAATTTGGAAGAATAAGAGACCCAGAATAACCAAAGCAATACTACACAAGAAAAGTGAAGTAGGAGGCATCGTAATACCTGATCTAAAATTACACTGCAGAGATGTAGTAACAAAAACAGCATGGTATTGGCATAAAAATAGATATGAAGACCAAAGGAACAGAATAGAAGACACAGACATAAATGCACAAACTTAAAGCCATCTGATATTTGACAAAGTTGCCAAAAACATATCTTGGAGGAAAGAAAGATTTTTTTAAGAAATGGTGCTGGGAAAACTGGGTATCCACATGTAGAATAATGAGATTAGACCCTTCTCTTTCACTCTGCACAAAACTCAACTCAAAATGGATCCAAGACTTAGGAATTGGACCAGAAACTTTACAACTGCTAGGAAAAAAAAACAAACAAAAAAAACAAGAGGTCAACATTCCCTCAAATAGGTGCTGGTACTGACTTCCTTAATAAGACCCCCAAAATACAAGAAATAAAACCAAGAATCAGTAAGTGGGATGGGATCAAACTAAAAAGCCTTTGCACAAAGGAAAACGATTAAAAGCATGAAGAGAGAGCCTCCAGAATGGGAGAAAATCTTAGCCAGCTACTCCTCTGATAGGAGATTAATATCCAAAATACACAAAGAACTAAAAAAAAAAAAGAAGTAGCATCAACCAATAAATAAGTATATAAATAAAATAACCTAATCAATAAATAAGCAATAGAACTAAATAGAAACTTCTCAAAAAAAAAGAAAGAAGAAAAAAAAACACAAATGTCCAACAAATATATTTTAAAAGTTCAACCTCTCTAGCAATCAAAACAATTCAAATCAAAACTACGATAAGATCTCATCTGACTCCAGTCAGAATGGTAATGTACACTGTTGGTGGCACTGCAGACTAGTACAACCACTCTGGAAAGCAGTATGGAGTTTCCTCTAAAAAACTAGGGATGGAGCCACCATATGACCCAGCTATCCCACTATCCCACTCCTTGTTATTTTTCCAAGGGATCTAAAATGGACATTCTACAGTGATACAGCCTTCTCAATGTTCACAGCATCACAGTTCACAATAGCTGAATTTTGGAATCAACTCAGATGCCCATCAGGAGACGAATGCATTAAGAAGTTGTGATATACACACACACACACACACACACACACTTATATATATTATATATATATATATATATATATATATATATATATATATATATATAATGAGTAGAAGACTACTCAGCCATAACAAAAAGAATGGAATTATGGCATTTGCCAGTAAGTAGATGGAAATGAGGAATACCATGCTAAGTAAAATTAGCCAAACTCAGGCACTCAGAGGTTGAATGTTTTCTCTCATATGCAGAAGCTGGAGTGAATAAAGGAAAAGGAGAGAGAGGGATAGGAAAACATAAAGAACCAATTAAATATAAATTAATAGAGTAGAGAAGGAGAAGGGGAGAGGGGAGGGGAGAATTTCTGTTTAGTTCTATTGCTCATTTATTGATTGGGTTATTTTATTTATATATTTATTTATTTATTGGTACTAATTTTTTTTTAGCACCATCCTAAGGAAAATAAGCCACACACAATGGACAAGACTTCATGGTTTCGCTCTGTGAGTTACCTACAACAGATAGGTTCGCAAAGGCAGAAAGTAGGATGGAGGTAGCCAGAGGCTGGGAGAGGGATATGAAGAATGGGGAAATCTTATTTGATGGGTATAATTCCTATTTTGGACAGCTTTTGTTGTTGTTGTTGTTGTTAATGTCCTAGCCAGGCATGGTGGTGCATGCCTGTAATCCCAGTGGCTTGGGAGGATGAGGCAGGAGGATTGCAAGTTCAAAGCCAGCCTCAGCAACTTAATGAGGCCCTAAGTGACTCAGTGAGACCCTGTCTCTAAATAAAATACAAGAAAAGGTTTGGGGATGTGGTTCAGTGGTTAAGCACCCCCGGATTCACTTCCTAGTACTGAAAAAAAAAAGGTCCTAGAAGTGAATAGTTGGGATGATTGTACACCTAACATCACTCAGTTATACACTTGCAAATGGTTCAAAGGGTCAGTTTTACATGATGTATATTTTACCACCATTAAGACACACATACACAGATTGGTGGACTCTGTCCACAGTTTCTGACTCCATGGGTCCCCAATGGAGTGAGATAATTTACATTTCTACCAAGTTCCCAGGTGGTGCTCATGCTGTTGACCTAGAACCCACGCTCAAAGAAGCTTCTCCTAGAGCCTGGCTCTCCTCTCCCACAGGAGAAGGTGTTCAAAAGAGGACTTAAAAAAAAAAAAAAGATTGTGGGCCCACTCTTGACAGCAGGGAGTCGATTCCTGACACTCGGGGTTGAGAAGGATTCTTCAGTCCTGTCCAGGCTCCACGGGAAAGAGCTCCAGGACAAACACCAAGGTGCAGGAGGGGCCATACACAGCGCAAATGCCACACGCCTGCCACCCACCTTCATCCTGTTCTTGTGTCCACTATAGAGTGTGATCTCAGTCTTATACTTGAACTAACCCACAGAGAATCACATGCCTTTGGTGCAAGGCCTCAGCAAAAGTTAAGTCAAGATGGCTTGACCCTTGGGTTGAGTTTTTGTGTTGTGGTTTTTTATTTGGGGTCGGGGGGGATACATGGAGGAGGAGAGAAGAGGACTATAATAAAGAAAGGCACAGGGAGAAAAGCAACAGATTGCAACCATGTTGGAGAAAAGGAAGCGGGAGATAGAAAAGCATATGCAGAGATGCCTTGTGAATTCCTAAGTTAAAAGCAGACTATGGTTGGAGAACTGGGTGGAAGGCTAAGGACTGTGATGGGGAGCGGTTTTTAAGGACCAGCCCTGTTGCTGGCTCAGAATCTCTCAGGCATGGCTTTTCTTAGGCCAAATGCACCAGAAACCTGCCTTGCATCTGGAATTCCAGAACTCTCCAGGTTTTGAATACGGCCTGGAAGATACATGTGGTCTACAGGCTGCGTTTTTGGCCACCCACAACTTTGGGCCACATTGAGAGGAGTCAGTGAAAGAATCAATCTGTTGAGTCAGAATAAAATTCAACACTTCAAAAAAATGTTATCCAAATAGGCATTTGGACATGTTGCCATATTAAGCATGCAAGTGGTCCTATTAATAATAAACTCTTTAGGCACAAAGGGCATTTTTGTCACACATTGTGTTCCGAGTTATAAATAGAGGATAAAGCAGCTGGAACTCTGAAGTCAGGAGTCCTACATTCTGTTGCTAACTCACGCACAGGCCTAAGAAAAAGCATTCGCTCCCAATTCAGTTGAGCTTAGCAATATTTATTATGTATCTATGAAGCACTTAGATAAATGGTAAATATGATAATAATTTGGTAAAATAAGACCAAATTCCTGTCTTCAAAGTGTTTAAAATCTAATGAAGGGATAAGGAAATGCAAAGATCTATGAATGCAAGAGAAGGTATTAGAGTGACGAGAGCAATACCTGCAAAGCTTTGGCCAAGATCCAACAAAACAGTCAGATGTCAGTTTCTCCATCTTCTGTTAGAATACTCGGAACGTGCAGTTCCCAGCTCAGAGTAGGTGAATAAACTACATAACCAGACCTAAACCGACTGCCAGTGACTTTCTCCACAAAGTATTCACTCTTAATTTTCACGATTACACCAAATATCTACTTCTGTGCCACAAAATCAACGTTAGATTAGTACAGTGCTATCGTGGAAGTCTTTTAGACATAGGCTTCTCAGAAAGAGGATGAGCGACTTTGGTACAATCTACTAAAAAAAAAAAAAAAAAAAAAGATAGGGCTGGGTTGTGGCTCAGTGGTAGAGTGCTTGCCTAGCATGTGTGAGGCACTGTGTTCTATTCTCAGCACCGCATATAAATAAATGAATAAAATAAAGGTTCATCAACATCTAAAAAAATTTTTAAAAAAAGAGAGAGAGAGGTTTAAACGAGATGATTGAGAGAGTCTTTAATACAAATACATAACAGACAAGAATCAGTAGAGTTGAAGGAAATGATTTATCTCTGAAATTCACATTTGCTTCTACCGGAGAAGCAGGAAAAATTTCTTCTGAGAAGAATGTATGAAGAACGATGCATGAACCAGTTGCCAAATTTCCCTTAGCATCCAGTTTGCATTGCACATCATCTTTGGCAGGCCGACCCCTTTTTGCAGAAGTTCAAGATGGAATGTTCAAGATGGAATGTTCCCGACAATCGAAATCCTCTCCCTGTGCACACTGGAGGGCAATTCCTGCAGCTCAGGCTCCATGTGCTCAGCAATATGGAGCCCATGTTGCAAAGGAACAGCAAAAGGAGTTGGGCGGCTTGGAATTTCTTGGCAGTAGAAAAAAAAAATTTCTTTAAAGAAGCAACTTCAAGGCAGTGTTCTCAAAAGTTATGGGGGCCTAAAAGTATTTTAGCAATTTTTTTAATGGAAAAAGCCCCAGACGGATTCATTTATTTCTCTTCTACTGAAGGATGTCATAAATAGGCTATGGCTCTTCAGCTTAAGATGAGAAGTTGAATTTACTAATTATAGAAGCAAACGTGAGAACACAGCTGGTGAACCTGATGTGGCAAAGGATAAGGGATGGAGCCAAATCAGGTCTTTGGGCAGAACATTCTGACACAATGTTGCAATACAGGATTTTGTGATCTGCCTCACAGTTTTTAAAATATAAATAAATAAATAAATAAATTAGAATGCCTTTCACTCTTCTGGATGAAGTATCAGTACTTCATGAATTACTATTTGACAACTCGATGGAAGCCTTAGTAGCTAACATAATAACATCGTGGTTTACCATATCGCTTATTAGGTAATAAGATGACCGACCAAGTGTTGACACCTAAGAGAAGTCTAGTTTCTCTGAACTTATATTGGCCTTACTTTTTTATTTCCCTCAAAGCAGACCCTGGAGTAAGGATTTGAGTACAAGAGGTTTATTTAGGATGGAGAGACAAGTGCGGGGCACGTCAGGGTCTGGTGCAGGAGTACCCCAGGCGGGCCAGATGGAGGTCACGGTGGCAGTCTTTACACCAGGGGGGTCAACAGAGCCTGCCAGTCGGGGCTGTCTCTGTTTGGCTTGTGCCTTTTTCTGTGTTCATCTGTTTTGGTGAACACACCACTGGTGGGAAAATGACAGAGGAGTTAGGGTGGGAGAGGTCTCCAGTTAGGGGACATCATTAAGTCACAGCCCCTGCAGTTAACCAGACATTGTTTCTGTGACGAAACTCTAAGAAATGCTGCAGGACGCACTGCAAGGTGACCAAGCTCAGGAGTTGGGGGCTGGGGTGTTACACACCAGTGCAGTCGGTGACCACGAAGGATGTGGGGTAGGGAGGGTTGATTCCCGGCTCTTCTGCCTCTGTGAGTGGGCAGGAGTGGCCTCGTGTGTCCTGAGCCAAACCATGAGGCTCCTGGCAGCTGTGGTGGCCGGCCAGCACCAAAGTGACAAGGATCAGATAGATACCTGTGGAGGCACCAGCAGTACCTGCTACAGTGCTTTGCATATAAATGTCATGTGTATATAGTATCCGTCGCACCTCATGTCAGCTTGTTAAAAACTAGATATAATCGCACACTTAGAGAAAGTATCTGGCATTCCAAGATGTGCTGTGTATTATTGTCTTCACAAAAATGATCATAACAATGACGCATCAATCTAGAAAACAAGAAAAATAAAAGAATGAGCAGTTCCCGTGTTATTAGCCGCCTGCCACTAGAACGAATACCTGAGATGTCCAGCTTACGAGGATCATGATTAAGAGGTTTCCGTCTGTGGCCACTCTGCTCTGTTGTTTGGCCCTGTGGCCTACCACGGGGGGGACCCCGTGGAGCAGAGCTCTTCACCTCCTGGCCAGAAAGCCAAAGGGCAGGAGGGAAAGGGACTGAAAGCCCTCTGACTTGGTCAGGGTGCAACCCATGACCCGAGGGCCTCCCAGCCCTGAGAGGTCCTCCTCCTCCCAGCAGTACCACAGTGGTGACCGACCCTCTGCCGCAGGGGTGTTGTGGGGGCCACTCCAGATCCAAACTAGGGCAATTCCCTAATGGAAAGCCTAATTGATTTTATCTTTTCAATAAAAGGATGACATCACTGGGGACTAGCAGCCCTGATACTGAAGTTGGTAGCCATGGGGTAGACATTTTGGGGGCACAGGCAAAGACTCCTACTTAAAATTTCCTTCTGCCGTGTTGTTTTTTTGTTTTTTGTTGGTGGTGGTGTTTTATTCCCTGTGGTGCTAGAGATGGAGCCCAGGACCTTGGCCTGCTAGACAAGCACTCTGGCAAAGAGCTACGTCCCCAGGTTTTTCTGCTTTGGGTCATTGTGCTCCCTAATATCAGTCAGGAAAAGCTTGGAGCCTTGAATCCTGGCTGAGGTAAAAGTGGAGGTCCCCAGGTTACCTGGGCCCCAGGTGATGCTCAGCCCTGTAGGCACAGCAGCAGTCGAAGGTAGGCTTTCTCTTCTAAGATGTGGCTTGATCTGACTGACGTTAGCTACTATGGGGAAGATGGAAGGGGTTGGAGAACTATGGGGGTATTGCAGGGATCCAGGTGGGGTTCCAGGGTGGAGACCACACCCAAAATCAGTAGGCAGGACTTGCTGAAGGCTGGAATCAGGAGTGTGAAAGGAAGAGAGAAAACATCCATGCCTTGGGTGCTGGGTGCCATGGTGCATGCCTGTAATCCCAGCGGCTCAGGAGGCTGATGTTGAGGGCCACAGCCAAGTCTGGATAATGCATGGCATTTTTGCCAGAACAGAGTGGTTGAGAGGTGATGCCAGCAAGCCATGGAGATGATGATGGTTATGTTAAGCTGTATATTCAATTGTATATTAGACCCCTGCTATCCTCCTTGGCCTGCTACTTTGGAGTTCTTGTGGGGATTCCTGGGGAGTTCCCTTTGGTTGGGGAAGTGCCAGAGGAGGGATTTCCGGAGGAGGGATTTCTGGTTGGTGTGTGGTGTGCCCCAGGAGAAGGCCACGTGGGTGGCATTAGCGGGAGTGTGGAGAATAAAGGAGTTCCTGTTTTGAACCTACAAGGCTGTGTGGCGGCTCAGTTATTTTGTGCCCAGCCAGATTGCGGCAGGCTGAGGCAGGAGATCACAGTTTCAAGGCCAGCCTCAGAAACTTAGGGAGTCCTAAGCAACTCAGAAAGCTCCGTCTCTTAGTATAATACAAAAAGGGCTGGGGATGTGGCTTGGTGGCTGAGCACCCCTGTGTTCAGTCCCCAGTACAAAAAAAAGATTCCTAGGGTTTCCACAAGGTCCCTGGGTGATACAGTGCTGACATTTGCTGAAATGAGAAGCACCGGCTGGGGTGGCAGGAAGGGAACTCGGCCTGTGGACAGTGACGTCCAGCAGGCGGTTTTCCTCAGAGCTCACGAGCCTATCTGGGTGTCTCAGAGTTCATTACAGGGATGACTTCACTTAGAATGAGCAGGGCACATATTTTAAATTGCTTGCCATTTGCAGGCTGAATGAAAATGTCCTCCGAAAAACTCATATGTTCAAGTCCTAGCCCATAGTTTCTCAAAATGTGACTGTATTTGGAAATAGGACTTTTAAAGAGGTAATTAAGTTTAAATGAGGTCATTAAGGTGGGCCCTAATCCAATATGAATGGCATCTCTAAAAGAAGATCAGCAGGTACAGTAGCCCACCCCTGTAATCCCAAGTGAGTTGGGAGGCTGGGGCCAGAGGATAGCAAGTTTGAGGTCAGCCTCAGCAACTTAGCCAGGCCCTGTCTCAAAACAAACCAACCAAACAAACAAAAATAGAGCTGGGAATGTAGCTCAGGAATAAAGCTCCCTTGGGTTTGATCCCCAGTCTCTGAAGAAGAAGGAGGAAGAGGTGACTAAGGCCCAGAGACACAATGTGAAGGTTGGGGAAGTCTCCAGAGGTGTCTGCTCTTTAGGACACCCAGGCTGTGGTACTTGGTTATTGCAGCCCTAACAACCCAAAACCTTCATTTTGGCATTAAAAAAAAAAAAAAGCTAAATGTTTTACCATAAGATATCTGTTTTCAAGCAAAGTGATAGTTTGTTGAACTGAATTCTGTCTCCTCTCCCCAACACAAAACCAAACAAAACTGACCTCTCGGTGGAATTTTTTACTTTTTCCTCTGAATGCAAAGCATTCATTATTGAATAAATATTAGTAAAAATAATTTCTGCTTTTGGGGTTGAGTACTTTTCCAACAATTTCCTTACTTCCCACAGTAACTACTGGGTTGTATTATTAAAAACCACGCCACAGACATATTGCTTCATTATGTAGATTTTCCCTGAACAATAAGCGGAGCCAGGATGCTGTCCTATTTTATGTCACTAAGATTGGAAGCTGACCTCTGGGATTCTGATCTGCACGGCTTCTACTAGAGGTCTAACCATACAGTCTTTGACTAAATGTTCATATTCTGGAATCTTCTGAGATCATGTGACCTGGGATATCAGGTTCATAAATACTGAGGAACCAACCAATCACCTCAGTAAGAAAAATCCAAGAATAGAAAACCTGTGTAGGAAACCGGTTATTCCTGACTACAGCCCACATGAGCCTTCCTCGAGTTTGGATCCTGAATGTCACTCAAAGGCCCATGCACTAAAGGCTTGGTCCCCAGGGTGGTGCCATTGGGAGATGTTAAGAAATGGTCCTAGTGGGAGGTCTTCAGGTCCCTGGGACCATGCCTTCTAGGGGATTGTGAAATCTGCAGCCTCCTCTGTCCTTCCTGTCCTGACATGAGCGGTTTTGCTCCACCACATGCTCTGGTCATGGTGAGCTGCCTCACCACAGCCCCCAAAAGCAACATGGCCACCAATCATGGATTGCAGCCTCCAAAACTGTGAGCCGAACTGAATCTTTTCCCTTTATAAGTTGATTTTTCTGGGGGATTTGTTACAGTAACGGGAAGCTGACTCACATAAGCCTCATACAGAATGTTAGAGGGAGTCTGTCGGGGAGCCGTCTGGAGCAGGGGCACTGAGTGGAGCGTGACGGAGGGAGAGGCAGATGCTCTTCTGAATCAGCTTGTGCACTTGCGAGTCCTCTCTGATGGAGTGACACTTGTACTGTCATTGCAGTGAGCCCTTACTGAAGACCCAGGACCACAGCTGAATGTAAACAGCTCCACTGAGTGTGATTTTCCAGATGATTCCTAATAACCATTTGCAGTGTATGCGGGTGGGTAGAGGAGAGAGCCCAGATCTGAACCTGCAACACTAATAACCTCTCATGGGGTGTATCTCAGGGTCCACTGTGTCCCCAAGTGTTCATTCACTGCCAGCCTCTGTGAGTGTCTGTTATTTCAGGTCCTTCTATTTTATAAAAGGTAGGGTGATTTCTGTCCATTCCTGAGAGTTTTAATTAAGATGCCAGCTTTCTTACATTGCAGACGGTTTGTTCCAGGATCATCTATTAAATCAAGAGCTGAGGCTGGGGTACGTGCTGCTCATTTTAAACTGTTAATAATTGTCTCACAATGTGAGGAAGCCCTGAGAGGAAACTGCTCCTGCAAAACAGCTGAACCAAGGCTCAGGAATTCCTTGCTCCACCAAATGCATTTTATGATCTTGAGGACACCCTCACTTTATTTCAGGGTCATTAACTCTTGAATTTACTCTACATTCATGACTGGTGAGACTCAGGACCCCCAATATTCAGGGACATTTTAAACAGGAATTGATTATCTTTCAGCTCATTTTATTGGTCAGTTATCAATAGCCCTTAGCTCTGGTCCCCTGGTGAGAGAGGAAAGTGAGACTCCAAGCATTCTTGAGCTGATGAACATTGGGCTACTTTGTGATGAAGCCTGAATTTCCCTTTTCTGATGCCTCTTCTGGTTCCTGAAGGTTCGCCATCTTTCAGTTTAGATTGCTGGCAGAACATCAGTGGACCTACAACCCCAGTTGATAAGGTATGGGATGTTTGCCCAGAATGCCCCTAATTTGCCATGTGTCAGTACAACATTTCTGCAACTTCACTGTCTTATCTACAGGCAGATGCAGAGAGTGGTTAGGAATTGCAGATTGTTATTCAAAGATCTACTACAGTGGGGCGTGGTGGTGCACACCTGTAATTCCAGTGACTCCGGAGGTTGAGGCAGGAGGATCACAAGTTTGAGGCCAGCCTAGGCAACTTAGTGAGAACTTAGCTCAACATAAATAACAACAATAATAGAAAGAAAGGGATATTACGCACAGTTTATAAAAAATCAGCTAAGTAGAGTGCAGACGTTAGACAGGCAGGAGGTAAGATTAAAATTTTTTCTTGGAAATCTATTATCATTTAACTTTTCATCTTTTGGGACCACTAAAGGAGTGAGGTAAGAAAAGTGCCTGTCTCAGGGGAAATAAGAATGAACATTTTTCTTCATTGGAGAATAACCAACAATTTTATTTTCCTAGAAAATCTAAGGAATCAAAATTGACAGAATGGACTCAGGAAAGGAAAAAAAAAAAAAACCTGGCTAATTGCACTGAATATGTTAATATTACCCTAAATGGTAAGGTATATGGGTATTGTCTGTGATGTACCCAGACTTCCCTCCCCCTCTAAATACAGACAATTTTGATGTCTGTGACTAGGCAGAGAATAATCGCACAGAGGCACGCAGCATCAGTCACTCTACCCAGAACCAATAATCCAAGATGGCGTGGTCATGTTCTGTGAGAAGATGTCCATATGTAGAGGTCATTTCTTGACCAACACCTGGAACTTTTGTTTTCTTTTCTTAGACGAGGACTTACTATGTTGCCCAGGCTAGCCTTGAACTCCTGGGATGAAGGGATCCTCCTGCCTCAGCCTCCCAAGTAACTGGAGCGATAGGTGTGTGATACCATTCTGGCTTAACCTGGGACTTTCTAAAATTAGCCGTAGTAAATGTCACAAAATGAGTTTTTATTTGTGAAAGTAGTAGCCTATTATTGTCATGGTAAAAGCCATGCATGAGTTCTAGATGTTGAATTTAAAGGTATTCAAGATGCATGGGTTAGCTAAAAGCTTCTTGTCTTTTTTGTTTGTTTAGCTTACTCCGTGAAGGTAAAAGATGTAAAAAATCTGTTCTGATTTTCTGTTTTCTCAAGGGACCTGTCTTATAGTGTCTGCACACTAATGTGAATTTTCGGAAGGCATGAAGGATGGATGGATGGATGTTTACAAGCCTGTTCTGAGGGGAAGACTGGTGGCTCTTACTCCAAGGAAAAAAAAACATTTTTAGAAGTAAATCAGTCAAAATGGCAAACACACATACAACATCTCAGCTACAGGGATTTTTTCACCCAGAAGACCACATAGATTCTCACTCTCTGGCAAGGTGACCTTGAGAGGAAGTGGCAGCTCAGGAGCCCCTGCCTAACCCTGCTGAAGGCCACGTGCTTGCAGAAACATGAGCTACGAGACGTGCCGAGCTTTATGTCTCTAGGTCTTCAAATCCCTAACTCTATAATTGCAACTTTTAAAAACTCTTTATCCAGACAACAAAATTTTACAGAAGTCATGTTCCTTGGCTATCCTTGGCCTTGCTCAGGCAGGGTGGCAGAGTAAGTTCTTCCTAAGAATAACCCCCGTAGATATTTTTCTGCTTATTTTTGTTTCCATTGAGGATATTATCTGTGATGTTGCTTGAAAATCCTTTGTAGCTGCATCGTTGTGACCAATTCAGGTTTGAGGTATAATTCCAGGAAAGCATTTCCTTTCTGGCAAATTAGAAGTCTTCCTTATTTCAGATGATGAAGGCCCAATAACATGTGTTTTCCTTTTCACCTTGGCTGCCAGGAAGCTTTCCTCTGCTTCAGTAAAGTCAGAAAAAAGAGACCCGTACAAACACATAGAGCACATGTCTCTGCGTCTACCTAGCACAGAGTTGATGGAATATTTAGCAGTTGGTCAGTCAAGCCTCTCCATTTTAAAATCTATATAATTAAATTTGAAATTACAAACTTTAACTTGTAACTTGTCAAGACATTCAACATGGTTGAGGGTACAGACGACTTGCTAAGACATTAGCTGATACAACAGAGATGGTAATTTTTATGTAAATGTACATGATTTTGAAGCAAAAGTAATGAGATTTGAAAAATAAAATCTTAATTTGTGTCTGGTTGAGAGATAATTTTTTATTTGATTTTTCATCTTACATTAATTCTTCCTACAGAAACTAACCTCTTTCTGATACTGTTTAAAATTAAAATTATTAGTAGTACATTCTTATATAAATAGTCCTTTTTAATACTAACATTGGTAAATTTAATATGTAATAATAAATAAATATGATCAACATCTTTTTCTGCTCAGTTGAAAAACTGCTACTTCCCTTGAAAGGTGAAAAACTACCTTTTTTCTGTGTCATTCCCGTTTCAACTTTTCTTTTCTGTCTTTTACATCCCGATACCATGTGTCAAACCCACTCAAAGGATGACTGGACATTTACGTAGGAAAGGAGGGACACCCCAACCCCACCCCAATCATAACATTCAATTGGAAAAAAAATATCCGTAAGCACCAAGAACACCAGGCAATAACCACTGCAACCTCAGGAAGGTTCTGATTGTTTGAAGGATCATCTAGTTTATGAAATAGTGAATGCTATGCTTTTTGGGTCTCTATCTTCTGTTGCATTCCCCACTCTTTTCTCCTTTCCTGTTTCATTGGGCATGACACCTATAAGTCTCATTTCCCCAAAACTCTCTCACCAAATGGTTTCCTATTGGATTTGCCCCCCGGAAGACACTGGCTAGGGATTGGGGGATGCCTTCCACCATTTTGTGTTACTATAACAACATACCCGAGGCTGGATACTTTAGTAAAGAGGTTTGTTTGGTTGTGATTCTGGTGATTGAAAAGTCAAAGAGCACGTAGAAGGGGAACTGTCCACAGGCAGAAAGGGCTGGCTTTGCTTTATAATTAGCCACTCTCAAGAGAACTGACCCAGTTGCAGAAGACCTGGCTCAGGCCCTTGAGGCAGCACTAATTCATTAAAGAGGGTGGAGCCCCCGTGACCTAATTGCCTCCCTAAGGGCCACCTCTTAAGGATCCTACCATGTCCCTAGATCAGCACACTAGGGATCCAGAGTCCAGCACAGGAACTTATGGGGGACAGGCCACATACAGGTGACAGGTAACCCACATCATACCCAGAGCGGTGGGAAAGGAGTGTGTCCAGAACCTGCAACCCCTTCTAACCCATTTCCTGCCCCTCTGCCACACCATCGTTGTGCAAACTGAGCTGCTCAGGCATCGTGCTGCACCCTGAGTGCCAGGTTTGTGCCTCTGCCCACGACGTTCTTCCTGGCTGAATCGCTTCCATTTTTTCACTCCGAATCTGTTCCAGCCTTCAAGGCCCAACACTCCTCCTCCACGGAGTCTCCAGGATCTTCCACATCCCACAGGTGGACTTTGGGAGCCCTTTACCTAAAACACCAAACTAGAACGCAAAGCTTGTCTAGTCTGGGCCACAGCTAATTAGTGCTGGTCTGGGCCCCTGGCCTAAGCCTGTTTATTAGTTCAAGATCCCCAGAGGCCAGTTCTGACTTTGTCCCCAACCGGTCCTGCATTGACCTATTGGAAGAACATGGACATGTTAAAAATGTTTCAAAGGAAACGATGATGTGTCATTAACCTGTCTTAAGGGTATTCTAGCACCATTTAAAAAGAAAACATAAACAGAGGAATAATCAGAAATTACCTTTATTTAAAACGTATCACTCTTGCTCAGGTCTAAGACTATGCACGGAAGTCCCAATGTGGTCAAGGAAGAACAACCCAATTGGTTGGAAAATTAATATTTTACAGGTAATAACTGAGAGTTTACCACAAGAACATGGCCTACCTTCTGTCCTGAGTTGGGATAATCAGAAATGTAACTCTGGTCTCTAGGAATGTGAATGACTATTCAATAGAGTAACAAGCCCCCAGTGAACAAAGAAAACCATGCAATACTTCCCATCAGTGCAGGAACTTCTAGTGGATCCCCTGCTGCCTGATTCTCGCCCATCCATTCATTATCCAGGGTTCACATCCTTGAGTTCTGCAGCCACAGCTCCAACCCATTGTGGACCACCATAGTAGAGACGTAGACAATAACCAGCAAACACGCAAGTGAGAGGTTAATTTGAAATGATGTCATGAAGAAAATAAAGTCAAATCCAGCGATAAGAGATTGAGGTGGGTATGCCCCAGGTGGTCAGGGGAAACCTCTACAAGGAGGTGACTTTGATTCTGAGACTTGAATGGCAAGACAGGAGCCATGGCTCTGCAGAGGGAAGGGCAGAGTTGCTCAGCCAGAGCTTTCTCTCCCTCTCTCTCTCTCTCTCTCCCTCTCTCTCTCCCCCTCCCTTCTTTCCTTTCCACTAGGCCCCGCCCCTTAAAGGTCAACACAGACTTTTAACACGTGGGCCTTTGGGGGTCACTTCCAAACCACAGTGCTTGGCTTTCTCCCCCTGACCATCCTGCTTTCCTCATTCAGGCCTGACCAGTGTCCCTGGGGAGCACGTCCTTAATAAATCCCTCATGCGCGATCCTCATCTCAGAGAGGGCTTTGGGGACGCTGACCTGGAACAAGCGCTTGCTATCTGAGGAATACAGACCTGTAACCCAGCAGCCTCTCCAGCAGCTTCCAGCCAAGATGATCTTTCCTTGAATTGTCTCCATGCTTCTTGTCAGGAGGCAGAAAGAGCTTGACTCCGCAGGTACCCCTGGGGTCTTGGGGACAGTCCTCTGGTTTCATACAAAGTTGCCCTCCTCCTCTGGTGGCAAATTTGGCTGGCTGGCTCTGCATCACTAAATTAAACAAAAGCAAGCAATATCAAATGTTTAGATTTCCTGGAGCCTCTGGCTTGGAGCAGGCTGATGACTCATTCCCGAGGAGCCCACAAAGCAGACCTCCAGCCACATGAAGGCCAGAAGCTTCCTGGTGGCTGGGGGGTGGGTTTTCCCTGTTTTATTTTTAATCTGACAGCACAAGCGAAGTTGGCCGCACCAATTAAAAGCAGTGAAGAGTTAATGTTCAGAACAGCCCCCCTGCCAACGGCAGCCTGGAAGTCATCAGGGCCATTTCATCTTCCAGAAGATTCATCGCCAGGCTAACCCGAGCCTTTCATGTGGGTCTCTGCCACAGTCCTTAGTACACCCACAAAAGGAATCTGGAGTTGGTGGGTATGACATAGTGTCATCAGCATGGATTTGTGCAACGCAAGGGACGCTTCAGGCAGAAGGGTTCACGGCAGAGTCAGGCAGCCTTTGTCGTGGGGAGCTGTGAAGACAGTCACAGTTGGTGACAAGACTACCCGGTGCTCAGGGTGTCACTTTGCAGCCACCCACTGCTTTTTTTCTGTCTTTTCTCAGCTCCTGCCAAACCCCTCGTTAGCCAACACATAGTCCCTCTTCCACTTCTGTCCCTGATATTTTCTCAAGCCTCCGTTTCCCCTTCAAAACTCGTCCCTCAAGAATTATTACTCCTGCGCAGAAATTGCAAGCTATCGAGTCACCCCCAGCATGCAGAAAGCCCACAAACAAAGTCGGAGGGTGCAGCCCGACCCCGCCTGGCCCCAGGGCAGCAGCAGATGCACTGAAAACGAGAGTGTGTTCTGTGTGTGCATGAACTTTTACAGAATGCTACAGAGAACTGAATTTAGACGGTGCAACCGTTCTATTTTCAGGACAGTGTATTTTTAGCTGAGGGGGGTTTTCAGAGGAAAGACATCTTTATTTAGGTTTATAGGGTATCATGCCTGTCAAAAGCAATTAAATAGTACACAGAGCCCTCAAAGAAATGTCCAAACTTGGTCTGGACATGATTTGGGTTTTTGAACAAATATCAACTTGACAAAAGTTCCTTGTTTAAGAAATACATCCCAAAACGTGACTTCTGAAAAAAAAAAATGGAAGTTATTGGCTGCTCTGATTTAAAATGATTTCTTCTAATTGTTGATTTAGAGATGTCATTTGCCATGTAATATCAAGTGACTTCACAGACTACAGAGCATGTAACTGCTGTGTCGAAGGGAGCCTTTAATGAGCCTTGAGTGAGGAAGACTTTATTTAACCTTTATATAGGAAGAGGTGCTGGTTGTGGCCCAGGAATCTCATATTTAAATGACAGATTTAAGAAACCGTGTGATAATTCTGTAACACTGGACCAGGGTTGACATCAAGGATTAATTGTTGCTCCCATAGTCAATATATTCCATGGTGAATATTTCTTATTTCTATTATTTCTCTTTATGCTATCAAGTCCACCCAAGGCAAATTACTAGTCTGGTTGTCTATTGCAGTAAACTAACTATCCCAAACTCAGTGACATAAAACTGACCCCTTGCGCTCATGGATTCTGTGGGCTGAGAACTTGGAAGGGGCACAGTAGAGGCGGTGCGTCTCTGTTCCATGTTGTCTGGGGTCTCACCCAGCTGGGGCGGGAGGATTCTCTTTGTAAACAGCTTCTTCACTCACACATCTGGCTCCTAGGCTGGGAGCCTTGACTAAGCGGGGCTCACTGGGCCTGGTGACCCAGACACCTACAAATTTGTGGTCTTTCCCTGTGGCTTGGGCTCTTCACAGCAAGTCTGATTGGTTACCAGGGGAAGCATCCTCAGGGAACATTCTAGGAGCCAGCATTCCAAGAGGACCAGGAGGAAGCCATGGGGTCTTTTCTGACGTAGTCTCTGATGCCATATAGAGTCACCTCCGTCGTACTTATGGGCTCAAACACTCATAATTCACCCAGATCAAAGGGAAGGAGTTACTGAGAAGGGGGGGGGTCAAAGGATTTGTGGCCGAATTTTAAAACCACCACTATTAACGATTTTTTGTAAGATGGAACAAAATATGAGTTGGATTTTCACACCTGATTTCCTCCATTCTTAGAACGTACTCAACCTCTTCCATCCCTGCACAAATCCAGGGAGTGATCGCTCCGTGGCTGAGAGATAGGCACCAGCTCATGTTGGGGTGCCTCTGGGATTCATGAACCCCTCACTGATTCTAATCTGCTTCCTCTAAAAAACCACGATCACAGCTTTATCAGAATATAATTCTCATGATAAAGTATATATACTGAAATGGTACAATCTGATAAATTTCGACACAGGTGTATACCCATGGAACCATCAGCACCAAGAAGAGAATGAATATGTCCAGCACCTCCCACAAAGTTTCATCATGCCCAGGGCCTCCTCTCACTCCTCCACCCTCCTCACCCCCAGGGAGCTCCCAATTAATCTGCTTCCTATTATTAAAGATTAGTTAGCATCTTCTGGAGGTTATATGAATGGAATCACAGTGCACCCTCTTTTTATCTGACTTCTTTCACTTAGCATCATTATTTTGAGATTTATCCATATTGCCTGTAGTATCAACGCCATTCCTTTTATTGCTGAACATTATTCTATTGTGTTGAAATCCCGAATTACTTTTTATCCATTTATTGCTTTCTCCTCTTCCTCTCCCTCCTTTCCTGGTGTGGGGTGTGGGGTGGTTCTGGGGATGGAGCCCAGGGCCTCACACACTCCGGGAAAGTGTTCTGCCACTGAGCCCCGCCCTGAGTCCTCCTTCCACTTTTTTTTTAAAAATACATATATATATTTTTAGTTGTAGTTGGACACAGTACCTTTATTTTATTTATTTTTATGCGATGTTGAGGATTGAACCTATGCCTTGCACGTGCTAGGCTAGTGCTCTACCACTGAGCCACCACCCCAGCCCCTTCTTCTGCTTTTAAATTACCTTTACAGCCTTTTTGAGGCAGAAGGACTCTTCTGGTGCCCCTCCGGGGCTGAGGAAGGATGTGGAGTTGTGCCCAATGAAGTTCCACTGGGTGGGCCACCTACTGAATCATGCCTCAAAACCTGGCCCTCCTCCCTGGCTCAGCTGGAATTCCGAATCTTCCCCCCTGGGGACACCTGTAGGAGACAGGACAGACATTCTTTAAACCCTCAGGAATTTCCTTTTCCTTTAATGAAAGCACAGTAGAATTCCAGGTTGGGGTTCTGTGGGATGGAATTTCTCTGCAGCGAGCACTTCTCTTGCACATACTGTCCCCACCTGCCGTCAGTCAGTGGAGGTGAGAGCCACCTAAGCAGGTAAAGGGCACTCTGGGCCCTGGTTTCACCATCTGCCACCCATCTGCCATCTCTAAACACATTATCCACTTCTACACCAGCCACAGGAGCAGGTCCATTTACCCAGGGACCACTCTAGACATGGAGAGCAGCGAGGACAGGGTTGTCCTTTAAGCCACACTGGGTGGCCTTCCTTTTTTAGTGTCATTGTTGCTGTTCTCCAGCCACACCCCAGCCTCCTCCGGGGCCTTTCTGCCCCACTATGATCTGCCCAGGAGCACCCCCACACAGGAGTCAGAAATCCTTCTAGAAGCACATCAGGCCTGGGCACCCCCTACCCAGAACATGCCAATGGCTTCCTACTGCAATTGGAGTTAAACCTAAGGCCCCTACAACATCTCCCGGTCCATCCAACCTGCCCTGTACCTCTCAGACCTTGTCACTCACCTGGCTGCCCCTTAGAACTGGCCAGTTGTCCAGGGCCCTGAACTTGGATGGTGCCACACACGCTCTGCTGTGGTTATTGGAAGTTATTAATCATTTTTGAATGAGGGGGCCCTACGTGCTCACTTCATTTGCATTTTGCGCTGGGCCTTGAAAACCAGAGTGGCTTCTGCCTTCAGCCACGTGAGCTTGGAGTCTGTCCTTAAAGGGACCAGGCACGCTCCTGCGTCAGGCATCGGTGGCTGTTGCTCCGTCCCTCTGCCAAGGGAGCTCCTCTGAGAGGTGTGTGCATGTCTGCTTCTTAAGGGTCAAAATTAAACAGCTCCCAGCAGAGAAACTTCTCTGACCACCACATCCAGGGTCTCCGTGTCCCCTCGACGGTCACCTCAGATAGTGAGCCTTCCCTCCAGACACCTGTCTCCGCCTGGCTTTGTGCTACACTGATGCTGTGCTGATGCTCCTTGAGTTGGCGAGGTTATGTCCCAATAAACCCAGTGTGAGTCGAACATATCACAAGTTGACATGCACTGGTCCACCCAGCTGGGCTCTCCTCAAGGCTCAGCCTCGCCTGCCTTGAACGTGCTCGGATGGCACCGTGACCCACAGTTGGGCCCTGTCATCAGACACAGAGCCTGGTTCATGGCAAGGTGTTGAAGATTTGCTGAATCCTGCACTGAAGGAGAGCAACAGAGTAGCTGAACCTTCACCCGCCCAGCGCACAAAGCCTAAGCCACCCACTCCTGGCAAGTTGAAGACCTGCAGAGTAGTTACCAACCTGCAGTTGATTCTCACTTCCTCCACGTCAGCTCCTTGAGAACAAGGACGTCAGGCTTGTTCCTTTCTCTGTCTCCATGGCCTGGTATATTTCTGGGCACATAGATGGTCCACAACACATTTTGGTCGAGTTAATTTTTTTTTTCTTCAGTCATAGGATCTTACCCAGAGCACATTGGAATCCCATGAACTTGGTTTTGAGAAAAGTTCATGGGCCATTTGAAGACAGTGTTTTCTGTTAATGGTGATTACCGGATTTTTCTCAGACGTCCATAAATTCCTATTTACCTTCCTCCTTTTGGCTTTCTGCTCCCCTCTGGTTTTTCAACGCCTCTAGTTCTGTTTTGAACGTTCCAGGTAGGGAAACGTGGAAATTAGGGTTTTTTTAAAACCTTCAAATGGAAACACAAGATAAAGCATAGGAAGTACCGGCATGACCCTCGGGTCACCTTGAACTGGAGCATCTGAGCTGGAGGTCTTGGCAACCGCCAAGCTCCTGACTGCCAGCCCCAGTCCCTGTGCCCACGGGCACCCAAGCAGGATGTGAGACCCAGAGGCACCTTGGAGATCATCAAGCCCAAGAAGAAGACAAGGAAGAAAATGAAATGAACTGAAAAAGAACAGAGAAGGAGGAGAAAGGGGGAGGAGAAAGGAAAGATAAACAAAAAAGGTGCATGGAATTATCCTGGCTCCTGGCGAGGAGATCAATTTCTTAAGTGATTTCTTAATCAATTTTTAAGTGATTTTTTTCTACCATTGCTCATAGAGTAATTATAATCTTTTGTTCTTGACCCAACTCTCCTTGTTGGTAGGTCCCCCTCCTGGGTTTCTATGTAGATTTGTTTGTTTGTATTGATTTTGTCAACTCCCAGGAACTCACTCTAGAACAATGACAACATAGTGGCTCCCTCCTGTGGCCCTGCCCTCCTGAGTCTCCCCTCCCCGGGCTTTTAAATGGATCCCTTTTATGAAATATGTGACCTTCCTTCTCAGAAAAGCATATTGGTTAGTGTGAGCTGTTTTTAGCTGTGTCCACAGGTGTCACGTTGCAGGTGATCTTTCTGGATTTGCCCAGAAAGGGGAGCTGAGCCGGTACCAGGACCCCACCTCTGCGCATCACTTAGAGTGGAGACAGCCCATGCTGTTAGCTGACTCCGGCCCTGAGGTGACCCAGTGCACAGGCACGGAGGGCCATCGCCACTCCCCCTGGCACAGGGGAGCTGAAGCAGGGAGCCACATCCCTCTTCCTGGATTTGCTTTTCCTGGATACCCCACCTGGGTTCCGAGCTGGGAGCTTCCAGCCACCCACTTCGTGGGGCTGCTGGCTCCCCACCTGTCCAAACACAGGGCTTCCTGTCACCACGTGGCTGCGGATGGGGAGCTTCGAGTTTTTAATTTCCTAATGAGAACCACTGTAGACCTGGAAAACAACTGTTATCCCAGGGGCCACGACACAACGTAATTCAATTGCGCCTTTCTGATTTCTGTCTTGTCCTTTGCAATTTCCCACAAATCTGAAACATGTTTCCCTGCTCACTCTTCCTATCGCCACCCTCACGAGAGTCAGCACTCGGGGGGACTCTCCCAACATGGAATGCTTTCTCCTCCTCCAATCCCAAGTGGGAAGTGACAGGATACGGAGGGTCTCCTGCGTTTGTGATGGAAAGGACTCTGGGGCCACCAAGATGACTCAGACTTGGGTAGGGTCCCCTCTTCCTCCTCTGACTCTGTTCTGATGAGCCATTTGGAAAAGCAAAGGCTGAGGGGTCACAGTGGAGGAACCTGGGTATTTGGAGCCAGGGGGAAAGAAGAAATCTCTCCCTGTCGCTGACCTGTTGTGTGACCTTGGACTTCACAGGGTCCTAGTTTGCTGGTTAAGATGAAGACAGACACCTCCTTCATGGGGCACGGAGAAGATGAACGGGGCTGGCATAGGTCACATGGCCGGGATGCAGGGTACAGCATGGCGCTCATGTCCTCGCCCTGAGCCCACTGCAGCCCCCAGAATCACCACGCTCTCTCTCCACTCAGATCCGTCACCCTCCAGGACCAGATGAATCATCCCACACAAGCATTTTGTATATATCACATTTCCTTCCCTCCCTAACCAAGCCCACACCCCTAAACAACAACAGAACCTTCTGCGGTTTCCCAATGCCTTCAAGATGTCCAAATCCCTGAAGTGGCCATTTAAGTTGAGTACTATTTAGAATCCATTCACCCCTGGCAGTGACCTCTCATCACTCCTGCCCCAGATCCTGACACTAGGTCAACTCATCCCTCTCTGAATGCGTTCAGAGAGTTCGTGCCAGGCTGGTCTCACCTCTGTGACCCACATTCATGCATTCCCCTGTGCAGACTGCCCACCCCTCCTTGGCATGGGGAGACATTCCACCCCTTGTTTGAGGGGTGGCCAAAGCCCCGCCTCTCTACCCTGCCCACTTCTCTTCCCAGTGGCTGTTTAGTATACCCTACCTTGCTTTGTCACCAGTCGCAGGTGGGTGTGGCAGCCAGCACCCTGCAGAGGGACTGTAGAAAACGTTCAGAAGCACCACAGTAATGACTGCAAACAAAAGTCAACTCCCCGTGACACTCCCATGGAGAAATACCTCCATCACTGATTGGAACTCAACTCAGAATAACTGGCTTCCATCCAAATTTAAAATATCAATAGCCAGGTTGGAGGGATCCAGTCTGGGGTTGGGTATTGCTGTTGGGGGTGTGTGTTCATGGTTTAGCTTCTCTGCAGCCCAAGCGGAAAAGGATCACCTCCACTCCCTGGTCCTTGGCTACTCTCAGCTGAGAAGCTCTCATCAGACCATGCACTCCAAATCACACTAGGATTTAGGGAAGATCATGGAACAGACAACGAGCCTGGTCATTGTTGACCAGCTTCCTCCCTTGAACTTCTCCCAGACTCTACACAGTTGAATCTTGGAATAAAACATGCCAAGGGAAGTTGTCTGCGCAGGGCTTCCTGAGAGCTGGGGGAGGCTGCTCTGGCTGGGTTGGAAGTTAGCTGACATGAAGGAAGGGGCTCTGTTTAAACTCTAAACGTGGCTGTTTAGATTCCAGGCATTCTCACTACGAGTTATACCTAAACCTGTACTTGGACAAAGACCCAAAGATTATGCATTAGTACCATACCCCAAATATTTGGGGTTCTGTCAGATTGAAGTTTGGCCAGTATCCACGTGCAATGGTGTAGCCTGAAGAGCACTGAAATTGAGGCAATTAAACACTAATACTTTGAATCCCTGTTCTTGAAAAGGCTGTTAATTGGTGTCCATTTTTTTGTGTAACGGAAGGAGTTTTAAGTCTGACGTCTAAGAAGGAATACATTCACCCAGGTTGGTAGAGGCCAATCTCTTCACTGTACAGAAGGTTGCCAGAAGTCTCAGGAGAAAGTTTCCACGGAGACTTCACAGGTGTATCCCTCCCAGTTTAGAGACAGGAAACCTGTTGTCACATAGCCACAGTAGCCCCTGCAGTTGTGGAAGGGAGCGAGCCTTGCCTAGCAATCAAAAGAGCGAGAACCAGCATGGTGTCCAGTTAAAGATGGCAGGTGGAACAGAGACATTGGGCTTAGCAAGCAACCCATCCAGAGGGAGGCCGTCAGAAGCCTTGGGAAGATTCGAAACCGATGAAACTGATTACATCCCATGTGTGTTGAAAGGAGATTGCAAGCTGGGCAAGGGTTTAAGGGGGAATTCATAAGTGCATGGGATACTAAGCGAAGGAAGGAGGTATAGAAGCTCAATATCACCTGCAGGAGAAAGCTAAATGTTATTCAGGAAAGGAGAAGTGTCCATCACACTCTGAGCAGGTCTGCCTTCGGGGCCAGTTGTATGGCCAGTGTCACGTAGATACAAAATGTCTGTCTCTCCAATTGCTATTCTTAGAGGATGGAGAGGTGGTGGTAAGTGTGTATGGGTGTGGCGAGGCTGAGAGGAGAGAGGGGCATAATTTTCTTCTGAATCGGAAAATCAATGGATAATGTCTAAGTGTGAAATATCAGATGAGACTATTTTATTTAAACATATGGAGGCTGCTTCTGGGGAAAATGAGATGGAAAGAACTGTCTCCGCCCCTCCCCCAAAAAGCTATATGGAAGGAAAGAGAAGGGCCCCTGGTGTCTACCAGGGATTAGTTCTGGGATCCCCAGAGAATACCAAAATCCATGGATTTCACAATGGTGAAATATGCACATACACTTTAAATCATCTCTAGATTACTTTCAGTACCTGACACAAGGTAAAAGCTATGGAGACACTTAACCCATCCCATACAGACATAATTTTCTGGATACTTTTTATCCGTGGGTTGTTTGAATCCATGGATCTGGACCCAGTGTATTCGGAGGGATGACTGTGCAGACTCAGCTGCTTTAACAAAAAGACATCAAAATACAGAGGCCTCAGTGAGTCCCGCACAGGTTTCTTTTGTTTGCTATGTTCAGAAAGAAGTGATCCGAGTTGGAAAGTCACCTTTTATGATCCTCAAAATGGGGCTTCCATTTCTGGAATCCAGACAGCCCTTCTGGTTCTTGTCAGTCCAGTTGGGGGAAGGGTCAGCAGAGCCCATGTGCTCGCCTGGCAGGAATGCGTCCCAGAAGGGAGCACATGCCACTGGCCAGCACATGGGCACAGGACCCACAGGCTGCAAGGGGGCCTAGGCAGTCTGGGTCCAGCTGTTGGCCATGTCCTCACTGAAATCCTGCTGTCCTGCTATTCATGGTGACAATCGATGCTGGTACTTGACCAATCGTTTCTGTCAAATCAGCAGAATTATTTGCTTCTTTCAACCAGGAAAACTTGTTTCAATTTAAATAAAACCTAAACATAAGAAGTGGTCCTTAAAGATCATCTTTTGAACTATTGAAACCTAGATGCAAAGGTTCTGAAAAGGAATGCAGCTATCACCAGGAGGGTCAGCCAATGGGGTGGGGGACGGAGGCCCAGGCACTTTTGGAGCTATACCTCAGGAACCATCCTTTGGGGACACAGAGTGACTTTTCCAGTGTGGGTATATTATACATGCTGCAAAGACTCATGAGTATCCCTGCAAGCCTATAATTTTAGGGTAAATGTTTCCAGAAAAATGTGTTAGACACACTCTGAGATGGGGATGAGGGTGTAGGAGGTGCTTGGGGGGCACTCTTGAGATCAACACCCGTGGGCACAGGGAAGGACACAGGATTGAGCCGTGGGGGAGGCAGAGTTCTGGAGGGGGAACTTCAGGGGCCCCATGGCAAAGGGGGATAGACCTTTCTATCCCAGCACTGATCAGTCTTTACATGCAAACTGCCCCTCAGGATTTGCAACCTGGAGGTGCAACCTCAGATGAAGCTGCTGCTGCCAGCCTGGTTCGTTCCTAGGGGCCCGACAAGTAGGGCCCGTCTTCAGCAGAACTCCCAGCAACTCAGAAAGCAAGTCCGTCACTCTCAAGGTGACACATCACAACATCTACTCTGAATCCAAGTAGCGCCTCTGGGTCTCTGTGAAGTCCATCACTTGAATCTGGACTCCAGCAGCCGCAGCTCTTGAGCTTCTCTTCAGGGCTGTTCCGTGGAGGCTGTCTCAACAGAGCAGGGGGTGGGGGGGGGGGCTGCAGCATGCACAGGTGCGATAGAGCTGAGGTTGCATTTTTATTCAAGGTTGGCTTCGGGGCAGATGCTGAGAATTAAAGGAAGGAGGACTTAGAATACAGGCCACACAGAAAAGAACTATCTCATGCTTGACTGTCACCTTAGTCTTGTGCTAAGTCGGCATTTGTTGGGTAACAGATAAAGGACCCTAATTAAGAATTTGGGCTCCAGAATGAAATTAAGACAAAGACTTCAAATAGTCCTATTTCTGTCTGCCCCAGAGGGTTTGTTCCTGTCCTGGGTGGAGAAATGAGTGGGTAAGGCAGGGGGTCTGTCGAAAAGACTTCCACGGTCACTTCCTCCCTTAATTTGACAAACCCAGCAACCGAACACCTTCAGAGTCATACTATGTGAAGGAGTTCTGTCCTGCAGTCCCCACCTAATGGCCATGGCAGCCTAGGCCATTTCTGTGAACTATCCTGTGTTAAAATGTGGTTGACCACATCAAATATCTCTGGCCAGGTGCTTGTCAGAGTACCTGAAAAGACAAGGGAATGGGGGGTCAGGGGTCACATAGCATTTTTTGTGCTAACCTGCCAAAAAATATTTGAGCATATGTGCCAGAATCTGGCCTGAGACTTGCTTTCACTTAAACATACCTCCTGGGGCTGGGGTTGGGGCTCAGTGGTAGAGCACTTGCCTAGTATGTGTGAGACACCACATATAAATAAATTAAATATAGGTCCATTGACAACTAAAAAATAGTTCAAAAAATAAAATAAAATAGATATATGTTCTGGTGACAAGGTGGTGTGGGAGAGGGGATGCAGATATCTACTGCAATCCAACTGCTTTAGGCTGCTGGTATTCTTGTAAAGAATTTGATACTGGTGAACAGCGAAATTAAAGACTCAGAATGAACAATAACTCACCTTATTGCTAAGAAGCAATAATACCTAAAAAAATTATTAACAACATATTGATTGATTATGAAATTAGAAATTCAGCACATGATATATGATAACGCTAGCAAACTAAACTTAACCTGATTATTCTGTAATTTTTTTCCTTGTGCCACTTAAATGGTACCTGCTTCTGACTTGGCCTTGGGTGGCTCAGCATATGTGTCAATCTGTGGAACAAAGAATTCCATGCACCTGTGTTAGAGTCTGTAAACAAGTCTGGATGGTGCCTGGCATTTTGCCAGAGGGAGTGGTTAATGTTAAGGTCTGTAAACAAGTCTGGATGGTGCCTGGCAAAATGCCAGAGGGAGTGGTTTGTGAAGTAACACCAGCAAGCCATTAAGTGTGGAGATTCCTTATTGGTTGACTGCTGTATCTAGTTTATGTTAATTAAGATAAGCTGTGTGGAATGTATAAATACCCCTCCAGTCCTACAATAAATGGCTCCCACTCCTGCTGTATCAATGTACACAAGTTGTTCGTCAGCCCCCGGTTATTTTGCTGCAGCCAGACTGCGGCACACCTGATGATCTGTGGCATGGCTCTAAGTATGAAAATCTGGAGGATTCTAATGGGAAAACATACAGAAAAGTAAATCCCAAGTCTTGCTTTGTGGTTGGAGGAGGAGCAGCTGGAGTAATGCAGTTAGACAATGCAGTGATGCCGTCTAAATGTTAAAAGCAAGAAGACTAAAAGGAGACGGAGGGCAAGAGCACCACCAATATGACAGGAGTCGGTAACTTCTGCAAAGAAACACCATTTCCCAATGTGCTCACCTCGGGCAGGGCTTTCCTACTCCTGTCCCCAAGGGCTTGCTGACAAATTCATGTCTTGGCTCATGAAAACTCAGTCGCCCTTTTCTGTTCTCTGACCACCCTTCCACAGTTCCTTCCTTCTTCGTGAAAGCTGCAGAGTTGGCTCAAGTCTGTGGGCTGGCATTCCTTTTACCAAACTCTCCTACCTTTGCCGCTGGCATATCTCCTGCTTTGTCCCCTTGAGGTCCCTAGTCCCATGAGCATTTACTAGGGATGACCTTGCAGTCCTGGAGGACCCGGGACAGCCCTGATGCTCCTAGGACAGCTAGGCAAGGCCGAGGACTGTGCCGAGGTCCTACCTGTATGCCTGCTCTAACCCTGAAGACTGAGGCGTCAGGCCAGGGACAGGGAGGCTGTGGTGTTTGAGTTCAAGACCAGGCCTGCAATTCCTGGTCTCAAAGTGACTTGAGAGCAGATGGCCTCCCGCTCTGGGGAAGCTAACCTGTCCATGGGAAAGCATTACATGGCTTCATTCATCCACAACTTCTTTTCCTAGCCCAGGTTTGCTCCGGGGATGCCTCATGTAGGATGTGTCCTGCTGAAGCAGAGGGTGACATCCTCAACGTCTGGCCCTGAACCCAAGTCCCAGCTCTTCTCCCCTACTCTCAGACACAGTCTGTGGGTGCTGGGGGCCAGGCAGGCAGAAGGTGGATCTCAGGGGACATTTTCTCTCTGCAAAGAGCTACTCAGATATGGATACCAACACTTGTTCCCTTTCTATAGATTCAGAAGGGGGATATTGGGGGTATTTGAGAAAAATATAAAGATATAGGTCAAAAGCCAGTTGAATGAGAAGGTGGAACTAGTTTTGCTCCAAAAGGGGGCTACATAGGGAGGCTGCGTATGGACACGTGCTCCCAAAGAGGGAACATTGAATCTATAGCTTGGTGAATGTGAAGACTGAAAGATAACTGGAAAATGAAAACATAGGATCTTTCAGTGTGTTCTTTTGAAGATGCTTGTCTAGAAGAAGGATCACACGGAGGAGAAATGGCCATTTTGGAGCTGACAACAACCCTTCTGGGGCCAGGAGACATGGAGTCAGATGAACTCAGAACGAGATCTCCCTCTGGAAACCATTCCCGCTGCCCGGCTGCCAAGGTCATGCAGAGCTGGGGTTTGCTGCGGCAAGACTGTTTACACACAAGGACACACGCGGACAAAAGGTCATGGGAGGTACTCAGGCGGAGTCTCCCAAGTCAGAAGACGATAGACATACCAACTGTCAGGGCTTTCAAACAAGCACATTTGGGCCAAATTCTCTACTTTGGATACAGATTCACAACATCTTGTGGCAGATGGAAACAGGAGTGGGACAAGAACTGGCTCAAACAGAAACAACATGAAGTAGTAATATTAACCCAAACGGGGGGTGGACAGAACCTCAATCACATCTGAGCTGGAGCTAAAACTGGAGTAGCACTGCGAGGAGGGACGGCATTCAGGAGACTCCAAGGAGACTCCTAAGAACCCAGAGAGAGGAACACATTTTCTAGAACATTCATACCACGTAATAAGTGGCCACTCTGATGCCATGGAGAGAAAAAACATTTCACTAAAGGTTCCCATTAGTGAATTCATGACATGCCCATTAGTGAATTCAAGGTCAAATTCAAGGTCACAGACTCTGAAAATGTATTTTCCCTCACCAAATATTTGGATATATTTAAAAACATTCTCCCTGGAAGCGATATATACCTGAAATCCCAGAAACTCTGGAGGCTGAGGCAGGAAGATCACAAGTTCAAAGCCAATCTCAGCAAATTAGCAAGGCCTTATGCAACTTAATGAAACCCTATCTCAAAATCAAAAATAAAAAGGGCTGGGGATGTGGTTCAATGGTAAAGTGATCAGGAGTTCAATCCCCAGTACTAAAAGAAAAAAAAAATTCTCCCAGGAAGTTGTGTCTCAAATGTGTCTCCTCACATCAGTCAGTCTGAATAAATATGGCAAGACCTGAGGCCTCCTTTGCTGGAAAGAAAATGCTTTTAAATGTCCTAAAACTCTTAGAAAATATACAGAACACTTGGCTCTGTGGAAGTCCTGCGTCCCTCTCTAAAACTCTCCCTGGGTCCTTTCTCCTGTCATTGGGCATGAAAGATCTTCATAAATCATGCATGCAAATCTAACTGGCTTATCTCTTCCCAAACAAGTGTAGCAACTTATCTTTGAAATTCAAGGAAACAGAAAAGGACTATTTTTAATCTGGGGAGAACTGATTGCTCATCGAGAACTACTACCCAGGCCCTGCGAAATGTGGCCTAGAACCACTTTTGAGGGGGTCATTCATTTTATCGAAGTGATATAAACCAGAGTCGGCTTCTCTCCTACTTTGTCATCCATCAGTCAGTCAGCAAGTCTCTGTAGGGTATGTGTGTTGTGTGTTTTCTGCAGCTCTGCATGAGGTTACGGGAGAACAAGATGTCACTGTGTATTAACGGGATGCCCAGAGCTTCCTTCAAGTCATTTTAACCACAGAATTGAAACTCTCAGAGAGGGGGAAGGAAATGCAGAATGACTTCAAGATCTACTTCATGAAAGGAGGCCATCCAGCATATATTTATCATTTGGCATCTTAAAATATTACACTCAGTGGTATTTCTTCTTTAAAAATGTGGCAACATGATATCATTGAGTAAATCTAGTTTAAATATAGAAAAAGTATATGAAAAATGCAACCAAAGAAAAGCAGTGGGAAATGCATTTTGTCTATAGTTTCCTCACATTAATTTATATGTTTTTACTGAAATCCTTGTATATTTGTATTTTTAAAGCCCTAATTATAGTTTAGCACATTTTGAAACAACTCTCTGCACTCAAACCTAACCGGATTCTAGAGCCAGCCTATTTCACAGGTAGATCAAAAGTTTTTTTCATGAGCATCATTTCTGTTAGATTAGAAGAGCCTGGAATTTATAATAAGTTATTTTAATAAACAGTTTAGCCTTGCAATTTGACCCCCTTAGTTGTTGCTGCTAAGATAATAGTCTCTTGGGCTGGGGATGTGGCTCAAGCGGTAGTGAGCTCGCCTGGCATGCGTGCGGCCCGGGTTCGATCCTCAGCACCACATACAAAGATGTTGTGTCCACCGAAAACTAAAAAAAAAAAAAAATTTAAAATATTCTCTCTCTCTTTAAAAAAATAATAGTCTCATAATTGTGACTTTTAAAGATAACATGTGTTTATGTTTCTTGTGTGCATGAAATGGTAAAGAACATACTAACATCTTACACTCCTATCACCTAGATAAGTTTAATAGCATTTTAAAAATTAATTCACAAATTTTTCATGCACAATGAAAAATTCAAACAGTACATAAAGCTGTAAAATAAAAAGTAGTATTCTACTTCCTCATCTTCACCTGACCCCTCACCTTGATGATGATGATGATGGTGATTGGTACCATGGATTGAATCCAGGGGTATTTGGCCGCTGAACCACATCCCCAGCCATTTTTATTTTATTTTATTTTATTTTATTTATTTATTTTGAGAGAGAGAGAGAGAGAGAATTTTTTAATATTTATTTTTTAGTTTTCGGTGGGCACAACATCTTTATTTTATTTTTATGTGTTGCTGAGGATCAAACCCAGCGCCCCGTGCATGCCAGGCGAGTGCGCTACCGCTTGAGCCACATCCCCAGCCCCCTTTTGATTTTTTTATTGCTCAGTTGTTGAGGGTCTTGCTAAGTTGCTGAGGCTGGCTTTGAACTTGCAATCCTCCTGCCTCAGCCTCCCGAGTTGCTGGGATTATAAGTAGGTGCCACTGTACCCAGCTTTACCTTGCTTCTTAACAGTTTCTTACCATTCTTTCAGAAAACATCTTTGCTCAGATACCAAAATATGCATTGCACACACACACACACACACACACACACACACACACACACAGGCATATTTCAAAATAAGAAATAGGACGGTTTAAAAGTTGTCAGTACCTGATCAAACCTTCGTGATTACGTCCCTCCGCCTGGGCGTTTTTGGCCACACCGAACCTACAAACACCAGCTGAAGGAAATTCCCACCTCTAGTCCCTCTTGAGGGAGATTTATGTGACTGTGTTGAGGCTGGACCTCCGCTGGATTCACTGAAGAAGATTTCTTTGGACAAAATAACTCACCCCTGTTCATCATCTAAGTGGTTCCCAAGCCATGTGTAATTTTACGAGACCTCGATGCTGTAGAAGAGAAGCCAATTTTTACAATCTTGCTTTCATTAAATGCAGAACATTCATCCTACTGGGAAAAATTTGACTCCTTTTGCCAGGATGAACAGTGAGGCCAAACCTCCCGGGTTTCTGTACCACATGACAGATTCAAATGATGCCTTAAGTCACTGGGGTTGGGGAGAGGTTGAGGGGACCGTGTCCTTAAAAAGAACAGAGGAGCTGATGTAAGACTGAACAAAAATTAATAATTTGAGAGACAAGAGAAAATCTGGACAAAGCTAGATTTTCTCCATAAATCAAGCCAGACGAATTTCCATCAAGGCCAAAACTTTTGTGATGTTTCTAAGAGAAGCAGACCAGCGGCCACCCTCTGACTTGGCCACCCCCTGAGTGGTCAAGGGGGAGAGGCCTTGTGCCAGCCTGGCTGTGCCCTCCTGGGTGGATTGTCTGCAGGACTTCCTGGGAGTCTGACAAAACTGACACTCCCTGTGAGTCCCTTTCATTGAATCATGAATGGGAAGCAATTCGTCCCCAGATTCAGGGTACTCTTAGGAAATGAACAGTCAGAATTTGGGTGGATGAAAAAGCAGGCAAAGAAAATATGGTCTGTGATATATTCCTGCCTCTGGAAGGTTCCCACTGAAAATTGGTACTGATCTTCACTAGCTAACGGAAATAAAGCCATAAAGCAAATGGAAAATTGAAGAAATAATGAGATAGATGTGAGGCCGAAAAGAATGGAATTACCCCATGTTATTCATTTATCCTTTTAACAAATATTTTTTGAGCACCTAGTCTCTAGATGCTTCTAGAAAGAGGCATATGAAGATGATGGACCCTACGTAGCTCAGGTAGTGCTCTGCAGTTACAAAGGTTCCATCCCAACAGTCGGCATATAGAAGAACGGAGCAGACCAAGGGCAAGAATGCACCAGACACAAGGTAAGAAACGTGAACACAGCTCGGTTGTGAAATTTAACAAAAAATGAATATTCTAGAAGCAGAAAAATGACTTCTTTGTTATGATAAGAGAGTATACCTTTTATTCCAAAATCCAAGAAGCATTTACAAAATTGACTACACATTAGGCATATGAATTACACCTTATGAACCCAAGCTTAATGGGCTTAGATGAACTTTCAAACCTCTGGATCAAACTATACCTGAAGTCAATCCAATTTGGGCCCTTTGAATATTTCAGCCAGGAAACCCCCGGCCTCTCCTTTTCTTAAACCAAGCTTTCTGACACTTGGAACAAGAACATTCTGATCCCAACCTTTGAAAATTCTATGCTCTGCCCAATTAGAAATCAAATGTAGAGGGAAGATCAAGATATTTTCAGACCAAGTTTGTGCCTATACTTCCTCTTCAGCGCCATGAACTTTAAGGATCTGAGACACAGTGGCTGAACCTGGGAGAGTAACAAAGGGACAGCCCATGGTGGGGCTGCTCGGCAATCCCAGAAACAGTCTGGGGGCCAAGTGTTCAGGAGCGAAATCAACACCTTCAGACAAAATTCCTTAAATAACCCACTGCTGAAGATGCCTTTCAGGAGAAACTGCCAGAACCCACCTCGATGGTTTGGAACCAGCTTTTCAAAAAACAGAGATGTGCATAAAAAGTCTGTTCACCTGGTCAGTGACCTTTTGTTGTCACCAACTCAAAATACCCCAATCAGATAATGCCCCCTCTAGAAAACCATGACCTGTGAAGACGTGTAATCACTCTCTACAGCTGCTCCAAAGAACCCCCAAACTCCCACTTCTCATCATCCAACCATAAGCAACTTCTCCCCTCTCCCTTCCTATAAATCCCCCAAGTACGCACTGGTGGGGGAAATAGGTTTGTGCTTTGTAGCTCCCAGCCACCTTGATAGTTCACCGTACAAAAAGCTTTTTCTTTTTGCAGAAAAGGCAATGTCCCGGTATTGGCCGTGGTTTGTGGGACAGTGAGCCCTGTTTCACAGCAAGAAGGAAGTATTTCAGAAAAAAGGATTTCATGTATTTGATAGCTTTTTTTTTTTTGAGAGTCGACAAATTTTAAAGATGCAATGAAGCCCATTGTGTCATAAAAAAGAAGCAACTACAAACGCCAGAGAAAATACAAAAAAAAAAAAAAAAAAAAAAAAGCATTGCTTGGATCCACAGTGAACAATGTTTACATGGCCTGAGTAACATAGTCATTTTTTTGAATTTCAGTTTTTACAATCAACATATTGCTGCAGCCCATAATGCTACCATTTCAGAATAGAATACAAACATCACCCTAGACAGTGGGAAAGCTGTCCAGTCCCTGTGACAGACCTGGGAAGTAGGAAGGGAAAAACAATATGACTAGGAAGCTTTGAGCCTAGTGTCTTCTCTTTAGCCATTGACAAAAAAGAAAGAAATATATATTATTCAGAGTCACAAGAGAAAGTGATAAAGATAAAAGAATGATCGGATTGCGTGGGAGATGGGAGAGGAGAGATGCCGAATCCTTCCTCACTGTGGCAAGAAGTCAGGATAATTTTTTAAAGGGATAAATCAAGAAATAGTGGTCTATGCATATTATTTAGAGGTACTGAGTAAATTTAAAGATCCTGAGAATCACACAAAGTACTGAAATCCGACACAATAAAGATATTGTGTCCAGAATCAAACCCAGCGCCCCACGCATGCCAGGCAAGCACGCTACCGCTTGAGCCACATCCCCACCCCTCTTATTGTTTCTTTAAAGTAGTGGCTATCATGTCTTTAACAACACACCTTCCTTAGTTCCAGTTTGACTCACAGTTTTCTGATGAAACAGCAAGTTTTTCAAAATTTTCTGCTTTGCTTTCTGTTCTTGATGATCTCAATCAACTTGGCAAAAAGCAGCCAACAATACCCATGTCACCACCTGAATGCTATGCTGCCTGGAAATTTCTTCTGAAATTCAGCCTCACAGAATGTCTCAGGACATGGTCAAAATGTAGGGGCTGTGGTGAACAACCGTGCTCTGAACACTCATGTACAGTGTTTTGTGCGGGCCTATGTTTCTATTTCTCTAAGGTAGATGACTAGATTTTCTGGGTCAAATGATAACTCCATGTTTCACTTTTTGAAACTGTTTTCCAAAGTGGCTGCACAATTTTACATTCCCACCTTCAGTGTCTAAGGGTTCCAATTTCTCCACATTCCCCACTAAATGATGTTATCTGGCTTGATTGTAGACATCCTAATGGGTGAGAATTGATATCTCTCTGTGGGTATTTTTTTTTGATGGGGGGAGGTGTTGGGGATTGGACTCAGGGGCACTAGTGAGCCACATCCCAGCCCTATTTTGTATTTTATTTAGAGACAGGGTCTCACTGAGTTGCCTAGCGCCTCATTTTTGCTGAGGCTGGCTTTGAACTCGTGTCCTCCTGCCTCAGCCTCCTGAGCTACTGGGATCACTGGTGTGTGTCAGTATTATTCCCCACAACCAAAAGATGGGCTCTATAAGGTGCATCAGCAGACAGGGGGGAGAGCAAATGTGGTGTGGACGGACCATGAAATCTGACTCCACTATATGACAGAATAAAGTTTTAGACATGTGCAGGGACACAGAGGAGCCTTAGAGACATTACGCCATGTGAAAAAAACACAGAAGGATAAGTATGGTGTGATTCTACTACTTAAGGTTCCCTGAATAGGTAAATTAGCGGAAGAAGGAAGTAGATGAGAGGTCACCAGGGGCTGGCATGGGAGGAGAACGGGCAATTTCTGCTTCTTATTGGGTACAGAGTTTGTTTGTGATAATGAAAAGTTGTAGGGAAAGAGATATTGGGGATGATGGTTATACAAGAGTTTTAATATAATCAATGCCACTTAATTACACCATGAAATGGTTACGAGGGAAAATTTATGTTATATGTTTAATGAAATTTAAATTAAAACATTTAAAAATTATAGACACATATACAGGCCATGGTGAATTGGTCTGCTTTCCCTCACTGTGACAAATACAGGAGATAATCAGCTTTAAAGAAGGAGAGATTTATTTTGGCTCACACTTTCAGAGGTATTTTAGTTCATGGTCACTTGGTTCCATTGCTGTGGGGACTCTGGTGACACAGTAAATCATGGTGGGACAGAGCTACTTACTTCATGGTGGCCAGGAAACAGAGAGAGGAAAAGGGGGCAGGTCCCCATATGCACTTCCAGGACACAGCCCAGTGACCTAACTTCCTACCCCAAGGCCTCGCCTCCTACAGGTCTCACACCTTCCCAGTAATGCCACATTTGGGGACCAAACCACCTTAGGATATGTGCTCAGGGGCACAGTCAAGACCCAAACCTTAACAACTGGTCAGCAATGAAGGAGGGAAGTTTTTCTCTTTTTACTTGAAACATTCCTCGGGTCCTCTTTGAGCTTTCTTAACATACACATGTACTATCTTTCTAAGTCAACAAGGGTATTTATCAAAATTATGAGGTGGTTTTATTTTTCTAGTATGATTTTCTTCATTTAGAAAACCTGTGTTACCAAATGATTTCCTAGCAGTTTTCTATTTCTAGAAGTGGAGACGTTTTGTTGTCTTTTTGCAAATGTTGCTTGGATAAAATGACCAGAATGGGCACTTGGGATACATGTATAAAACAAGTGACCACCCGTTAATCTTAGAGTTTAGTGTTCTGTTTAGTAACTGGAGTGTAATTTTTAGTAGTACTATCCCCTTTTAAATTTAGACAATATTTTTCTCCTAAATTTAGAGTGAAAAATAATTATTTTGCTTCCTGGGAGATGTGTGCACACGCATGAGTGCTAGTCCAAACGAACGTGTCTCTGCTCTGTAATGTACACTCAGCTCTTGTGTCACCCTGGGGAAAGGGGAATGGAATGAGCTGACACTTTCACAGCACATACCAGAGCTACATATGGCATTGAATTAAATGGAATGTTCCAGATTCAGGGAAGCATATCACTGTTTACTGTAATTGTCTGTCTGGACCACAGATGAGCAAGAGCTTGGACAGGGAGGAAAAAACACAAAACCAAACCCCCTTTGTCTGTGGAATTGGAGGTATGGGCCTAGGCCCCCAGTCAGGGAGAACTGGTCCTGGGCATGCCTTTTGGTGAGTGGTAGGCTGGCCCTGCAACCTGCTTACCTATTTGTATGCGTTGAAACTTAGCCTCCCTAATTCCTTTTAAAATATTCACCATGAAGGCTGAGACAGGAGGATTGCAAGTTCAAGGCCAGCCTCAGCAATAGCGAGGCACTAAGCAACTCAGGGAGACCCTGTCTCCAAATAAAATACAAAATAGGGCTGGGGATGTGGCTCAGTGGTTGAATGCTCCTGAGTTCAAGCCAAGGAAAGAAAAGAAAGAAAGAAAGAAAGAAAGAAAGAAAGAAAGAAAGAAAGAAAGAAAGAAAGAAAGAAAGAAAGAAAGAAAGAAAAGAATTGTGTCCTTGTACAACTAAAAAAATAAAAATAAAAAAATATTTCGACCATGAGAATTCTTTATAATAGTGAAGTCCAGAAACTAATCTAGGAAGAAAGGAACGTCCCCCCATTTACTCATGCTTCTTGGTTTCTCTCTACCTGTTTTTTTGATCTGGAATTCAAACAGACTGTAACAGGACTGGCAAAGACAGAATCTTCCCTGGAGGACAGAGAGGGGGGCCAGCCAGGAGTACAGTTTTGCTTGTGTCTGAGACAGAGAGAAAGCTACAGATACCTCCTATCAGTGAATGTCGCCTCCAGGACATGAGAATAGCATATGGTACTTATCCTGTCTGAGATCTTTTTCCTTTCCTCCCTCCTCCTCCTCCTCCTCCTCCTCCTCCTCTTCCTCCTTCTTCTACTTCTTCTTCCTCCTCTCTCTCTCTCTCTCTCTCTCTCTCTCTCTCTCTCTCTCTCTCTCACTAGGCCTGAAGCCAGGATTTTGCACAAGCTGAGTAAGAATGGGGCTACATCCCCAGCCATTTTTACTTTTTTATTTTGGGACAGGGTCTTGCAAGTTGCCCACGCTGGTCTCAAACTTGCCATCCTCCTGCCTCAGCCTCCCAAACAGCTGGGATTATAGGCCCGTGTCCCTGTGCCTGGCTACCCTGGCTCTTGAAGAGCATAAGCCTTTTCTTATTTCTGCTGCCTCTGGACTGTAAGCTCCTTGAGGCCAGGGATGTGTTCAAAGCTGTTTCCCCTGCATCTGGCACAAACATCGTCAGGTTTCAAGTTAAAAGTATTTCACACAGTTATCCCGGCCATCAAATGATGCGTGGGAAAACGATAACAATTTTTAAAATCCTCAAGGATAACACAGTCATTTCCAAAAAGAAATTCTGCAGAGATGTGAAATGAAGGTCGGTACCACCTGAATTTTTTTCTGTGGGGCTGGAGCCAACATTTCTCCCAAACAAGAAATGAGGGTACTGGGACAAATGAAGTATGAGGGTCACAAACAAGTTCAATTAAAAAATTTAGAGAGTCCTAGGATGTCTAGTGCAGATTTTCCAATTTTAAGATGTGTATCTAAATAAGAGATGAAAGATCAGCTCTTTCATGACTAAACATTTATAACAACATATTTTAAGTCTTATCTTCTCAGGACTCTTTACACGTCTGTTTGTATTGGACCACCAGCAGCAAATTCCTGCAGTTTTATAGCCATGTGACATTGTTGTCATTGCCATAAGCCCAGGCACCGCTACATCTGTTGGTAGAAAGACTAAAAGTATTCTCTCATGAGTCACTGAAACACAATTGCCAAAACCAATTAAACCAGGGCCAAATATGACAAGTCACCAGAAGACTTTGAGCAGTTTACAATGTTTTTGCTGGGAAGGGAAATGAGAAGAAAAAGAGAAGTCAATTTGCATAGCACTTTTTCTCTTTCTTTCTTCTTTTTGCTGGTGAGCTATGGAAATTATAATTACTAAAATTCAGTGATACATCTTCTTTATTTTTGAATTTTTTTAAATATTTATTTTTCAGTATTCGGTGGACACAACATCTTTATTTTACTTTTATGTGGTGCTGAGGATCGAACCCAGCGCCCCGCACATGCCAGGCGAGCATGCTACCGCTTGAGCCACATCCCCAGCCCTGATACATCTTCTTTTGATGCTTTTCTCACTATGTCCAGAGATGTTTATCAGCACTTGTTGTAGTTGTTCCTTTCCATCTCTACATGACGACAGATGCCACTTCTTCCCATAGCTGGAGGGACTAAGCAAGAACAAAGTGTATGAGAAACCGGGACTGGATTTTAGGTTGAACCATCAAGTACTGGCCATATATTTAAGAGGCAATAAGACAAAGGAGCAATGTCATTCTGCACATAAAACAGCCTTGGGGAAGGACATTCAGTTCAAATAAATGTTTGGGATTGAATTAGAGAGACAACCGGGGTGGTATTTGTGCATCCTCACTTCACCAAGTTCAAGAATAGTAACTGGGCTGGGAATGAGGCTCAGGGGTAGAGTGCTCGCCTGGCATGCATGAGGTCGTGGGTTCAGTCCCTAGTACTGCCAGAAAAAGAGCAGTAAGTGGTTGGCAGGACTTGTAGGAAATAGGACATCTCATTCAATGTAAGTTTTAGGAGGAAACAGTGTCAATTTATTACATCGTGGAATAAACAAAGTAGCTGACTCAATTTACTTTGCATTGTCCCACTGAGATCTTTGCAGACTCATTAAAAATTGTTTCAACAAAATTGAGGTTCTGAGTATTTGTTTCCAAAATATTCTAAAAGTAGAAGAAAAGACGTGCTCAGTGAGACGCTCTGGTTTGAAAGTGTCTCCCAGAGTTCATGTGCTGGAAGCTAGATCACCAATTGAATGGTACCGAGAGGCAAGGGGACGTTGAAGAGATGACCGGATTGTTAGGAGGAAGTGATCGGTCGTCTTGGGTCTGTGTTAGCTATAAGAGCAGGTTGTTGATGAGCAGGTCTGACCCTCGAGTTGTGTCTTGTGTATGCTCTCACTTATGCTTCTTCTTTCACACCATGCTAGGATGCAGCCCTTGCCAGATATGGTCATGTGATTGTGGACTTCCAGCCTCTAGAACTGTGAATCAAATAAACCTCTATTCTATATAAATTTCTCCTTTCCTGGCATTCTGTTCTAGCAATGGGGAACGTACTGAGACAAGAGTATCCATGCAGCTAGTGGCCACCACGGTGAATACCTGCGTGTGGCTAATGCTGCCATATTGGACAGCATTTCAGTTGGACAGGGCTAATCCACAGGGTAGAGGACAGAGAAGGGAAGCCTCTTAGAATTTTCAGGCTTTAAGAGGGAAACAGAATGAGAAAAGCCTGAAGCCTTAGGCACATACAGAAATGTCGGAGGAAAGCAGGACTCTCAGAAAGGAAGGAGCTTCAAAAGATGGTAACAGGACAAGAATGCCACCTACAACTGAGGCCACAGCTGGAAAGTGCTGTGGAATTTAGTAATAAAAGGATCACACGTGGCCTTGGAACAGGTGGAATGGAGGAGTCAGATTGGAGCTAAGAGCCAGAGCTTATGAGTGTGATAATCTTCTACAATCAAATACATAAATTAAGGTGAGCGAATAGCCTAGAAGAAGGGGATTCTGGAGGGAAAGGGTACGTTCTGGGGGTTAAAGTAGCAAATTATGTTATATGCACTTATGAACATGTGAAAATGAACCCCATGGTTCTGTATGACCAGTGAAAACATTAAATATATATTAAGAGATTAACGTGAGGGCAACATGGTGCCTGACACGTCCCACCTGTGCAGCAGGTGGTTGAAGCTGAAGATCCCTGAAGAGGCTGCTTCCACTCTCCAGGTTGCCTGGGGCCTGAGACCCTCGGAATGTGTAGCAAGCCTGCAGCCAGCAGCCCCGTCACCCCACACCCCATTGCTGCTTCTGTGGTGGCTTCAGCAGGTTAGGATGGGAGGTGTAAGTCACTGAACATTCACACAAGGGTCTGGTAAACTGGAAGTTTCTTTCTTTTCTTTTTTTTTCCTTTTCATTTTTGATAGCGCTAAAATGAAAATAATTCAGCTCATTTTCTTAAAAGTTGAAATGGAAAGAGGCAGCTCCCCCATGGGAAGATAAAAAAGTGATCACATTTTGATCATTTTTCTCCCTGCATAGAGACATATTTTAGTGTCTTAATGAATGTTGCAGAAGAAAGATATTCTCTCTGAAAACCTTTTGCACAGTGAAGGAAACAACGGGGTGAAGACATGACCCCAGGTTCAGAGACAACATTTGCAGAGCATACGTCGGATTATATTCAGACTGATGTCCAAAATAAACAAGGAAGTCAAACTACTCAATAACAAGAAAACAAATAGCCCTATTGAAAAATGGGCAAAGGACTTGGTTGGACATTTCTCTAATGGCCAATGGGTATATGAAAAGAAAGTTCAACATCTCTAATTATCAGGGAAATGCAGATTAAAACCACAGTGAGATATCACCTCACACTGTTAGAAAGGCAATTATTTTAAAAAGATAAAAGACAGTGTGTTGAAGATGTGGAGAAAAGGGAATCCAATGTAATTCTGTTGAGAATGTAAATAGGTCCAGTTATTGTGGATAACAGTGTGGAATGTCCTCACAAAATTAAAAATAAGCTGGGCATATTGGTGCATGCTTATAATCCAGCAGCTCAGAGGCTGAGGCAGGAGGATTGCCTGTTCAAAGCCAGGCTCAGCAATGTAGCGAGGCCCTGAGCAACTTAGTGAGATCCTGTCTCTAAATGAAAAACTTTCAATTTCTGTACCAAAAAAATAAATTAAAATTAAAAATAGCACCATCATCTGATCCAGAATTCCCCCCTCTAAATACGTATCCAAAGGAAATGGAATCAGTAGCTGGCAGAGACATCTACTACCATGTTTATCTGAGCACCATTCACAACAGGCACAACCTAGATGTGCAATGCTGGACGAATGTAAGAAAATGATCTTTAAAGAATATTATTCAGCCTAAGAAGGAAGGGAATCCTAATGTCTGTGACAACAAGATGAACGTGGAGGTCACTACGCCAAGTGACACAAACCAGGTGCAAAAGGACAAGCCTGCATGACACGTGAAATCTGAGAGTCCAACTTCTAGAAGCAGGAGGTGGACCAGGAGCTGGGAGGGGGAGATTACAAAGTCTCCGTGATGCACGGTGGGACAGTCCCTAAGGTCTAACACACAGCAAGGTGACTGCATTTAACAGGACCCTATTTAATACTTGAAATTTTCTAAGAGAGTAGATTTTTTTTTTCTCATTTCACACACACATAAAATAAAATGGCAATGATGTGAGAGGATGGGTGTGTTACTTAGCTTGATGGAGGTGGTTATTTGACAATTTATTGTATATCAAAGCATCAAGTCTTACACGTTAAATATAAAAAAAAATCAGCCTAAAATAGAACCTTATTTAAAATACAATAAATATTCCCCATGTACTCTCTCTCATTCTGAAAGGTCTATGTGTTTCCAAGATGCTGACCTGAATCAGGCTCTTCCCTTTGTCCCCTGGTGGGACGGGAGCCACTGATGGATATGTTTCTCGCTGAACCGAGACTCATTATGCTGTGACCTTGCACAGGGACCTTTTGTTCAGCAGCAGAAGCGATGTGGGCAGGCTGGCCAGGGCATAACTGTCCACCTACCTCTTCATGAAAGTCTTTTGAGCCCTTTTTGGCTCGAGTTAAGTCATGGCAGCGGTTCAAGCCTGGCAGACTCTAGCCACTGAGTGGGGATCTGGCTGCAGAATCCAGGCTCTGACATACCATGTTGCATTTATTTCATGCACACTGAAAACCCAGAGCTGACTTCAGCTGGTCTCGGGCCTATTTTCAGTCTCTTTTGGTTCTTTATTTGCATCAATTCTGCAAGAATAATACATACAATATTCTATTTGCAAACGTTTTGTGATCTAAAAATCTAAGCCTTTGTAAGGAGGATTCCCTGGAGCCACTGATACCACGGAGATCTTAAATCTGCCTTCGATTTGCATCTTCAAAATTTGTCATAGCAGCCGAGCACAGTGGCACATACCAGTATTCCCAGCGGTTTGGGAGGATAACGAGTTCAAAGCCAGCTTCAGCAAATTAGCAAGGCCTAAGCAACTCAGGGAGACCGTCTCTAAATAAAGAGGTACTGGGATTGTGGTTCAGTGGTTAAATGCCCCTGGGTTCAATCCCTGGTACCAAAAAAAAAAAAAAAAAAAAAAACTTTGTCATAGCAGGCTATAGTCCCCAGGCCTTCAGTCATTGTTTGCCAAGAACCAGAGGAAACATCAGGAAATAAAGCTATTAAATTTGGAGGGAAGCACTCAAGGCTGATCAAAAAAATCTGTACCCAAGATAGTTCACAGGTGACGACATCCCTGTGGGACCTACAGTTTTACCTGGAACATTCTCTTCCATTTCAAGACTGGTTCTGCTCTTGAAGAAGCCACATGGTACACGGAAACTTAATTATGTGCCAGCTATTATTTCCTGGTGCTAGCAGTGAGCTAAGCCCACAGGACTGCCTGTTCTCCCAGACCTCTCAGCCGGAGACTCAGGAAACGTAACTCATGCTCACTCGCTTGGAAACTGCCCTTCAGAAATCAGACAGTTTGATTGCAATCTGGAACCATATCGTATTCCTGAAAGTCATTTCAGAATGTTAATATTTATTTTTGTTAAAGGAAAAAGTTAACATTTCCTACAAGAACTGGGGACAAAAAAAATAAGCTGATATTGATTGATCATTTTTATGTGCCAAGAGCTATCCTAAGTCGTGGTTCTCAAAGTATCTCAGTTTACCACGAGCTGGGAGCCGAGCAGACAACTAAAACAACCCCGAGGATTAGGTTCTATGTGGTTCTGTTCACAGAGGAGGAATGGGAACTCTGGGAGATAATAAACCAGTGGGTTTATGGCCCCAGTGGTGGGCCTGGCAACCTGAGAGCAGGGAGATTCCCCTGACTTAGGAAAGTCCTTGGTACCCTCAGGTAGCAAAGCACAGGATGCAGGGGTTCTGTTCAGACAGGAGTAGAAAGAGCCTCTCAGGACGAAGGAACAGAGCTGGACCATCTTTGCAGGTGAAAGGTTTTGGTTATCTCTTCAGGGCCATCAACAAGAAGGCCATCCATGCTGATTTCCACTGACAGCCATATTTTGGCAGTTTGGGGATGGAGGAGCTTTAGGGTAAAGCAATGAGAGAAAGAGAAGAACCTGATTCTTGGTGACCACAGTGTCCCTGGAGACCAGCTGCCTTTGGGCTTCACAATGCAGAGGATAATAAATCTTCCCATTGCTCCACGCAGTATGCGATGAAGCTCTGGATTGTTACGGGAAGCTCCAAAATCCTAAGAAAGTGATAACTTCTTCAGGGTCTACAAGCCAGGCATCCCAGCCAGGGGCCCAAGGGAAGGCAAGGTGAAGTTCAGAGACTCTGGGGCCCCAGTGACAACTAGGATGAGGCCAAGTCAACTAAAACCACAAGGTCTCAACCAAGGTGGGGGAACCACGACGGGTTAGCCTGTGACCCAGGCATGGGAGCCAGGGGAGCTCAGCGGCTGGGCGACACTGCACAATGCAGATGGCAGAAACCAAAATCCCAGGGCAGCCCTCTCGGCCACAAGGTCATAGCCACCCCTCCCCCAGCTCTGAAGACCCAACTACCCTCTTGGGAAGAGCAAGGTGAAGAAAGGGAAATATGAAAGGTCCAATTACCCACCCACTCCCAACAAAAGATTAGTTTAATGAGAACAAAATTGAAATACAAAAATTTGGTGAAGTACCAACATCTCTCAAGATCTGTGGGGGATAGATTCTAGGATCCCCACTGAGACCAGAATCTGAGGCTGCTCATCAAGTTCATTATGTAAAATGGCATACTATTGTGCACCACCCATGCACACCATTCATTATACACCAAAACATCTCTGTATGATGTATCATGCCCAGTCCAGTATAGACGCTATGTTACAGTTGTCTTGTATGGTTTAGGGAACAGTAACAAGGGAAAAGATCATGTGTATTCAGTATAGACACATTTTTTTTTCCTACTTTTGATCTGTAGTTGGTTGAATTCCAGGACATGACACCCATGGGCACAGAGGAGCAGCCGTAGGTAACAACCTCCCCCTTCAACCCAACCTGTGCCACTACCCAGCAAGGTGAGGACTCACAGGAGGATTAGAGCCCTTTGGAAAAGAAAGATGCTAACCCGATTTTTCTTGTTCTGCAACATTGTTTATATGTTTAAGGCCCGTGATAGAAGGCCAAAGAAGTCCTGAGAATACAGCGGGATTTGCAGAAGAGGAGACCAACCCTGACTCTTGCTGATTACCTCCATTTTTCTCTGAAGAGAATGACAGACATCTAACTCAGAGATGCCCTCTATTCTCTGTTGGTCCCCACAGAAGGGACTACTGGTTCATTATCACGCTTTATCCCTTCTGAGGGGCCTTCCCAACATACACTGCACGAGACCATCACCAATTGACCAGAGTTGGAAAATAAATGGAAAAGATGGGGCTGAGAATTTAGCTAGCTGGGGGAGCACTTGTCTAGCACATGCAAAGCCCTGGGTTTAGTTCCCAGCAAAAAATAAAAACCTATTTGCAAACACTAATTTGATGAACATTAGGAATGAAGAGTCCGAAGCGTCTTCTTCTGTTTCTTATTGAAAGATGGTAGGTACCTCCGTGGGAGAGGCTCCAAGCTCCCTCTGAAGGACTCGAATGCAGAGCTAGCTTGTGGAACTCAGATCTGCACTTCCAAGAACCGGATTTTCGTCCTGACCTCTTTCATCCCTGCCAGCCGGCCTTCCCTTCCTCTCCCTGCATCTTGTTCCCCGGCATCATAAAACACGGAGGCCCTCCTCGGGCTTTTCAACTGGTTCCGGAGTCCGAAGTAACCACTGTTTTTAAGACACCTCGAAGCAGCCAAAAGTTCCGCCTCCCAGGGCGGGCTCCCTCAGCTGTCAGTGTGGTTGAACATCTGACAACCATTTGGTGGAATAAGTGACGAGATCAGAACAAGAAACACAACCTTTTGTTGGCTTTTCTGCTGATCCACTGGAAATTCAGTTAGGCCCACAAAAGCCGATTCTTACTTGACTCTTAGCAGCGCAGTGTCAGCAGGAGACAGTTCCCACCTTGGAGACCGTGGATGGCTGTCCACAGAGGGTCCCAAAGGGAGTCTTCTCTCGCACTAGCTCTGCCTGGCCACCTTTAGAAATTTCCCAGCATTCTTGAGAAGACCAGTTGGATGGTCTCAGTGGGTGATATCATTTGTCCCCTGGGCCATGACTGCTCAAGGCTAGCAGGCCGCCATGCCACAGACTAGTAGCAGCCCTAGGATCAAAGGCTCGGGGCTCTGCTTGGCCACATTGTGGCATCCACAGTTGGTTTCTTCCATTCCGCTCCTGGCTTTGCCCCTCTGGGACACCTGTGTCCTGTGTCCACATCCCAAGCATACAACCCTGAACACCTTTATCCACTCCTCAGACTCCTCAGTTCAGAAAGCAGTGCACCAACTTGGTATAAGGTCTGGGAGAATTTCCCAGCGACACCAGCGTGTCCTAGGATCAGAGGCAGGTGAGACAGAGTGCAGGGCGTGGCTTCGAGGTCAGACAGCCTGGGGGTCATCTAGCCGCCCTGTGCCTCTTGGGACAGGTTTCTCCATCTTTTTCAGCCTCTGGGTTGCCAGAGGAGAAAAACTAAAACAATTTAGCTTGATGATCTTAATTGGCTTTGTTTTCAATTTTAAAATTGGGCAACTGCTTCATTCCATAAAATAGAATAAGTGTTCTAAACGAGCCGAGCAGAGAGGTTGATTTTGTAAGACAGAAAAGTGCTGAAGAAAGCAGATCGGTCATTTTGAAGTACTTTGCTCCTGAGGCCGGGCAGGGAGGAAGAACAACAGATGGTTAACTGATCTGTGGACATCCTATCAGCTGAGGCTTCCTTTTCCAGGTACCAGGGCAGAGGGGACTCCATGACCATGACGATTGGTAGTGGACTATTACGTCTTGAATCCTGATTTCTCCAAAGGCCAGGTGAGCAGCTTAGGTGAGGCTTGGTGACCTGGAACTGGAACACCAGTGACTCCATTCTGATTTTAGCCTGGTCTGTTGGGGTTGGTGCAGGAGCTTGGTCCAAAACAATGGATCCCTGTAATTCCCAGTCAACAGTGTCCAATGCAGCACTGAAACCTGCTGCTTGGGTGTTAGGATAACTGAGCAAAAATAGGGGGAACCTTTGTTTCCATGGTTCGTGGCTTTCTTCTCCCCCCATCCCTCCTCACATACACAGGGAATATTCCAGAAAGAAAACCCTGGATCATTTCCTGTCATCCTTCCTGGGTGGGAACAAGGGATTGCTGTGGGGACGTGAAGTAGAGACGTGAAGGACACTAGGAGACAGATTTCACCTCTTGTGTCTGCTAAGGGCATAAATCATGCTTCTCAGGGCCTGGGGCTGCTGCATGTGGTGACTGCTCTGCTGGACACTGATGGACACCAGAGGAGAGGGAGGCCTCCCTTTGCACCCTGGTTTGGTACCTAGCAGCCAGGAAACCTAAATCCAGGTGTGCTGCAGAGTTCTGCTGCGGGATGTTCTCACGGGCCTTGTAACCAGCAGCCTGAGCTGGAAAGGAACCAGGGACCTCCGGCAGGAAGGAAAAGTCCAATCGCCATTGCAGCCTCCCACGGGGCCTCCACCCATTCTGCCTCCTCTGCCTCCACTCATGATTCCAAGGTGGGCTTTCCATACGCACTTCCTTCCCTGTGTGCCCGCGACAGTGCCCCAGCTCTGCGCCCCTTTCCTGGTACAAAAAAATGCAGGACGGGGGGGGGGGGTGGGGTGGGATAAGAGAAAGGCAAACTTGAAACAAACACATATGTGTATATACGTAACATAACATTATATATAATTGAGTTATCTTATATAATATCCTTCATCATGTATAGCACAAAATGTAATACGGCTACAAATAACCTACATACAAGTACTGTAGTATTATTATTGATCTATAAGTGGATTTTCAGTGTTGCTCTCATCCACTTTTAAAAGAGTACGTACATTTAACTTTTTGGAAATGCCGAAGCTTGGCTAGATGGTCGGGCCAGTGGAGAACTGGAGACTCCTGGAACCCCGCGCAGGGCTGTGTGTAGCGGTCCCGTACTCTCATAAGCTACAGGTTGAGAGCTGGCCAGGAGGGAAGGGGATGTGGGCCAGCCCCATCCGTGGTGGGATCAAGGCCCAGGTTCTGAACAGTGTGTGCTTTCCACTGCGGAGAAAATCACAGGCCTGAGAACACTGGCTCATGGAGAGAAGAGGGTTCTCTGGGCCCAGGGCTTTGGAGGTGTCAGTCCATGATTGACATGGCTGTGGGGGCCTGTGCAAGGTGCGTGTCACGGCGGGAGCATGCGGTGGAGCACAGCCATTCATTTTATGGTGGAGAAGCAAACAAGGACAAGAAAGAAGAAGAGTCTGGGGTCCTAATATCCCCCTTGAAAGCACACCCCCGACAACCCCCCGCCTCCCACTAGGCCCCAGGGTTCACCCCTCCTCATAGCGCCAAGCTGGGGACCAAGTCCTAGGCACACTGGCCTTTGGGAGCACGGAAGGTCCCAAATGTAACAGGAGAGGAGGGGTCTGGGACCCAGCTCTCCTGTTCCCGTCCCACCAGTGTTTCTGAAAATGTGTTCCATAGAATACACATTTATGTTTTATAAAGAACCAGGAGAGAAGAAAGGGTTCCAAGTCCCCCCACAAAGAAATGACTGGGTGTTTGAGAAGATGGAAATGCTCATGGGTCTGATGTGATCGTTACAAATTATAACATGTATCAAATTATCACACTCTGTTCCACAAAGATTTTCAACAAATAAATAAAAGTTTTTAAAAGGGGGGAATGGTATTAGGAAGCTTCTGACAGGGTCTGTCATGACAGATTTCTTTACTTCAGGACTTCTGAAAACCTCTAGTGACATGCACTGTTTATCTCGAGAGGTACCATTAATGGCAGTTTCTCAAACCTACCTGACCTCAGAACCCTTCTGCACCTAGCGTCCCATGAGACTTGGGTTCTGTGGCCCACAGACTGGGAAATACTCCCCAATGCATCCTCTGAGCATTTCTTTTCTTCATATGACATCATCTCAGGCTAGACAGAAAGCTTCCCTCAGCCTTGAGCAAATACAATTTTCATAAATTTCTGTCTTCTTGATGTTTTCGTAAGTCACTCCCTGTCCAAGTCAAACCTGGATTCAGAATGACAATTTTTCTCTCTGCCAAAAACCTCGCATCTAGACATTTATCCTTAAATATTTTCAGTTCCCTCAAAACTCTTCAAAGGTTAAAGGAAAAAAAAAAAAAAGCAAGATGAAGTCCTTACACTTAGATTCCATCTTCTGTTTTAAAATGTTTCAACAATTCCATCTACCCCCCAATACCAAATTCATCCTTAGAATATTTTCCATGTGTTTCTGTGTTTTCTAACGAAGTAGATATTTGAGGTTCCTCTCTGATTTTCAGGAGTCTGAATGTGGTGTACACTCGAAAATAATTGCTGCAATTTCTGTATCTTGGGCTCAAAGGAAGACCTTGGCTTACCCTGAGATTGAAAAATGTCCTTGTCCTCTGCACGAGAATTATGAACTACTGTGACTGCGGTTTGCTGAGCCAGGCCCAGGCAAGGGGCAGAGATTTGAGCCTGTATTATGTCCATTCTGGCACTATGCTGAAAGACAGGTATGCCTACCACTGTCATCCCCCATTTTACAGAAGAGTTTGGGGAGGCAATGCCAGTTCTGTCTGAGTCTTCAGCTTTTGTCCCTGAAACTGGCTCTTTGTGAAGATGACCTGCCAGTTTCGAGGAGAGATTCAGGGTGAAACTTTCTTCTTAAAAAGTGAGCCTGGGGGCTGGGGTTGGGGCTCAGTGGCAGAGTGCTTGCCTAGCACGCATGAGGCACTTGGTTCAATCCTCAGCACCACATAAAAATAAGTAAAGGTATTGTGTCCATCTACTCCTAAAAAAATTTTTTTTTAAAAAAGTGAGCCTGGGCTCACCAACTCCTTTCTTGACGCTGTGACCATGTGACTACTAAATTTTGTTCATCAGTTTATAAAACATTATAAAAAAAAAAAGTCTAGACTTGATATGAACTGTAAAAAGTGTTCTCCAGCTGTCCCTGGGGGATTTGGGGTACTTCTGTGCATTCAAGGGGCGTTAATCACATTCCTCTCAATTGGTAAAAATCTACTTCACACTTGCATTCAGTCCTTGAAGAACTAAGCATTTTGAAAGGGAAGCTTGTCTGATATTTGCAAAGCAGGAGACCACCACCCCACTTTTTAACAAAATCAAATACGTAAATCCAACATCTTTGAACCTCTCCTATGCGGAGGGGCCCTGCTATCTGCCTTAGGTATTTTCTTTTTTTTCTTTCAACAGCTGGAAAAGTGAGTGTTCCTGCTTCAGTTTAACACATCAAGAAACCAGTGTTTCAAAAAGCTCTTCAGGGGTAAAGTCACAAAGCAAGAGTTGATGGCAAACGCAGAGTTGAGGAATAGAGAGGGTGATGATAGGCAGAGGAGCCTTGGCCTAGGATCCAACGGGCCACGGTCATGAAGGCCACCACTTTCTCTTGCCGGGACTGGTGGCCTCACAGAGGCACTGAGCGTGATCCCCGATCCCTGAGCATGTCCGGCCAGCGTGGAGCACTCCTGGGCCTTCGAGCCAAGATGAGGAAGTTAGGGGACACATCCCTGAGACCCCAACTGCCCATCTGCTTGCTGCTTGCTCCTTCAGGGATGGGGTGCTTCCTTGTGAATTATCAAGGCTTAAAATCACGGTGAGCTCCTTCCAGAAAGGTGTTGCTCCCCGCAAAGCATCATCTGATGATGACTCCAGTTGTTCCTGTAGGATCAAAATGTGGTCTGGAATGTGGGCTTGAGATGAAAGGGAGCATGTAAGACACCCATTGTCTTCCCCCCTGGAGGAGCGACTGTGCCCCCAAATCTCTTTAAAATACAAAACACAGCAAGAAAGAAAATGCTACTGGATGTGGGGACATAAAAAGAGACTCTCTCTCTCCTATGACCGGGTGTGGAGGCCGGGCTGCTTTCAAGATGTTTGGGGCATTTTTCTTTCTTGCCTTCTCTCTTTCCTGCCTGCCCCTCCACCTTCTTTGTTCCGAGGTCCCTGTTGTTGACCCTCCTGCCTTTTCTATGGCTTCCCTTATTGCTTTGCCAGAGACCAGCTGAATGCAGGACACAAAGGGACAATGAGGCTTGTTACCCGAGGCAAGAAGCCACCTGCACACATTTAGAGAGGCTCCTTCTCATGTGTCCCGCCAGTTTTACCAAAGGCATTAACAAGGGAGGGCCACCTCCCAGCTCCCTAGGCCCGAGGGAGGGGGCCCTTCTGTGCTCCCAAACAGAGGAAGCCAGCAGGGAGGAAAGGCACCCGGATGATCATTGTCATTTTAGTGCTAATCCAGTCCCTCCCCGCTGCAAAGAATAGCAGGAAATCCATCCATCCTGATTCACCCATCCTGGGGAGGCTAGTAGGGTCCCTTAGGCTAGAGTGAGAGGGACCAGTCATTGCTTAACATCCTTCTCCCTATCAGCTAGGAAGTCCAAACCCTGGGACAAAACAGTTTTGTCCCCAACAGGCAATGTTAGCTAAGGAGACCGAGGCCCTTGGGTTTTTTTTTTTTTCCACCAGAGAATCCACTTTGTTTCATTTGCTCTTCCGTCCTTCCTTTCTCTCTCCTTGCTCTTGCCAGCTCCACCCTTCAGAAGTGAAAGTGTGGCAATAACAGGCAGGAAATACTGCCCAGAGGCCTCGGGCGACATCCACGGAGCACCTGCACTTCCAGGTGAGGTCGAAAGGAAAGGGTCGCATCGGGAGTCTCAACGTGACGTGACGAGAGCCATCGGGCAGCGAGGAGTTGTCCCAAAGTCACACAGCTGAGCGCCCGGAGAGAGGGAACGGGATTATTCACACAGGATGGATGAATGAACTGTTCATGCAAGAAACTGGGCTGCGGCGGAGAGGGAGACACAGAGAGAGTCTGTCTAGCTTGCTCGCTTGGGCTTTTGGCAAGCTCGAAGCGCACCTGCGAGGCCCAATCAGGAGGCCTTTGTGCCCAGAGCAGGGGCAGGTGGTCAGGCTGAGTAATGGCATGCTGCTCTCAGCACAGTCCTGCCGGGAGGATGTGCTCCAGCGCAGGCCCTGGCTCCTGTCCAAGGTGCTTAGTTACTGAGTTACCGAAAGGACTCCTTAATCAGGCAGGGTCAGCTGTAGAGTGACCCCAAAGATGGTGTGTCAGAGAGGCCCTATGACTGCCTTCATTGGGAAACTAAGGTTCTTCCCAAATGATCGGAGATTAGGAGGGATCACTGGCTGGAACCTCTGGGGGTCCAACTCGTAGCAGGTCTTTAAAAACTTGTTGAATGAATTAAGAAACAGCCACAGCTTCAACCAGGACTGGCATGAGATTTGGCTACGCTGATGTCCAGAGAGTGCATTTTAGAAACTGCAAAGTCTTCCTTCCTCTTTCCACAAGCTGGAATAGAGCTGCTATATTCTCTTTTTGAGGTCCTGGGAGTTGAACCCAGGGCCTGGTGCCTGCTAAGCAAGCACTCGACCACTGAGCCACATCCCCAGCCCAACATTTTATTATGAAAGTGTTCAAATATAAAGGGAAGTTGAAATATTGTACAGTGAAACCTAGATTTTACAGCAACCATCCAACATATTTGCTTTACTATTCATCAATCCATCTTTCTTTCCTTCGACCAATTAATTCATTCATATATATATATATATATTTCTTTTTTTTTTTAGTACCAGGGATTGAACTCAGGGGCACTCGACCACTGAGCCGCATCCCCAGCTCTATTTTATATTTTATTTAGAGGCAGGGTCTCACTGAGTTACTTAGCTCCTTGCCATTGCTGAGGCTAGCTTTGAACTCGTGATCCTCCTGCCCCGGCCGCCCAAGCCACTAGGATTACAGGCCTGCCCCACTGCGCCTGGCTTTACTTTTTGTTTATTTTCTTTTCCAACATTTTCTTAGGAAAATAAGTCCCTCTTGTTAATGGTCACAATTCTTGTGGTTATTTACATCTAAGTAAGTATAGCAGGGTGGCTAATTTGTCCTACAAGATCTATTCTCCCTTCTATCATTGTAAGAGAATTTTAAAGTTTGTGTATAGAAATTTAATTTTAAAAGACTGCATTACCCAGGCTCCTTTGCAGCTACAGAGAGCCACCTGACTCAGTTCTGAGCAGCAAAATGTAAGAGGAAGTATCATGTGACCATTTCTGAGACTGTCACAGGAGGCCCCATTCTGGGGCCTAGGCCTAGTTTGTCTCCTGCTGACTGGGGCAGACGCGAGAGTGAGGACTGCAGCCTCAGGATGGCGCTGTGGAGCTGTGAGCGGGAGGACCTCTGGAGCCTCCAGAACACAGACGCAGAGCCACCATCGCAAGCATCTTCCCTGCTTTAGCTGTTGCTGTAGGTGTATTGTCACCTACAAGGAACCCTCATTCTAACCAAGACTTCAAAGTCAAGCAGTGTCAAGGGTTTATCATGAAAAGCAACGCACACCCCTGAAGGCCTCCCCAGCCCCTGAACTCCCCAGGCTAATACTTTTCAACTTGTTCAGGTGGTCATTCCCACATTTCTGAACAAAGTGTTTCCATTCTTACTTCTCCATTTACCCATTTTAGACACCATGCATTGACTGCTGCTCACCCAACTGGCACATGGAGCTGTAATGGCCCCCCACCCTTTTGAATGACAAGACTGAACTGAAACCCACCGAACTTGTTTCATACCCATTGCTCATGGAATTTTCTTTTTTTTAATTTATTTTTTAGTTTAGTTTAGTTTTTTCTTTTTTTTTTGGGGGGGGGGGGCGGACACAACATCTTTCTTTGTATGTGGTGCTGAGGATCGAACCCGGGCCGCACGCATGCCAGGCGAGCGCGCTACTGCCTGAGCCACATCCCCAGTCCTCATGGAATTTTCTTGATAGCTCAGTTCTTGAGAACCAATATGGCGGACCCCCATTAAATGATATTTCTTCTTGGCAGATGAATGCTGAGCTTGCATAGGCCCACTGGGCACATTACTCTTCCTCCAGGTTTTGGAGACTCTAACGATCCTAGAGGGCACCCTAAAAACACGATCCATGTCTGGGCCAATGAACCAAGCCTCTGTCAAGTTAAATTCAAGTTGAGAGGCAGAATGCCCAACAGGAACATGTGTGGAGGGTCACAGAGGGAAACTGTTGAAATCTTAAGATACTGCTCCAAACATGCTGTTGGTTCAACGCGTGTTCTCCTCAGAGAAACAGGAGGATGTGGGAACACGAGTTCAGATGCACTTGGCTGAAAAGAATGGCAGCCCCATCATGCATATTATTGGGGTAAAATTCATAAGAAGCACATGTTTATAAAGATCACTTATAGCTTGGGGCTCTCAGATTGATGGAAAATAAGGATGGAGATAGATAGAAAGCATTCTCTTTTTAAATAGACCAATATGCCTTCCCCACATTGTTTCAATCTGACTTTGTTTCAATCTGACTTTGTTTCAATCTGACTTTCTAGAGGGCAGTTTTCAATAACTGGATTGAAGATCTCAGGATTGCAAATCTGGAGATCTTGAAAGGTGATTGCATCCATTCTTCTCAACCAAAGCCTGAGAGCAGCAAAACCACACCACAGGGCCCTCCATTCGGTGCTGGGGTGTAGCTTGGTGGTAGAGCATCAGCTGATACATGTGAGGCCAGGCCCCTGATGGGATGAGCAAGAATCCACACAGCAGAGGAGCATCCTGAGGGAACCAGGCTGACCAAAACCAGCCAGTGAACTGCATGTGTGCCTGTCCCCTGTCACAAGAGGTCCAGGTGAAACTGGAGTTTTTAGATTCCCTGCTTTTCCGATTTCTAGGTTCTTGTCTTTCAAAAGGTGAAGAATAAAATCCACAGACAATAACAGAAGGGAAAAGTAAATGTAGTAGGACTTATTTAAGCAAGAAGAGAGAGAACTCGGGCTATGCAGGAGGGGACTGAGAGCAGGAAAAACCCATCTTGGTGTCTCAGTTTAGGAGTTTACATATGGCTCTGGGCAGAACCTGGAGCAAGATCCATGCATAACAGGCATTGAAAACAGCAGGGGGTCTTCCCTCAATTTCCCCAGTGTTCACCCCCATCTTCCTGTTTTCTCAGCAGGGACAAAGTGGTAGCTGGAGGTGTTCCCACAGGGGAATGTAATTTGAAATAGGCCTCCTGGTGGAGATTCTGCTTCTGAACAGGACCTCCGTGGAGCACCACTTCTGATGGCTGCCCATTGACTCCTCCTATTCCAGGAGCACCCACTGGACTGCAGCCACGGTCTGAAGCCCTAGGAACCACAGACCCTGGCCTTTGCTGGCTTCCCATCCCAAGGCCCTGCCCTGTCCTCCTCCAGCTGGTCCTGGGCTCAGGCCCCTCTTCTCCCCGCCCACTCTCCCCTATCAGCCAGTCATCTGTTGTGTGACCAAGGTGTTGCTGTCCCTCCCAGCCACTCCCTAGACAGATGGGGTGTCCCCCCAAGATGCTCTCCTTCTTCCTTTAGTAGCAGAATGCCCACACGTAAGCTGGTCACTTGGCAACTCAGTGTTAAGACTGCATTTCCCAGTCTCCCCTCCTCGCTGCTAGAGAGACACTGGAGGGGAAGGTGAGAGGAACAAGGTGGAGAGGGCCGGCCCCGGCCCATCAAGCCACCCCTGCAGCCCTGGGTGGTCTACGCAGCCCTTGAGTAAGAGAGAAGCTTCTACCTCATTTCAGCTGCCACATTTGAGTCTCTTTGCTATTGCAGGCTCCCTGTTTCTGGGCGACTCCTGGCCCTACACCATCTTTTACCACGGTTACCAAATGCTTCATCCAGATGCTTCGTCCCAAGCAGCCACGGACCCCCTTGTTTACCGTCCCAAGCAGCCACGGACCCCCTTGTTTACTATCTCCAACCAAATCCTACCTTTTCCTCTGGGTACTGCCCTTGGAATTCTCAGGACGAGGTCAGGGGGTGACTGGTTAGGCCAATATTTCTCCATTAAAGGGAATCAAATGATATTTGGGGGCTTATAGGGAAAAAAAGAAGCCCTAATAGGTTCGTAGTTGGGGTGGACCCCTAGATTAAATGAGGGAAAAGCAAATCACTTACTAACTCATGTATTTTATATAATCATGGGGGAAAACCCAGAGTGGATAGATCTCAAAGAGGTGGCTTCTAATGCCAGTTCATGTAGCATCTTTAAAACAAACAAACAAAAAAACAGTCTCTGCTCAGGGGTTGAGCACTTGCCTTTGGTTGGAACCCCAGTACCTCAGAAAGGAAGTGGGGAGGGAACAATCAGTGTTTAGAGAAGTGAGGAGACAAAGGGAGAGGACTCTGAGTCTCTATGGGTGGCCACCTGGGGACAGGGCTGTAAATTCCTCCATCCCCTCCAGGCCAGAGGCCTGCAGCTGTCTTCAGGGGTCAGCCTTTGTTCTCCTGGGGTGGCAAGGAGCCTGGGGGGTTAGGACACCTTTTGTCTTGCTAAATCAATGCCTTGCCTTTAGGCAAAAGAGGCCAAAGACGGTGTGGTCGTCTGATCCGAAGTGCGAAGTCCCCTAGATGACAGATTGCTGGAGACTTTGCATCTCTCTTTGCTTCCTTGATTTATTGGACTCATTAGCCGTGCACAGGTGGACTCACAGATGTCCCAGGAAGTTGGGAACAACAGGCCTGGACAAGCACATGGGGCTTCCAGAGTAAAATGTCTCCTCTCCTTCCTTCTCTTCTTCCTCCATCTCCTGCTCTTCTTAGCAGATTACCAGTTCCATTCCTCTGTCCCAGGCCAACTCTTCCCCGAAGCAAGCGATGGGGAGAAGATTCTAGGCTTGCCTTTACACAGGAAAACGCAAACAATGGTCGATTTTAAAATACCATTGGGAAAGGCTTTTTTTTTTTTTAAGGAATACAGTCCCATTGACCTGGAAATCTGTAACCCCCCCCCCACACACACACACACAACACACACAGTGATTTGACTTCAGCTGAGGCCACAGGGGATACCTTCAGGTGGCCAGTGGCCTGTGTTTTCCTATCAATGTCAGGAGCTGGGCAGTACCCACATCTGACACACCATCTTGGGCCCTGAGAAAACCGCTTACCCATCTCAGCAGAGGGAGGGACGTCCCAGAGCAGGATGGGCTAAGATCAAAGCATTGCAAACTGGCAGCTGCGAGTGGTGAGGCCAATGGAGACCACACTGGGCCCCCACCAGGGGACACGGGTGCCCACAGGTGCCAGACACACACGACACCCGCCCCTCACTCCTCTGCACTCTGGCGGCTGGACCTAGGGTCCGCTCACCCGGACACTGAGATTTTTAGCTGGAAATGTACCAGCTATGAACAGGGAGATTTTTGTCCTGCGTGTGTTTTTCCTGGACCAAGGGATCTAGGAGATGGGGACCAGAAGGTGACAACCCTGCAAACAGAAAGAGGTCACCTCCTTCCACCTGCTACAGCATTCAAGCGGAGGAGGCCGTGACTGAGAATTATTGAGGTGCCTGGGGAGGCCGCAGCGTCTTCTGGGAAGTGTACGAGCCAGTGGGGGTGGGCAGCAGCCCCACTGGGAGGGAGAAGATGAGAGTGGCCAGTTCCAGCTTTGGCTGGCCTGTTCCCCAGGCGGATGGGGCCGCAGGCAGAGAAAACAGGGCCCAGCACAACCTTGGCTGGCCAAACAGTCCTCGTAAAATCACAGACTCCTTTTAAAAAGTAATAAAAAGAACGAGGTCCAGAACACCAGGCCAGGGGAGGACACGGGTGAAGATGTGAGAGGGTGGGAGAAGCAGCCTCGGGGCCCAGTGTGTGTGTGTGTGTGTGTGTGTGACCCTATTGTGGCCAGCCCAGGTCCTCAGGCCACCACAAAGTGCCACCTCCACCCTGCCCTCCCCTCCCGCCTTCCCAAACCCAAACACCCCAGGGATGGCTGAGTCCTGGCCACCTCTTGCTTCCCAGCACTGTAGGAGGAGGTGGGGACCCTCCCGAGAGTCTTTGGCATACCTTCCAAAACACAAGTGAAAAGAGAGAGGGCTGTAAAAGACACCTTTCAAAGGCAGCGCTCCCTCACCTTCCCTGAATAGGGACAGCCTCAGAAATCTCTGGTGCGGCTGATTTCTGTTTCTGTCTTTGGAGAGATGTTTTTCCTCGGCTGTCTGTCGGTGGCGGTGGTGGGGAGGGAGGTTTGGAAAGCCTTCAGGATAAGCAATAGCAGCGGGAACAGGCGCATTCACTCCGAGGAGGAGGCCACACACGGAGACTGCAGGGAACACACACACACACACACACAAATGTGCAAACAAAAAGAAATCTCCATTCAGCCCATCTTTCCACATGAAGCCAATGCACAGCAAACAGTGCAAAATCTCGGTGGCCACTGGGTCTTGAGATGGTGGAGATTAACCCTCTGTGAGCTGCCTGTCCGTTATCCTGCCTGGGGAATGGAGAGAGGAGCTGTGAGAGTGGGTAGAACTTGTGCTTAAAGGGAGAATCAGGCCACCAAATCCGAAGATGCAAAACCAAGGGACCCCTTTTAAATGTTGGCGATGGCAATGTTGATTATTCCATGTTAATCACAATTTTAATGAAAGAATAAAGGAAATACGCTCAAATGTGGGGGTGGGATCATCCAGCCCAGCGGGGGGGGGGGGCCCTCACAAATTTGAATATGCAGGCGACCCCCTGGGGGTCTGGTAGACCTGCAGAGATGAATGGGGAAGGGTGACCCTGGAGGGGAGGAGGATGGCCAACAAGTTCCCAGGTGACAAGTGACATTGCTACTGGCCTGATAGAGGCCAAGTCCTTTCCCCTTTACACCTTTTGGTGTTTTATAATCTTCCATAATGAACATGTGACTACTTGGGGTCATGATGAAAAGATCTCCTTTTCGTAGGTAAGGTATGTGTAGATGAGGTTTGGTACCTCTTCAGACCAGGGTCTGGAGCGCTGGGGGGTGACAAGAAAGACCATCCAGAGCTTTGATTCTCAGCCTAGAGTGGGGGTCACTGGGGAATCCCCAGGAAGCTCCACAAAGCGCTGGCCCCCAGGACTCCTCGGGATCTGGAGGAGGGGCCGTGTAACTGGAGCTCCCGGACCACACACCTCGCCAGTTGCAGACTGCAGACTTCCCCTGAGCTGTCCTGTGTCACATACTGTCACCCCTCCAATCTGGGCCTTCTCTGTGGGTATCGCCACGGCAGGGTAAGAAATGTACTGGATTTTATGTTCTTAACGGGGAAAACTCAATGTTTTATATATTTATTAAGACTAAAAAGGGCCATTTTTTGATTCATAGCTTTGTGCTAAAGAAACCACCTCTGCTCACAGTGTCTCAGTGACAGTGGGCTGTGGCCTCTTTCAGCTCTCCTTCATGTCCACTGTCTCATCGGCCAGCCTCCTGGCTGGAGGACAGAGGCTGGGAGGCTCAGGCTTAGCCCCATCCTCTCAGAGACTGTGATCAAAATGCAAATAAACATGGCAAAATCGAGTCTTATTAGCTGGGCATGGACCACACAGAGGAAGCTGGACCAATCACTACGGCATGGGGACCCATCCATCCAGTCCAGGTGTCCACTCCTGAACCAGCCACATGGTCATGGAGAGTCCTTTCTCTGATTGGTCAAGCCTGGGTCAGGCGTCCAGCATGAACCAATCCCTGGAGCCATGGAGAGTCCGTGCTGATTGGCCAGGCTTCATTTTGGTGCTCCACCCAGACCCAGGAGTGTGGTCAGAAGTGTGAAAGCAGGAAACTGAGCACTGGCCTGCACAACTGTGGGTGCTCTGATTGGAGGAAAAGCAGTAAACCCTAGACAGGGAAATTCAGTCACGAGATCAACTGACTCTACTCAAAGATGGTTTTTGTGAACGTCACAATGAAGGCCAGGTGAGCGCTCCCAACCTTTCCTGTGTCTTGGTTTACGTAGAAAATTACAATGTGCAGAGGCATCCTAGGGACCCCAGGGAGGACGGGAGGGACCCAGCAGGGGCTGAACTGGTCTGCTCAGAGAATATGGAACAACAGAACTTCACTCCTCACAGTCCTGAAGGGCGGAGGCCCAAGATCAAGGAGCCAGCAGAGTTGGCACGTGGAGAGGGCTGCTTCCTGGTCCACAGACCCCAGCCTCCTCCCTGGAGCCTCCGGGGGTGGAAGACACGGGGCATTTTGTGGGCTTCTTCTGTAAGAGCACCAACTCCATTCACGAGGTTATGTGCGCATGATGTCACCACCTCCCAAAGAGTCTGCCTCCTGATGCCATCACAGTGGGGTTTGGGACTTCCACATATGAAGGGGACATGAATGTTCAGCTGCTCTAGCATGAATTGGCGAGAGCCACCGATGTTCTGAGGGTTACAGGAGCAGTATCTTGTACTGGAGTCAATTGGGGGGAGCTCTGTGTTGGGACAGACTGCTGGTGCTGAAGGCCTAATGCAGCCAGTTAGTGAAACACAGTTTACTGGGACCTGTGCCCTAACACACCCCCCTCCTGTCACACCCTATCTTGCCTCCAAAAAGGCAACCATTTATTCAGCAATTATTCATTGAGGATATACTATGTGCCAGGTACCGTTTTAAATGCTTGAAATACAACAACAAATCAAGCCAACCAAGGTCTTTGCCTGTCGGAGGTTCTTTTAAATAGCCGTGGGCACTGGAGGCAGATGATATGCAAAAGAAAAAATGAAATCGATGAAGGAAGGACGAAGTGTAATGGAAGATGGTGTTGGAGGAAAAGGGTACAGTGGAGCAAAGGAGAGGCTGATTCAAGAGGAACTCAAGAAATGCTTCTGTCTCTGGCAGTTTTGGAGCTACTCCTCGTCTGCAGGGTTTGGGTCATGTATGAAGGATCTGCCTTGTTTTACAGAGACCTCACTTTCCACCCTTGCCCACCAAAGCATGTCTGGGAGCACCAAGCCTGCGCCACAGTGGCAGGGAAGGTTAAAACTTCTGTGTGACAATAGCGAAGCTACAGAACCAAGCTAGGAGCCCTTCAACAGATGAGTGGATAAAGAAAATGTGGTACATACACTCATTGGAATATTACTCAGCCATAAGGAAAAGTGAATTATGGCATTTGCGGGTAAATAGATGGAGCTGGAGGGCTAGGGTTGTGGCTCAGTGGCAGAGCGCTTGCCTCGCACATGTGAGGCACTGGCTTCTATCCTGAGCACCACATAAAAATAAACAAACAGCTGGGTGTGGTGGCACACGCCTGTAATCCCAGCAGCTTGGGAGGCTGAGGTAGGAGGATTGTGAATTCAAAGTCAGCCTCAGTAACAGCAAGGTGCTAAGTAACTCTGTGAGACCCTGTCTTTAAATAAAATACAAACTGGGGCTGGGGATGTGGCTCAGTGGTTGAGTGACCTTGAGTTCAATCCCTGGTACACAAAAACAAACAAACAAAATAAAGATATCGTGTCTATCTATAACTAAAAAATATTTTTTTAAAAAAATAGATGGAGCTGGAAACTATCATGAAATCTAAAATGGAGGCCATGCTGAGAATGACTCAGGGAAAACACAGGACAATTCATGGAATATTAATGAAGTCCCAAAAAGGCCCTAGGCCAAAGTCCACCTCAAAGAAGTGTTAATGAACAGCCCCCAGCAAACTTAAAGATAACCCATCACAAAGAAGTGTCCCTCTCCTGGGGCCTTCCAACCTACATTCCATCACCAAAACTATAAGAAGGGGAAACAACTGCACTTCCACGGATTCCACCTCTTGGGTCCCCTTCTTCCTCTGGGAGAAGTCTTTTCTGCTGTCCTTTAATAAACTTCTAATTTCTACTCTGACCTTGCCTCGGCGTGCTTCTTTGGTGTTATTCTTCAACATCGGGGAAGCAAGGACTCGTCACAGGTCAACAGCGGTAACACTATGGGCTGAGCTGTGACCCCTCAACCCTGCCAAAAAACAACATATGCTGAATACCTGTCTCCCAGTATCTCTGAATGTGATTGCATCTGGACATAGGTCCTTTAAGTAGCTAATTAAATTAAAATGAGATCATTAGCAGGGACCCTAATCCAGCCAACATGACTGATACCTTCACAGAAGGAAATAAATGTCTGTAAAGGAACAACCCCAGAAGGAAGATGTGAAGAAAGACAGAAAAGATGCCATCTCTAATTCAAGGAGAGACACCTCTGCTGAGAGCCATAGCCAAGTAGGAATGATGCGTGGCAATTTCCTTGTCAGCCTACCCCATGTTGCTTACAGGGAGGACTCTCCATTGTGGAAATGGGCTTGCCTTGGACCCAGGTCATTTGCAGTGACATTGCATGAATGTTTGAGAAAGGTGACCCTGCTCAAGGACCAGGGTGGATCCGGGGGTTTAGGGCGGTTCCAGGTTTAGGGTGTGGATCCTGCTGGGAATAGGGCGTATCCTGCTGCCTCAGGTGCCCGCTCCTTGAGTTCCCATTGAGTTCTTCCGGGATTTAGAGGGTATTTTGGGATTCAGAGCCCGGTGGAGAGTGTGAATTTTCCCCAGAACGTGTGTGTAGAGGGCCGGAGACAGTGCAGGAATAAAGAGCTACTGTTTGAATCTACAAGGCTGTGAGTGGCTCGTGATTTTGTGCCCAGCCAGACTGCGGCACACCTCAGAAGAATCCAACTCTTGATTCAGGTTTTTAGCCTCCAAGACAGCAAGGAAATATGTTTCTAGAGTTTACGCTGCTTAGTTTGTAGGACTTTGTTATGGCAGCCCAAGCAAACCATAACACATAATGAGCATCCTGTCACCTTACAGTGAATTCCCACATACAAAATAATGTACCAAGAGGGAACTTCTGAGTTAAATGGCATTTAAAGAGCAGAAGGCAGATGTTACCAATCCCTTCATAGGAACCAAGCCAGAGGCACAGAACCACTTAGTACCAACTTGGGGGCCATGTGGGTCACTCTGGCACTACACACCTCATTGCCTCATTTCTGACAGCAAATTCAACTGTGTAACTAAATAAAGATGGCAAGGCCACTGGATCAGAAAGCTTACACTTAAAAATCATGAATATATTTGGCATGAACATTAAGGCTTCATACAGATGATATTGAGTGCTTGATCTGATTTTTCTCAGAGGGCCTACCTAGCACAGGCATTCCATAATGGAACTCAAGGCACCAATTAGACTTTGCTTGTTCCTTGATGCAGTTTTCTAAGGCTGTTAGGATGAGCACATCCAGGGCCCAAGCATAGGTTGGTTGGCAGAGTGCAGCTGATTGCCATTTAAGCTCAGGTGTCCGGGCAAGAGTTCCATTTTGCTAAAATCGACCCCTTCTGGCATTGTGCCCTGGGGCAACATAACTCCCGACTTCCCCTGTGGAGAGCAAGGCTAATGACATTGCTAGAAAGAAAATTACCCAATGACCACCTGATAAAAAGTAGTATGGATTCTCATTACTTTGCCCTAAACTATTTCTGAATTTTTAGAACACACAGACCAGCAGCATCAGAGGCTCCCGGCTTTGGTATCATAAAACTGATTTTCAAGAGGATAAAATAATTTACATTAAATCACAAAACTGACATCTAATCTGTAAACATATTTGGAACTTTGGAAAAATCAGAGCTAACCAGAAATGAACTTGCAGTCATATACATGCCTGTGTGTGGATTGTGTGTGAGTGCATTCTCAGATGAGGGTCCATAGCTACGAGCTGTCCCCATGTGGGCCTGTCCAGATGGTTCATCATGAATGCAGTCATTCCATGCACAGAAATATGATGAGTTCATCATGTGGGCGGGTGCACAATGAGCCAAAGAGGTGCCAAGCCTGGGTGGGCAGTAACTTTTCAATGACAGATGCCACAGGGAAACAGTGGGCAGATGTTGGGTCAGCATGGTGTGCCTGCCTCTGTCCTGGCCATGATGTAGCCCAGAGCAAGTTATTTCCAATGTGTGTTGCCCAAAGATTTGAAGGAAAGGTAGGGGAAAAAAACACGGGTTCAATCTATACAAAAACAAAGTGCAAATGTTGTAAAAAGGTCTATGGCAACCAAGGTAATTTAAAGACCTGTGCTTAAGTGTATTAAGAAGGACATTCAGAGACACCAGTTGGTGTCAGCATGTAAGAGTAAAAGAAATTGAAGTTAAAGTGTAAAAGACCGGGCATTGTAAAGTTTCTAAGCTGCAAGGCCTGAGTTAAAAAGTGAAGGACCAGGTATTGTTAAATTCCTCTGCTATCCCCAAAACCTGAAATTCCTGTAGCTGTTAGGACAATACCTGAATTGCCCAGTAAATATTCCTCCTGATCCTCTGGTTGTTTAATAACTTAGGACCCTGTGTAGCCCGGTACGTAGGCATCCAGGGCCCAAAACCAATCAGTTTGAATGTGTACCCCACTTAGGAGTGACCAATCACCCCCGCTCAACCTTTTACCGCCAATGAATGTACTAATCAAGTCTAAGAATTGTTGTTTGATTTTCCCACGGTGTATGGTGATTTGTTAAAGGAGACTATGATGTGTGTAAAGTCTCCGCCCTCCCCAAAAAGTGTACTTAAGCACTGCTCAACCCCTGCCTGGGGCTCTGGGCTGCTCTCTCTTCCTGAGTGGGCACGGAGCCCCAGCATGCTGGATCAATAAATCCCCTTCTGCCAATTGCATGTGTGGTCTCTTGGTGGTCTCTTCCTCCGACGCTTTGCTGGTCCCTTACAAGCATCAGACTCAAATATCACATTACATTATCTCAAATATCACAAGGCAGGAGCTAGAGCCCATTTCACAGATGAGGAACCTGAGACTTTGCTTACATGCTTCTCCCAAGGAGCCAGCACTGGACAGAGGGGCTCTGGTAGGGATAAATCACCACGGAAAAATAACTCCTATCCCCTTTCAATGAGGGATCACAAGGTCCTTTGTCTTCTAGAGAATGTGGCAGCCGGTCTCCAAGATCCTTGCCTCCTGGTATTCAATGCTTCCCCTCTGAACCATGGCTGGTCTCTCGAGGCTAATGGTACATGATAGAAGTAGAGTGTGAGTAACTTTCAAGACTGGGTCATAAAAGGTATTGCAGCCTTCACCTTTGTCTCTTGGATCACTTACTGTGGTGGGACTGGCTGCCATGTGTAGAGGTCACTCAAGTAGCTCTGTGGAGGGACCACAGGAAGAGAAGCTGAGAGCCTCAGCCAACAGTGAGCCGCATGAGCAAGTCACCATTGAAGTAGATTCTCAGTCTTAGCTGAGTCTTTTTTTGGGGGGGTGGGGGTGGGGTGGTGATGAGGATTGAACCCATGGTTTGTGCATGCAAGGCAGGCACTCTACCAACTAAGCCATATCCCCAGCCCCCTAGCTGAGTCTTTTGATGAGCCCCTGCCCAAGTGAATACCTGACTGCAATTTCATGAGCAAGATTCCAAGCCAGAACCACCTAGCCAAGCTGCTCCCAAATTCCTGTCCCACAAAAACCACATGTAGGTGATTTTTTGTACAGTAGCAGATCATTAATACTCATAGGAACCTCTTTACCCTTAATTTGCAAATATCAAATGCAATGATGTTAAGCTTTGGCACGATCCCTGCTGATAAAAGTAAGTGGTAAGAAAATGGCATTGCTTGCTCTACCAGTCAATTACAGAGAAGCTTAGCAGCTCTAAATTTGTGGTACAACCAGCCTACAGGATTTAACAAACCTGTAGGTAGGAACTACAGAAGTCCAATGTGTTCTGTTAGCCCTCTATGCATCATTAGAAAGACTATCTTGTTAAGGTTTGAATGTGTCCACCAAATTTCATGTGTTGGAAACAACATTCCCAATGCAACAATGGAAAATGTGGCTTAATAAGAAATGACTGTGGGCCACAGCCCTCATGCATAGATTAAAGTCATTATCATGGGAGGAGGTTAATTATCTTGAGTTATTATAAATTTGCCCCTCTCACCTCTCTCCCTCTGTCCCTTCCCACACTCCCCTTGCCCTTCTTCCTTCCTCCATGGGATGAGACAGTATGGAAGCCCTTCCTAGATGCTGGTGCCATGCTCTTGGACTTCCCAGTCTCCAGAACTGTGAGCCAAATAAATTGTGTGCATTATAAGTTACTGATCTCAGGTATTCTGTTTCAGCAGCAGAAAATGACCAGACAATCTTCAATTTTTTTTCTTACAGCTGAAAATATATACCCCCACAGAATCTGCTGGAAGTCTTCTTAAACCTCCCACTTCAGTCGGCTTTTATCCATCTCAGTAGCACCTCCATCTCTCATGTGGACAACTACAACAACCTCCTGCATGGTGCCCAGGCTTCCTCTTTTCCTGTCCTGTAGCCATTCTTCACACAGCAGCTAGCAAGGCTGGTAACAAAAATCTCACCCCAGCCCTCCCTGCCTTCAGGTGTCCCTGCAGCATCCTGTTACCCTGGAGGAGGAAGTCCACCAAACTGTCCTGATCTTCAAAATTCAGCGAAGACTGTCCTGCTTCTGAACGTTTGCATTGCCAGACCTTTTTTCTGGAACATTCTTTCTGTGGATGTTCATTTCCTTTTTCATGTCGACCATCCCTGTAGCAAATATATAAGGGAGACCCACACTAGAAATGAAGGGATGAGAACTATCATAAAGAAAACATGAACATGCACAACTCACAGAAGAACTGGTACATAAAACAGGAAGAGAAACAAATCTTAGCACCACAGAAAACTACCAAATCACAAAAATAAATAGTAAGAGAGGTGGAAAGGGAAAAAAATATAAAACAAGCAGAACACAATTAACAAAGGGTCGGGAGGATGTTCATACCTATCAATTATAACCTTTAATGTAAGTGGATTAAATGTACCAATCAAAAGACACAGCCTGGCTATGTGGATCAAAAAAAAAAAAAAGAATTCAAATATGTACTGCCTACAAGAATCACCCTTCACTGGTAAAGGTCCACATTAACTAAAAGTGAAGGGTTAAAAAATATATATATCACTTAAATAAAAACCAAAAGAGAGCAGGAGTAACTATGTTAACATCAGATAAAGCAGACTTTAACTCAAAACCTGAAAGATTGGGAGGCTGAAGCAGGAGGAGAGCAAGTTCAAAGCCAGCCTCAGCTACTTAGCAAGATTCTCTCTATATAAAATATTTAAAAGGGCTATGGGTGTGGCTCAGTGGTTAAGCACCCCTGGGTTCAATCATCCCTAGTACCAAAAAAAAAAAAAAAACCTGTAAAAGATAAAGACTGTCCTTATATATTGATAGAAAAATAAATTCAGCAAGAAGATATAACAAATGGAAATAAAATCATTTATGCACCTGACATGGAGCCACTCACATATATAAAGCAAATATTATTAGATCTAAAAGGAGAGGTTGACTCTAATACAATAGTAATAGGGGGCTTGAAGACCCCACTTTCATCACTGGACAAATCATCCAGACAGAAAATCAATAAAGACTCATCCATGTTGAACTGCACTATAGAGCAAATGGACCTAATCGACATTTACAAAACCTTTCTTGCAGCAGCAACAGTATGCACATTCTCCTCATCAGCACTTGCAACATTCTCCAGGACAGATCATACATTAGGCCCAAACAAGTCTCAATTTAGAAAATTTGAAATCATCCCATGTATCTTCTCAGACCACAACTGAATAAAACTAAAAAGCAGCCACAAGAAGCATGGGAAGTATAATGGCACATGGAAACTACATAATGTGATCCTGCATGACAAATGGACAGTTGAAGAAATAAAGGGGAAATCAAAAGGCTTCTAGAAACTAATGAAACTGACACAAACCAAAGTCTGTGAGCTACAGCAAAAGCAGAAGTAAGAAGGCAGTTTATAGCAATTGATTCATATGTCAAAAAACAGAAAGATCTCAAATAAACAAGTGAACAATGTACCTCAAGTACACAGAAAAGCAAGAACAAACTATGCCTAAAATAAGTAAAAGGGGAGAAATAATAAAGATCAGAACAGAAATAGATATAATTGAAACTAAATAAAATACTATAAAAATAGATCAATAAAAAAAAGTATTAGATTCTTGAAAGGGTAAACAAGATTGACGAGTCTACAGCTAGACTAACAAAGAAAAATGAAGACCCAAATAAATAAAATCAGAAAGAAACAACTGATGCTACAGAGATATCAAAGATCAAATAAACTAACATCAATTCTTATATGCTAAAAAAGGAAAACCTAGAAGAAATGGATAAACTCCAGAACATATATAATCTACCAAAATTTAATCAGAAGAAAATGTAGAGACTAATCATGAGTAATGAGATTAACGCAATCATTAAAAATCTCCAATCTGAAAAAAAAACCCAGGATCTCTGACCTCATTTCTGAATTTTACAAAGCATTTAAAGAACTTATTCCAATTCTTTTCAAACTATTCCAAAGGAAAAAAATCAAAATAGAAGAAATTCTGCCAAACTCTTTTTATGAGGTCCACATTACTTTGACACCAAAACCAGAGAAGATATGTCAAAGAATAACACTAGAGACCTGATCCCTGATGAACACAGATGTAAAAGTTCTCAGTAAAATATTAGCAAATTGAATCCAACCACACAATCAAAAAATCACACGCCATGATCAAGTGGGATTCATCCCAGGAATGCAAAGATGGTTCCATGTATGCAGATCAACAAACCCCATACAACACGTTGAGTGAAGGACAGAATCCACTTGATCATTTCAAAAGATTTGGAAAAAGCATTTGATAAAATATGGTACTAGATGCCTTAGCAAGAACAATTACACCAGAGAAAGAAATACAGAGCTCCAAAATTGGAAAGGAAGATATTTAACCATCCATATTTGCAAATGACATGATTTTATATGTAAGAAAATCCAAAGAATTCATCAAAAAGCTATTAGAACTTATTAAAAAAAATTCAGGAAAGTTGCAAGATATGAAATCTAAAGACAAAAGAGCAGGATTTTTATACACCAATAAGAAATTTGCTAAAAAAAAGAAATTGACAAAGCAATCTCATTTACAATAGCTACAAGATTAAGTAAGATTTTTTGAAAAAAAAAAAGACATTTAACCAAGGAAATGAAAACTCTCTACAGTGACAATTATAAAACACTGATGAAAGAAATTATAGAGGATGCCCCACAAAGTGCTGAGATACCCCCATTCATGAACAATAAGAATCAATATCATTTGAAGGACCCCCCTACTCAAAGCAAACTATAGATTTAATGCAATTCCCATCAAAATACAATGATTTTTCTTTACAGAAAGTGTGTCAAAGTTAGCTATGCATATGGAGAAGATTGAAACTGAATCCTTTTCTCTCATTGAACACAAAAATCAATTTAGAACAGATCAAACACCTAAATGTTAAACCTAAAACTCAACAATTACAATAAGAAAGCCTAGAGAAAACCTTCCAAGACCCTGAGATAGGCATGGTTTCTCATCTAGGACCAGAAAGGCATAGACAACCAGAGCAAAAATAGACAAATAGGATATATATAGTGCAGCAAAGGAAACAATCAACAGAATAAAGAGAAAAACCTTCAGAATGGGAGAAAATATTTGCAAACTCTTCATTTGAATAAAAAGGTTTATATTGAGAATACCTAAGGAAGTCAAAAAGCTGGACAACAAAACAACAAACAATCCAGTTCTAAAACGGGCTAAAGAACCCAACAGACACGTTCAAAAGAAACATGCAAATGGCCAAGTTCATGAAATGCCCAAGCTCACTAATCCATCAGGGAAGGACCTGCAAATCAAAAACCACAATGAGATTTCATCTCACCCTGGTTAGAAGAGCTACCATCAAATGGACCAAAAAATAACCAAGACTGGCAAAGATGCAGAGAAAAGGGTATTCTCAACCACTGTGTGTGGGAACGTAAATCAGTACAGGCACTGTGGAAAACAGCTGCAAGACTCATCAGAAAACTTAAAATGGAACCACCCTGCACTATGTTGCATAAGCATGAAGGTTTGAGAAGTCTTCACTTACCCAATGATTTGGGAATCTTAATTATGATCGTGCTCTATGAAGTATCAATGTCTGGTCATTCAAGTTCCTCTCTTTGTTCTTCATGAAGAATTCATAATTGAATATGGGAAAAATGGTAATTTTATGATAATCAAAGTCAGTTCCTCCATTTGTCATATTTCTTCACTTATTGAAGTCTTCTTTTATATTTTTCAATAAATGCTTGTAATTCTCTTCATAAAAGAGAAAAAAAATCTCTAAGAATTTAAGCCATTATCACTAGGCATGAATAGTTCTCCAAGGTAAGGAACATGGTGATGAAGAAAAAAGTCTAAATGCACCAGACACAGAGCAGAGCTGCCAAGAGCTCTGCACAACACACATGCAGACACCCAAATACCAATTTAAGTACACAAAGATCCTGTGTAAAGACATGCAGCCAATACCCACATTTGCCATGGTGGCAACCAATATTTGAAACTCAAAATGGGCCTGAGGTTGGCTCTGACCATTGGCTCTTCCTTTCCTGTCCAAGAGGCAATTCAGGTGGAGAGACACAAGCCCAGGGAAGGCATTAATGATGACTATGATGTCACTAATGATGCTTTTTATGAACCTACCACAAATGTCTTGCCATGAGATGTTTGGGGCCTCTTGTGAGACAGAGCAAGTGAATGAAGATTTGAAGAAGCCTTCAGCTTCACTGAAGAAACTCAGAACCTTTCTTTGCCCCATGCTAAAGACCTGGCATTAAGCCATTTAGTCCCCATTCTCCCAACCACCACCCTTTTTTTTTCTTTTGTTTGTTTGTTTGAGACAGTCTCCCTATGTTGCCCACGCTGGTCTCAAACACGTGGGCTCAAGCAATCCTCCTGCCTCAGTCTCCCAGGTAGCTGGAACTACAGGCATGCACCAGCTCACCTGGTTTAATCCCCCCACTTCTTGTGAGATGGGTGTTAGGATAGGTAGATAAATGAACACGGTAAGACACAAATAGGCCATGTGATTGGCATGGGTTCCATGGCAGAACTGGAATGTAGGTTCAGTTTCATGTAGCTCTGAGCACATGCTCTAACCCTCTCTCAAGGAACAACAAAGAAGGAAATCATTCACTCATTCCTTCACTTACCCAATTTCTTTGCAAACATGCACTGAACATACATGGGAGAAGACTCCCTTATCGGTTCCTGATTAAAAAAAAAAGTACAATGTGCTTGCAGGGCACAGTGGCGCATGCCTGCTGAAAGAATGAACAAGGCTCATCGTGGGAGAAAAATGCCCGTTTATTGAGGAACAGCTCTGTATATTTTTAGAGCTAGGGGTCATGACAGTTGAACAGTTTAACAGTTTGACTGTTGGCATGGGGTGCTTTCTGATTGGTGGGTAAGGATCATGTGAGCCAGCAGGGCTAGTCTGATTGGTGGGTAAGGATCAGGTGAGCCAGCAGGGCTAGACTGATTGGTGGGTAAGGATCAGGTGAGCCAGCAGGGCTCACAATTGGATGGCCCTTCTCAGGGGATGGGGAAGTTAGTCCTTGGAGCTGGGGCAAGTCCCAACACCTGCAATCCCAGTGGCTAAGGAGGCTGAGGCAGGAGAATCGAGAGTTCAAAGTCAGCCTCAGCAACATCGAGGCACTAAGTAACTAAGTTAGACCCTGTCTCTAAATAAAATACAGAATAGGACTGGGGATGTGGCTCCATGTTCGAGTGCCCCTGAGTTCAATCCCTGGTACCTCCTTCCCCCCAAAAAACTACTGTGTGCTTTATTGGGAGACAAAACAAGTGATTGAAGCTTCCAACACCCAGCCAGCCAGCACTCCACCGGAGCAACAGAACCTTCCAGACTCCTTTTGCATGCTACTGAGTTACAGAGCTGCCTCCTCCTGGAATTAATCCTTACTCTGGATGGTGACAGGACAGGGCGTGGAGAAAGCCAACAGGTTTTAATAAAGCACAGACCAATCTCTTCCCTGCAGAGAAAAACAAAAAGCTGGGAATCACTCAGCCAGGAAGTCAGACATCAGTGGTTAAAAGCCTTAATAATAAGGACTGGCTGTTGTTGAAGATTTACTTTTTGTCAATCTCTGGGCTGAGCCCATCTAATTTTCAGAACTCTGTGCAATAGGGACTATTATTATTCCCTGGTTTACCACTGAGGAAATTAGGGCTTAGCATGTTAATCTGCCTGGGTCACACAAATAAATACAGGATTGGAACGTAGGTCTCTCTGATGGAGCTTCCCCCGCCCCCACAACATCAATGCTACACACACTTTCCCAAAGGCTGAAGAGGACCAAGTGATAATGACGTCCCTGGGCCACTTAAGTCTTGGATTGGCTTGATTATTTCTAAGCCACAGGCAATGACCCACTTATCTCAATGCATATTAAATCCATAGACTATTCAGCATGATCTAAACAAAACAAAAAAAAGTGCAAGATCCTCAGCCTGTTGCAATTTATCTTAACAATGTGAATCCCAGAGTCCTGCAATCAGAACTCATTTGTTTATGGTGTTTCCACTTTTTCCTGCTGGTGTTCCTCAAAAACACAAACTGCAAAGGGCTGTGCTAGGGAGGTTAGGTACATGGTCACCCCAACTGGATGAATGGTTCCTGAAGCAGCAACCCACCTCCCCCACCCATTTCAGAACCCCAAAGGGTCACTTCCCTTCCTGGGAGATCCAGGTTTTGAAAAAAGAAGATGAGGAGGGAGACCTAACCTGGGCTTCAGCCCTGAAGTGGTACCAGGAGAGACTGAATGTCAAGTGTCAAGTGCAGGAAATGTTCCCATGTACTACAGCTGGTGGCTGCACCCTATCACCACACAGGATGTAAATGCATTCATTGAAAGGAGCCTTTGATAAAATGCTTTAGTGCACAATTTTGTACAGACTTGCCCAAGACAGTGTCTCCAGAGCTTTGAGGACAGAGACAAGCAAACATCATCTGTGACTTTTGCACTCCGTGTCCTTGCGCTGCTCAGCAAACACACATTGGTGGTGCCTTATCGGGACAGGCTCTGGGACACCAGGTCTGCAGGGTCCCTTCCTAGACACCTTCCAGATCCAATTCCTGGAAACTGGTGCTCCAAGGAGCCATGAGTTCAATGGTACCTTCCTCAAGCTTTATTTACCCTGAAGCTGGACCCCCAGAAATGGAAGGGAGCTGAGGTGTGTCCCACTCAATCCTGGACAGCCCTCTCATGTCACTGGGAATCCTCAAGCATCTCTGGGGAAGGTGAGCAGACAGGGAAGGTAGTGTGCAGCACACAGAAGAATAAAGTATAGCTTATGACCCAGAATCCCTTCTTCACCAGCAGGAGATAAGATGCTAAAAGGAAAGCCACAAGGGAGAATTAAAGTCTCCTGTTCCTACTAAGCTTCTTCCACGTGCCCTGCTTCTCATGCTGTGTTTTACACCTTTTGAGGATTGTACTCAGAAAACTGGAGAAGAAGAGAAGTTTAGTGTATTAGTTCATTTGTGCTGCTGTAACAAAATATCTGAGACTGGGTAATTTATGAACCACAGAAATGGTTTCTCATAGTTCTGGAGGCCAGGGAGTGCACGAGCAAGGCACTGGCAGAATCAGAATCAGTGACATCTTCCCTCTGCTTCCAGGATGGCACCCTGAACCCTGTCACATCATGAGATAGAAGGCAGAAGGGCAAAAAGAGACAAACGCTTTATGAAGCCTGTTTGATAAAGGTCTTCCCCATATTCACTGAGGCTTTACCATTATGACTTATCGTTTTCTAAAGCCTCCATGCTTCACACCAGCACTTGGCCTTCACTGTTCAACATGAATTGCTGGTGTGTGTGTGTGGGGGGCATTCAGACCGTGGCGAGAGGTGAAATAGCAGTCAGGCCATTTTTACTGTGACTTGGTGGGCCCTTTCCAATGTGTGTACGGGAAAAGCTCAATGTGTTGGTCGTGGTAGGAACTTGAGCTGGAAAGAATGTGTAACTTTTGCTGAGGGGGTGAGGGAGCCGCAGTTCTGGGTCCATCTTGAGAAGCAGTTGCTGAGTCCCTGTGGGCTGGGTTTGTGGGGCTGAGCAGGGGAACAGGGAGGCCAAGTTCAGAGGGCAATGATGGCTGCTGGAACCCCAGCCCCAGGAGGGGCCATGGCAGGGTGGGTCAGGAGGGCCTCACCACCCCACATTTGCATGGCGGTCTCAGACTTTCCTGGACACAACCCTCACTGGGCCTCACTCTACCACCATCCACCCTGCAACGTGGGCTGTTTGCGCTTCTCCCTGCAGGAAATATGGCTGTCTGTGGCACACCCCTTCTAGCAGCCATTGCACTGTGTATTCCCAGGGATCCCAGGGTTCTTGACCCGCAAAAGGCTTGAGGTTGCTTTTTCCAGCCTTAGGTGACTGGACACCAGCTTCCCATTCAAACAGACCTTGCTGATCACCGGAAGTGCAGTTGCCTCTGGCATTTCAAAGCTGCAGAATAAAAGGACCCCGGTGGTGGGGGCAGGGAGCGAGGTACAAGACTCTCTCTCTCCAAAGTTGGCATTCCTGAGAAGGCTGTTGCTTCTAATATAAATTCTCATTTCTTATTCTATTTTGAGGTCCTCTCTGGATTTTAGGAATGTTGAAACGTGCCAGTTGTAAAGCCCCAAGTACAGAATGGTCACGCTGGCTAGGGGCAGGAAAGAAATCACTTGTCAGGAGGAGCCTGCAGGCCTTTGAACAAAAGCTTGGAGGGGCGAGGGAGGCTAGTGGGTGTTTGGAGCTGGCCTGATGCAGAGTACTGAGATGAAAGAGGCTTGGAGGCTCCCGAGCAACTCCATAATGCAGAGAAAAGTCAGCCTTTTAAATGAGGTTAAGTACCCCAAGAGTGACGGTAAACAGAACAGGCAGCTCTTTAAGTGGAAATAAAGTACATTCAGTCTTGCCATAAAGCTGCAGACTGCAGCTGAGCTGGGCAAAGTGGATTCCATTTGGGAGACAGAAAATTAGAACAGAGGCTCAAGAGCCATTTAAGAGGAACCCTTCAACCAGGAAAGAAGAGGGATGGGGGAGGGGGATTGAGGGACTCATTGATTATGGCCAACTGGCACATTGGCACACTGGCACACTGGCACGTGGAGAGTTAACAGCACCCTGAGGTTTGTCCCATCTCACCTGCCTCGACCTTTTGCAGCAGAGCTCTGTCATGTCACTGGGACAACAGTCTGATGTTCTGGGAACGTTTACTTCTGAGGATTTTCCACACGTTTAAAGATATTTTGCAAATTGTGCTAAGGACCCCCACGAGGATCTCTCTACACTCTTTTTAACCTCTTAACATGTCAAAAGAGCATTTCAAACTCTAAATCTCCGGGGATCCTGTGAGGCATTTCTGAATTTGATTTTTTTTTTCTTTCCAAGAGGAAAAAAAGTGAAAGGGTAAAGTTTCTAAGCTGGAAAGCTTAAATTAAAATGTAAAAGATTAGGTATTATTAAATTCCTCTGTTGCACCCAGATTCCTGAGATAGTTAAGACAACGCCCTGCTGGCCATTCAGCCTAGGGCCCTGTGCAGTTTGTCACAGGGCCCGAACCAATCAGTTTGAATGTGTATCCCGCTTAGGAGTGACCAATCACCCCCGCCCGACCTGTTCCCGCCAATGAATGTGCCAATCACGTCTCAGTGTTGTTGTTCAATTTTCCCGCGCCTCATGATGATTTGTTCTGATGTATGCAAAGCCCACCGCCCTCTCCAGAAAGTGTACTTAAGCTCTGCTTGACCTCTGCTCTGGGCTCTGGGCTGCTCTCCCTTCTTGAGTGAGCACGGAGCCCCAGCGCGCTGGAACGGATCCCCAATAAATCCCCCTTGCCATTGCATGAAGCTAGTCTCGTGTGGTCTCTTTCTCCGACGCTTCGCCGGACCCTTACAAAAGAAAATCAGTAAATTAAAACTGTATTAAGCATCAAAGAAAATGCCATTTTTTTTCCTTGGGTTAAAGACACACAATCAAGGCTGACTTGAGAGGCTGGCAGGGCTCCAGTTGACTTGGTCAGAAACCAAACCCCAAAGAGGTGTGAACTGAAGTCACACCCCATCTCCTGCTCCAAGGAGGTGAGGGAGGTGACGGCATTAGCTTGTTTGTCTTCCAGTTCAGTCTTATCCTGCCCTTTGCTCCCTGGCTCTTGACAGAATGGAGAGGAGGGAAGAACTTTCACAGGCAGCTCTACTGCCAGAACTCCCCCAGGGCAAGTGGAAAGATGGTTTGAGCTTTGCAAGTTGATGAGACAATGAGCCAGAGAGGGACTGAATTTAACTTGTTTAAGGATGAAGCTGTTGGAGATTTTCAAATTGGAGTCTGATATCCTGTATGTATAAAAAAGCCACTGGCTTATATCTACTCAGAGCATGAATTCCCAAGGCAGTAGAGTCAGTCTCTCTCTCTCTCTCTCTCTCTCTCTCTCTCTCTCTCTCTTTAAAGCAAAAGTAACTAAGTATTTAAAGGACTTTAAAAGTGGCCTGAAAATTCATAAACTTGCATTCAAAAATAAAACTCATTCCATTCTAAAATTAGAAGGTGGTGGGGGGGAGTCCCTGGAATCCAAAATAAGTTGTTCAAACAAGTATTCATATTCGATCGAGACTCTGTTTCCAATTTGTTTTATTGATCCTTGATGACCTCTGAGAAGAAGTGGCTCATTCAATTTCCCCTCAGTATAGGTAACAAACCAGGTCCCAGAGAGAGGGGACAGTCCTCCCAGAACATGTCACACACGGCAGGACACGGGGCAGGGCCCTGGAGCCTCTTCCTCTCTTGGAATGCAAACTGTGACTCTGGGAATGTAAATTGCGTGGATGATAATTTCATGCTTTGGCTGTGGGAAGAAGCATTCGGGAAATGTGCCTCAGGCACATTGAGTTTGTTGGAAAATGAAGAATGTCACATGTGTAGTCTGGCCACCTACTTGGCAATGGTAGCTTCATATAGCATTGTTGTTTTTTTATGGGGCCAGAATGCTAAATTTGATAGTCAAATAGTTCTTGGAGAAGTTTCAGGGAGAAACATCTATATTCTGAACTGAGCCACTGTCTGAAGGGAACAAAAACAGAATGTTCTTCTAGAAGGCATAGAATTTTGGCTAGGGCAATTCTGTTGAAAATCTGTTAAGAGATCCTCAGGCATGAGAGCTAAATAGCACACTAGTGTCCAGAGCAAATTGTACATGACGCTGTGTCTGGTCCCCCCTCTGCCCTGCTGGGTCCCGGTTGAGAGCCCTATGGATGCATCTGGGCAGGTGGTTGGCAAGAGTCAATGCACTGATTTGGTGGGAATAAACTCTTCTTCTTCACTAAGCCACCAGTCTTGGATTTCAGTACATTTGTGTATCTTTTTCCTTTGGAAATAGAATACAATTTATTTATCAACTCCTCCTCACGTTCCCAATCTGATTGCCCAAAAGCCCAACAAGTCAATTCTCATTTGAGTTTGTGATTCCCTGATTCTAGGTACTGTGAATGTTTATTATCCACCTGTGTTTCATTTCCTGTGAATTGTCTACTTATTTTGTATAATTTTCCCATCCATTGTTTGCACAGTTCTCGTGGTTTTGTTGGAATGCTTCAGACATGGGGGATACTGTGTTTCATTATTTGCAAAATGTCCTCTCCCTTTTTGTTCTTGTCTTCTCCAAATGTTTCAGAGTAGCTACTCTTGTGCTCTTTCTTTTGCATGAAAATTGAGTGTCAGTTTGTTCACTCTAATTGAAGACATTTTATTTGGATTTTGATTGTGATAAATTAATTGTATTATTTGGAAATAACTGAAATCTTTGTAAGATTGAGATATTTCAAAAGACAGTAAGTCTTCCCATTTATTCATATTTTATATATTATATTTATCAAATATATATTAAGAGAATAAACATACGGATTCTTCTCTTTGTCCACCAAGGGAGAAAATTGTGTCAATATATTTTCTGATATTGAGCCATCCTTATATTCTAGGAAAATACCCTAATTATTTATGAAGTTTTATTTCTTTAATATACAATTAGAATCAGCCAGTTAAAATTTTATTGGTGATTTTCCTAAGTAGGATTGTTTTAGTCAGCTTTTTCACTTCTGCGACAAACAGATCTGACAAGAGCAATTAGAGGAGGAAAAGTTTATTTGGGGGCTCACAATTTCAGAGGTCTCAGTCCATAGGTAGCTGACTCCATTCCTTGGGATTTGAGGTGAGGCAAACATCATGGCTGAAGAGCGTAGTGACGGAAAGCAGCTCAAGATATTGAAGCAGGCAGCAGAGAGAGACTAAGTTTAGCTCATAAATATAGATCCCAAGGGCATGCCCAGCCACACCCTACAGGCTCTCATAACCCAATCATTTCACCTCTAAACCTCTTACATTTTCTCACACATGAGCTTTTGGGGGACACCTCACATCTAAATCATAGCAAGGTTCACAAATAAAACAAGCCTGATGTTTTTGTACTGTAATCTAGTTTGGATTAAGATTATACCAGTATGTCTTATTCTCCATTAACTGGAAAACATGTATAAAATGTAAGATGGGTCTTACTTATTCTTTGCAAGTTTGGTAAGCCACACATGAGGTGCTTTGGGTGGGGGGAAGTACTAGGGATTGAACCAAGGGATATTCAGCCACTGAGCCGCATCCCCAGCCTTTTTTTTTTTTTTTTTTTTTTGTATTTTATTTAGAGACAAGGTCTCACTGAGTTGCTTAGTGCCTCACCTTTGCTGAAGATGGTTTTGAACTCACGATTCCTGCCTCAGACTCCTGAGCTGCTGGGATTACAGGCATGCACCATGGCGCCTGGCACTTGAAGTGATTTGAGGGGAGAATTCTCACAAAAAGGTGGATATTCTCGTGGGTTTACAGGCTACTTTCTGTTGTTAGTCTACCCTCCACTTCCCTGTGTTCTGTTATTAGTCTACCCTCCACTTCTCTGTGTTCTGGTTTGGATTAAGAGTCCTCCAAAGGCCCATGGGTTGAAGACTTGGTCCCCACACAGCCAGGGTGGTATTGGGAGGAGGTGAAAGCTGTAAGAGGTGGGGCCTAATGGGAGGAAGTTAGGTCATTGGGGGTGTGGCCTTCATTAGGGGTGTGGCCTTCATTGGGGGTGTGGCCTTCATTAGGGTGTGGCCTTCATTGGGGGTGTGGCCTTTATTAGGGGTGTGGCCTTCAAGGAGGTATTGGACCACAGCTCCTTTCTGTCTCTCTCTTTGCCATCACCAGATGAGTGGCTTTGCACCACCCTGTTCTCCCCACCAAGATGCTCTGCCTCATGGCCACAGGTCCAAAGACAATACAGCCAGCCAAACACAGACTGAAATTTCTGAAACCATGAGTCAAAATAAACCTTTCCTCCTTTTAATGGATTTATCTCGGGTATTTGTTACCAAGACAGAAGGTGAATGCTTACCAGCTTTCAGTTGTGTTTGTTCCTGAATTTATTTATGACAGGTTTACCTGTTATGATCATTTAACTTAATGCTGTATTATGTAAACCATGAAATAAGTGGAGGAGAGTTTTTATTTCTGTGAAGACGAAGTTGAATGCTTTAGTAGGAATAGATAGGGTTGAATCACCAAGATCAATGACTTAGAATTAAATGTGCTAATAGTGGGTGGGTGCCAGAAATCATAAGCATCTATGTGCTTGCTACTCAAAGTGTGGTCCATGGACCAGGAGCCCCAGCATCACCTGGAAGTCTGATAGAAATGCCAAATGTCAGAGTCCCCTCCACATCTACAGATCAGAGTCTGCCCTTGTTACAAGATCCCCAAGAGATTTACATACACTTTAAAATTAAAGAAGCTCTGGTTCAAAAGTGTTCCACAATCAGATTACAGTAAATGTCTTAGTATTCTCCCTCTGTGGAAATTGTTGATAGTGAATTATAGGTAAGCCTATATAAGAAAGATGACCCAATTGACAAGCCTGTTTTCAAATAAAAAATTCTGACACTACTTTAAAAGACTGGGGAGTGGATGTATGTTTTTGTCTTTTTTTTTAAAAAGAGAGAGAGAGAGAGAGAGAGAGAGAGAGAGAGAATTTTTTGATATTTATTTTTTAGTTTTCAGTGGACACAACATCTTTATTTTATTTTTATGTGGTGCTGAGGCTCGAACTCAGCACCCCATGAATACAAGGCGAGCGCGTTATCGAGCCACATCTCCAGCCCCTGTTTTTGTGTTTTCAATGAAAGTAAAATGTAATGGCATTGTATTATAATTTCTCCCCTTAAAGAACTTTTTCATTTTTCATTATTGGATGCAGGTCTGGACTGTGTTACATAAGAGAGATTCTTCTCTCCTTCCTATTTCCTTGGATTAGCACCATTTTCATCTGAAGTTTTAAAAGTACTAGCATAGAGTTATGTTCAATTCTAATCTTTTTTAATAATGCAGATATGGACAGTTTTTAATTTCTAATGCTTTCATTTTTGTCTTATTGCTGTTTTGTATTTTGGGTGTTGTTTTATACTTGTTCAGAGTGGTCACAGATTTTTTTAAAGTATGTTTTTTTTTTCTCAAAGTACTATCTTTGGTTGTTTTTGTTTTCTGTTTCACTGATTTTTACTTTTACTTTATCATTTCCTTACTTCCACTATCTTTGGGATTCTTTTATTATTATTTTTTCTGCCTCTCTTATTTTCTAACACCAGGATTGAAAGCTACCAAGGTTCCTCTAATGATTGCTTGGTCCACATCCTCCACGATGTGGGACTCACACGAGCATTTATTTCCAAATCTACAATGCATAGAGTTAGTTTTAGATTTCTTTTGATTTCAAAGGATTTGCCTGTTGCTATAGCAGTTTATATAAGACTGGGAAATTTATAAAGAAAAGAGGTTTATTTTAGCTCCCAGCTCTAGAGACTGGGAAGTCCAAGAATGTGGTGCCAGTAAGGGCTTTATGCTGCTATAACTCCTGATGGAAAGTGGAAGGGCAAGTGGGCGTGCATGAAAGAGAGGGGCCATGAGGGGCAGCCTCCCTCTATAGCAACCTGCTTTCATGGTAGCTAATCCAGCCCCACAAGAGCTCACACACTCAAGAAAGGCATTCACCTGCTCATGAGGACTCTCCCCATAACCCAGGCATCTCTCAGGAGATCCCAGGACCTTGCAACACACTTATACAGGGGACCAAATTTCTTTTTTTTTCTTCCTATTTTTATATTATACATACTGGTGAAATTTGCACAGAATATAACAATATAATCTGGCCACTATCATTTCCTAGTACTTACCCCTTCCTCCCTTTCCTTCTCCCCAAGGGTCCCTTTCCTCTACTAAGGAACCAAATTGCAACATGAGCTTTGTCAGAGGCAAACGACATTTGAAACCATAGAATGTGTATTTTTAAATCTTGAAATAGAAGAGTTTTCTAGCCTCTCAATATTATCCTTTTTTTCCTTCTTTTTTGCAATCTCTTCAGAATGTGACTAATATAATTTTTGAATTTTGAAGTTCACCAAGATGTTCTACTTTAGCAACAATTTTAGTAAATATTCTATTGGTGTTTGAAAAGAAGATATGGTTTTCTTTGGCATAAAAGAAATGTGTCTGCATGTATGTATTTACACATATGTATAGATCAAGCTTGTTGATCATGCTATTCCAGTTTTATCATCCTTTGGTGTCTCACGGCATTTACCAACAGAGACAAAGCTGTCTTTTCCCCCTTCTGCTTGTGATGCTACAATATAGAAGATCTAGAGCTATGGCAACCACCTTGTGACCTCGAGGCATCTTTACTCATTTTGAAAGTTCATTCACTCACCCCTCTTTGGTGAATTCTTTTGTTTTTGTTTTTGTTTTAAGAATCCATCCTAGATGATCCAGGAGTGATACAGTGCCTGAGTCCTTGCCAATACCTACTGCTTTCCCACTCCTACTCTCTCTCCATTCCACTGACCTTGGACCTGACCTTCCCAAACCCTCTTGCCTTCAGGGTATCTTCTGCATTTATTTTGTTCCAGATTGTCTCTGGTGGGACCTGATCCCCGTCTGCCTCCTGTCTTTCAGAAATCTTTACAAAGCTCTGATGTCAATCACTGAATTTTTCATTTCTCTGCAACATTAAGGATTTATTCTTTTTCATTTTTTCTCTTTTTTCTTTTTTGTTGTGTGGGAAATAAGACTGAAATAGTGGTAGATTTATGAACTCAATCACTCATCACAATTCAATTTTAAAAAATTTTAACAGTAAAATCAGTAATTCATTCTTTAGACATGTACGGGGCTATAATGGTCTCCAAATGATCCCCTTCAGGTTCAGGAATATACTGATTGCATTTCTGCCCTTCCCCCCTCCCTCCCTTGGGCTGTTTACATTCCTTAACGTGTTAGGCCTTTTGCTGAACTATTTAAAATATGCAAGATGGGGCTGGGGATGTGGCTCAAGGGTAGCGCACTCGCCTGGCATGCGTGCTGCCTGGTTGGATCCTCAGCACCACAAAGAGACAAAAATGTTGTGTCCGCCGATAACTAAAAAATTTAAAAAAAAAACTATTAAAAAATATGCAAGATCTTCTAAGAAGGTCCCCAGCCAAAAACAGAGGAAAAAGTAGAAATATGCACTGCACCAGAGGCTCCGGCCAGTGGGGCATCCAATTCCTGCTCAACCTGGGTTTGCATGATTGCCCAGGGGGTGCCTTACTCCCTGGCAACCTTGGCCCAATTCCTAGACATTTTATGCAAATAAAAATTTGGTCTCACAGGTACACACCAGGCAGTTTTGTTTAAAGTAGAGAATGTACCAAAACTAAATGATAGAGCCATGGGAGTCTGTACCCCTGGCTCAGGCCCATGAGGTCAGCTTCTGGGCTCCTGAACAAAATCCTCCCCAGATCCTACAGGATCAGGGCTCCGCAGCAGCCTAGCTAAGTGATTCAGGAGCTCAGAGCCAATGTCCACCCTCCCATGTGACCCAGTGCAAGCCCTTGAGGTTCTACAGATGCCATGCCCTTGACCTTGAGATGGTGAACTAGCGCCGTCAGCTTCCTAGTGCTGTTTTGATGACTAAATGACATGCACAGGGATGGCACTCCACAGGCCGTGATGTTTGTTCTCATTGTGACCCTGGAGGACCTGTCTCTGCAACCAGCTTCACATTCTGAAATGAAGCCTAGAAGCCTCCATCATCAGTGGGAGCCAGCAGCAGCTCATACATGGCCCACCTTTTCTACAGATCACAGTGAAATGGATACACAGGTCACACTGCCTGATGGGCTGTGTATCTAGCTCATGCTTCACAAGCACCTATGCTAATGCTATGGTGTGGCTCTGAGAGTCCCCGAAAGCTCCTGAGCTAATGCAGGAGAAGTGATTCCATCATGAGAGCAGTAACCTACTCAGTGGATTAATCCACTTGATGGGTTAAAATCAGCCAGTGGGGATGTGCCTTGGAGATTATATATTTTGCTCCTGCTCATCTCCCCTGTCTGCCCTCTCTCCCTCCCTCCTCTCCACCCTCTTCTTGGATGCCACTAACTGAGCAGCTTTCCTCCACCACGCCCTTCTGCCATGATGTTCTGCCTCTTCTCAGGCCCAGAGCTAGGAAGTTACGAAGTTTCCTAATCATGGCCTGAACCTCTGAACTCACGGTTTTCCTCCTCAAAGTGGCTCCTATCGGGTATTTTGGTCACAGCTTACACGGGTGTGTTTCTGTTGGTACCATCTGTGCATACAGGTGGTCCTGCACTTACAATTGCTCTCTCTACTCAACCATTTTTTGATGAAGGTGTACCCACAAGACCATTCTATTTTTCACTTTCAGGACAGTCATTTGATAAATCATATGAGATCCTCCATACTCTACTATAGAGTGGGCTTTGTGGTAGATTGTCTTGATCAACTATAGGCTAAGAATCCTGAGCAAGTTCAAGGTAGGCAAGGCTGAGCTGTGGTGTTTGGTAGGTTTATTGTAGTGAGTGCACTTTTGACTTTGGATATTTTCGATATATTATACTATGGATTTATTGGGATGTGGCCCCATGATAAGTGGAACAATATTTCTGTATCTATATATACGGAGGCAAGTATGTACGCAGGTATTTCTATGTGTGTATGTGTGTTCATGTTTTGTATGAAGACGTACCTGTGTATAGGTGTGCGTGAATATGTGTATATCTGTAGGTAAGTAATGTGTGTAAGGCTGTATGACGTGCACTTGGTCCTGTATGTATTTATATCTGTCTTGGGGGCACAGTCATCAGGGCAGAAAGATGAGTGTCTTATTCCTCCAGTCCATCCTAACTCTCACAAATTTGTCAGTTAACCAAAAAAAAAAAAAAAAAAAAAAATTCAGCAGAAATCATTGTCAAATGCAGCTATGCTGAGACTCATCCCCACAATGTCCAAGGGGATATTGCAACTGGCTTCACAGGGTTTGCATTAGCATAAATATTACATTAACAGGACTGATTAGCATGTGCTTATCTCTCAAGAGACTCCAACACAATCCTTGAAACACACAGGCTTGACAAGTGTGGATCACATTTAAATAATATATCAAGACAACTCAGTTCAGTGACTGACAGCCAGAGGGGGAGGGAGGCCCAGACTATAATTTATTCTTAAAGAATTTATTACTAAAATATTTATGGATCAGTTTCCTAAATTGCTTTATATGGGAAATTATCCTTTAAACATATTCCATAAAATGAATGTCCTTTTAAAGCCGTAATCAATTTTCTCTCCATCTCTTTCATCAATTCTCCAAGTTGGCATGAGTTATAGACTCTTCCCTAAGCTCTTCTTTCCTCCCAAATTACTATAAAATTCAATTATGACCTAATATTTGGTACCTTGTGTAATTGGAGAAGCTGCCTAGAGAAAGCTAAGCAGAAATGTATTTACTTATTATTGTATTTATTATCAATTTGGTGGCAAAGGCTTGCTAAGCCAAGGAGGCATATTTTAATTGTGTGTCCAAGATCCTCATACACAATAGTCAGGTTGCGTGGAATGTCATTGTCTTGTCAGTATTTTCACAGACCTGTTCACTTGGTATGAGATATGTAGCCATAGGTGGTTTCCAATCCATCACGGTATCCATTCTTGTTCACCTGAAAAAAAAAACAAAAACAAAAACAGAACCTACTTGAGCCCCTCCAGGTAGGATACACAAGAGGCACTGAAAGGGCTTGGGATACCTTTCAGAAGCCAGCTGCCCACTCCCCCTCCCCAGTGAAGGCAACACATGGACGGGGTGATCTGCACCCACGTTGCCATAGAAAACCAATTTCGTATGTTGGCCAGCAAAAACCACAGTGTCCCCTCAACTCTGCCTTCCAGATGCTGCCAGGGAGCCTCTGATCCCCAGGCACATCGGTCACCCAACCTCAGGAGGAGGCAAGGTGGGTCACATGCTGATCCTTCTACCCACCTTGACCGCATAGTAGGTGCCACAGTGGACACTTCCTGTGTTATCAGGAAGTGCCCACCAGGAGACCACACTCTCACAAGGACACTAATGTCACCCCTAGGAGGCAATGCTAATTGTAGGCAATCTAGAACCTTGGGTGTCCAAAGTGGAAGTCCCCAGCCACAGATGGCCTCGGCATAGCTGAACCGGCTGATTCTGAACTGAGACATATTCTAGGTATAAAATGCACACCAGACCCCAAAGCTTTGGTTCAAAAGCACCTCAGTTGTTACATTGATTACACATTGGAATTATAATATGTGGGGTTTACAGGATTAAATAAAGTACATTATTAAAATCAACTTTATATCAGCAGAACTGATAGATAAAATGTAGGATGGATGTAACAGTGAAATATGATTTGTCTTTAAAAAGGAAAGAAATTCTGACATATATTACAATATGACTGACCCTTGATGATATTGTGCTAAATGGAATAAGTCAATACTCAAAAAAAAAAAAAAAAACACTGAATGATTCTATTTATGTGAGATCCCCAGAGTTGCCAACCCTGATCCTCGCCCTGATTTAGAAGAGGTGTGTGTGTGTGCGTGAACAAATCAGAATCAACAATACACATGTCAAATGGCAGGTGTCTTCCCACTGCGTGCCAGCTAAATAAAATGTTGCTTTTGATGCATGATCTTTTTAAACTAAAATTGTACTTATTTTTGCTAAATAAGTAGATTTTACTGCTCATGTCCAGAAAGTAATTATGTGAGATTATGTGCTAATCAGCTTCACTACAGTAACCATTTTACTTTTTATATGTATCCCATAGTGTCATTTGGTAAACCACAAATGTACACAATAAAACATTTTTTACAATATTGTTTTGAACATATATTAAATTTCTGTATACATTTGGACCTATCTCAAGTCAACTGCTTGGTTTCATGTTTTCCTGCCAATTCTATTCTGTTGGGTTACAGTAGTATTATATTGTTTCTATCATATTTTATATTATATTACCTTACATTATATTGTTTTACTGTATTATATTGTTTTACTTTAGATAGAGCAAGATACCCAACTCTATATTCCTTGTCTAAAATTTTCTTAGCAATTTTTACATATTTATTTTTCTTTAATAAATTTAAAATACTTTCTGCTAATTCAAATAAAACCTATTAAAATCATACTGGGAATTGCATCACCTCTGTAAAATAAATATATAAAAATTATTAATGTTTTCAGTATATTATAAATATAAATAATAAATGTAAAATTTAATTAGATATAAGATGTTTTCACATGTATTTATCAAAGATTTGTGTTTTTAGGTTCTAAGCACTACTCTTCATAAGCCCAGGATGCCTCTCCATGTGTTCAGTAACTAGTTTACACCCTACAAAGATATTTTATATCTTTCTTCTGGTGTGTTTTGCATATTTTGGGTGAAAAAAAGACGTTTTTAGAAATTTTATGTTTGGGGAGATATTTTATTCTCATGAAAAAACTAGTTGTTATTTAAAAAGAAAAGATCTCATTTTTTTTCAGCATGCTGAATTTGTTTCCAGCCACTTCTTTCTATATTCCAGTTCTGTTATTTATTTTAGCAAAAGCCCTTAAGTTTTCTTAACATATGTTCTTATCATCAGTAAAATAGAAGATCAAATTCCCTGGACTTCTGAGGTTTACTTCACAAGATATACGCTCCTTAAAGGAAGGATTTTTATTTAGTTCTTCAATGACATATCTCAAGCTGGCAAGCTGGGCACATACTAAACACTCAGTACTCAGAAAACTCAGTAAGTACTATTCACAAGGAAGAAAGGAAGGAAGGAAGAGATGGAGAGGAGAGAAAGGAAGGAAGCGAGGGAACAAAAGAGAGAGGGGCTCCATATTTCACTGTCCACAGCCATGTTCATCTTTGGGTTTTAACAAGTCTCTTAATCATACATAGACAACAAGCAATGGGGCCATCTTGGTGCCTGGCCCTTGACATCCAACCTGGATTAAGGACCCTCATGACAGCCTCTGGCATCTCCAGATGTTACCACTAATAAAATAGGTCCCTGCCCCCAAATTCCTAGGCCTGTGCCTTCCTCCTTCAGCAATAACATGGAACAGAAGCTGGCACCTGATGAGCACCACTCTGTGCTACCCAATGCTGGGTGAATGCTGTGGATACTCTGTCCTGCAGATGTCCTCAGAGCCTGGGGTGGGACTTACTCGGGTTCTTAGGCCTGTCTTCCTCTCACTCCTGGTGAACATTTTTATTGGAATTAATGGTCCCACAGAGGAAGCACTGCTTCTTTAACTAGGAAGCACACCACAAAAAGTAGATTTTGTTCCACTGTCACATTCTCCAAGTTAGCCCAACCTGCTTCACCAAAATTGCTTATTTATTTATTTATTTTCTTTAGACAGAAAAACTAGCCTCAGGAAGACAAAAATTTCTTCTGTTGAGTGCAACCCAAAGTAACACTGTCAGTTCTGAAATCATTTTCAAAAGTGACATTTTAAAACTCTGAGAATTCCTCAAAAAATTAAGCATAGAATTTACCACATGATCCAGCTAAGAACTGAAAGCAAGGACTTGAGCAACTATTTGCACACTCAGCCTCATAGCAGTATCATTCACAATAGCCAAGAAGTGGAAATAAAACATGCCCATTGACCAATGAGTGGATAAATGAAGTGTGACATATACATACATGGAATATTATTCAGTCTTGAAAAAGAGATTGGAACTTGGATGGATGCCACAATGCAGGTGAATGTGGAAGATACTACTGTAAGTGAATGAAACTAGACACAGTAGGAGAAACACTGTGTGATTCCATTTAAATGAGATAACTAGAGCAGTTAGATCTATAGAGACAGAAAATAAAATGGTGAATACCAGGGACTGGGGGAGAGACGGGGAGTTTGTGTTTAATAGAAGCAGAGTTTCAATTTGAGAAGACAGAAATTGCTGGAGAAACATGGTAATGGAGTAACAATGAAATAACATGTACTCAGGGCCACTGCTTTGTATGCTTCAAATGATTCAAATGGCAAGTTTTATGTCATGTCTATTTTACTACATTGAAGAAATGTTTTGACCAGGGCAATGTGCCTGGCACGTCCCAGTGACTCCTGCAGGTCAGCGGTAGTTCAGAAGGAAGCAGTGGAAAGCAGAGGTCTAGACCCAGGCAGCCTTCCAGCTCTGGTCCCAGAGTTTCTCAGCACGGAGCCTCCCTCGTGGCCAGTGGGTGGTAAGTGGGCATGGTGACAAGACACAGAGTAACCCCTGGGATCTCAAGTCCTGGGGATTACTGACAGCTGGTTCTCTAGATAAGAGAGACCCACTTCTCTGATTGTTCTCTATCTAATTTCCTTTGAACTTTTAGATGCAACAACTAATACAACCTTGGATATTTCATGCCTTTCTCAAAAGCTACAGTCACCAAGAGAATGAGTACTGGTATGAAGAGCAACAGATAATTTCATGAAATAAAATGGAGAGTCTTCACATGTATAGTCAAAGGGTTTTCAACGAGAGCATCAAAACAACCCACTGCAAGTGTCGCAGGATGATCAGAATGAAGTGGAGCTCCTACCTCCCCCATTTACAAAGGCAACTCAAGGTGGATCATCTAACAAGGGGGAGAACCCAAGCCACAAGACTCTGAAAACACTGTAGGAATAAATCTTCATGATGGTGGGTTAGACAATCATTTCTTAGCTATCACAAAAGCACAGCAATGAGAGAGAAAAAAGTATAAATTGGAGCTTGCCCAACCACAAACTCTTGTGCTACAAACAACAGCATCAAGGAACTGAAAAGACGGTGATCAGAATAAGATATGATGTATCGGAGACACACAGGACTGACATCTAGAATACATAGAGAGCTGAGGTCCACACATAGACACACGTCTATTTAGCATATACAGCATATATATTTTATATATGGATCTGGCACTTCAGAGAAAGAGAAAGGTGGGATGCCAACCAAGAGATGAATGGGGGTCAACTGTCCGTGTCACTAGGATCAGCAGGCAAAGGAGATCTGAGATGCCAGCATTTCAAGAATCAGTGGAAAAGCAGTTTGCTACTGTGAGGATCTAGGAAGAAGAAACAGAAAGAAAGCCAGCCATCAAAGAAAGTGAAAGCAGAGCATCTAGAGATGCCTGGAGTCTCACAGCAGGATGGGTCCTGATGAAAGGTGCATTGTGATAGAGTAAGGTGAATACGATGATGGAGAAAGGGGACACCTTAGAAGGTAAAAAAGCTTACCATTATGTACGCTACTTTTTAAAATTTGCTCCATTTTGTTTTAAATGCCAGTTACATCTCAATATATTAATTTTTTTTTGTACCAGGGATTGAACCCAAGGGTGCTCCACCTCCAAGCCACATCCCGGCCCTCTTTATTTTTTATTTAGAAACAGGATTTTGCTAAGTTGCTGAGGCTGGCTTTGAACTCACGATCTTCCTGCCTCAGTCTTCCAAGCATCTGGGATTACAGGTATCTACCAGCACGCCCAGCTCACTACATCATGTCCCACTTGTGGGTCCTAATGACATTTTGAAAAAACTCACTGGGACAGGTCGCCTACCATGTCCACAAACCATGCGTGCAGCCACCTCATGCCCGGGGGCTTCTGGGAGCGCTGTCCCTGTGTGCAGGAAAACCTCCAGAAATGCAGGCTGCATTTTCTGGCTGCATCTGGTGGAACAAGAGAAGGCATATGCAGAAGGTTAGTGGACATAGAGGGTGTGCCCAGGGAGCAGTGGCTCCATGGGAAAGGCCATGTGTGTTCAGGCTGTGCCCTCAAAGGACAGGGACCCTTTGTGGTGTTCCTCCATTGAGAGAGTCCTATGACCTATGTCCCATGGGGTGCCTGAGTCTTTGCAGGAAGGGAACATTGCTGCCACTAGGGCATATTTACCTCTGCCCTCCCCAGCCTGGGGAAGATATAGGAGCCTGGAGGCAGATGTCCCTCCTGTCCTGGAGAGCCCTGAGTCCCTTCTGTGCCTGGGTGGTCTCTGCTTCAGCCCAGGCACCAGCTCAGGGCAGAGAGGGAGGCAGCTTTGGTCAAACTTCATCACATACAAAACCAAACCAACAGAACAGGATGAGGAAGAACATGAGTGCATTCTTGTCCCACGTAAAAGGGCCATTTACCACCTGCACAGAGAAGGCCAAACTGCTCCTGGCCATCTGCCTTTCTGAATCTTTTTTTTTTAAGCTTAGAGAACTTTTCAATGATCCGTTGAGAAAGTTTTTTTTTGAGAAATTGAAGAGCGGTGGGTACAGGCACCCTTAGATGCTGATTTGATGGTTTACAGGTCACACACACACACACACACACACACACACACACACACGTCCTAAGTAGAAATGAGAACAAACAACTTGGGGACATATTTCAAAAACGGTTCTTCCAGGTTCAGCATTGCCCACCAGGCAAAAGATGAATCATTAGTATCAGAGAACATCACTTTTAATTTTCAGTTATATTTTATGGACTCTGTGAAAGTCAGAGTGTTCTAGCAAGTTCACATGGAAATGTGTTCATGGGGCATCCAGGAAACAGTCCCAGGAAACATCACAGTATGTTTTCCTTCCTTCCTTCCTTCCTTCCTTCCTTCCAGGAAGAAGCAATTGATCCAACTAAAGAGAATGGGGAAGGGCTTCCTGGAGGAGGGGATTCACACTGGGATCTGCAAGATCCCCTTCATAAGGACGGGAGTTGCAGGGTGTGTGGAGGGGCATCTCAGGCCTCGAATAAACAGGAGAAAGCAAGAAGACTCCAAGGACAAAAGTACCACCATTGTTGAAAGGTCTTAACTGGCTTATTTTCAATTCTAGAATCAAGCCATGCTTCATTCTGCAAAATACAGTCCTGATGGGTTGTGCAGAAGAGTTTGGTTTTATAGATAGAAAAGAGGAGAAAAAAACAAAAATTAAAAAAAGAAAAAGAAAACTCAGGAGATGGAATCTTCATTTCAAAATTACTTTCCTGGTAAGGCAGGGATGGGGGGAGAGAACAATAGGAAAATAACTGGTTTGTCCACATCAGGTTATTTCAGGTGGATTTTCGTGTGAGGATTAAGGCAGAGAGAACTGCGGTATAATGCCAATTGAAACTGCTGGTCTGGGGAATTTGGCTGTTTTCTCTCTAATCCTGAGTTCTTGGAAAGTCAGAGAACAGCTCAGTTTCAGCCTGGTGACAGGGAACTTTAGCAGGAGTGACTCCATTTTGATTTTTTGACTGGTCTGAGGGGGCCTAGGGCAGGAGCCTCATCCAAAACAATGACCTCCTGTTATTTGGTTGTAACAGAAGTTCCAGGCTCCTATGGGATTATGGAGGAGGTTCCAGGCAGTGTCCTGGGTGGGCAGGAGAAGCTGCATCCCAGGTAATGCCTCTGCCTGCAGGTCCTGAAGCCCACCTTTATGGAGGCAGTAGCCCTGGGCTCCTGGGTAACACAGACTGCAAAGTCAGTCCAACCCCAGCATGGCGTGTTTCACATTGGCCGGGAACTACATCCCTGCCTCCTCATTGTCACATGACATCTCTGTTTTCTGTATTCAGAAGTAAAAATAATGAAAGAGAGGTGACAGGTGTCCCACCACTGAATCCTGGGAATGAGGCTTTTATCCACCTTGGTGGAGTAGCAGAAGCAGAAAGCAGCTGAGCCCTGGTCCTGGCATTCTAGCAGCTCATGAGTGAAATGTACCTCAAGCTTGTAAAATCTCCATTTCAAAAGGTAAATTCTGTTCCTTGGTTGAAATAAGAATGCATGCACTAATGTCTCCTTCAAGACCAATACAAAAGCCAAAGTGGAACCTGATATCTCTCACTTCCCCGTAGGAGTGTTTCCCCAAGGACAGCCCCAGTGAACCCCCAAATCCTCATAACCCCTTCTCTGAAACTGCTGATGGGGGTCAGGACTTGCCACCCCAGAATATTCCACTTTGTTAAAATGGTCAAGAAGGTGTCAGATCTAACTGCTTCTTGGGGTTTTCATTTCTTTTTCTGTGATATCTCTGAATAAGTAAAATTAAACTATTAACATCAAATGTGATTTAGTTTTTTAATATATATTTGTTCATAAAATATTAACTTCAGATAAAATTCTCTCTGGTTTATCTCTTACCATTTAATTGACAGGGTCACAGACACAGAACCTAAGAGGGTAGAGGAAATGCTTTCCTCCCCCACACACATCCCCCTGCTCCCCCAGTGTTGCATCTGGAATGAACCTGTAACCTACTTTAGCCAGCTGAGTGTGGCTGGTGACTCTGTGCCTGGACTGTGCTTGATGCTCACAGAGCGGGTGACTGCTCTTGTGCCCTTGAGACTCTGGAGCCACCCTGGAAGCAGGCCAAATCTAGCCCACTGCCTGTTGTTGTGAATAAAGTGTCATCGTGGCCATCTTCTTGCACTGTCTGTGGCTCTGTCACAATGAGAGAGAGACCACATGGCCTACAAAGCTCAAATAGTTGGCTCTTGACAGGAAAGTGACAACTCCTGATTTGAAAAGTCGGTCTACCTGCTAGAGAGACTCCACAGAGAGGCCTTAGGACTACAGAGGGAAAGAGGCACAGCATTTCCCTGGTGATCAGCCCTGTTGCCATTGAACCACTAACAGGAGGGATCCCAAGGGGGACCAGCAGAGTTCTCTGACTAGTCCCACAAAACCCACGGAACTCAGAACAATGAAATGGTGTCGGTACGTCACTACATCTTGGGCAATTTATTACACAGCAGTGGATAACGGGGTGTCTTTTGGGGAGGAGGACTAGAAATGGAGCCCACATGCTGGGCAAGCCCTCAACCACTGAGTTGCACCCACAGCCTGTAGTGGATAACTGGAAGATACTCCCAAACACACACACACACACACACACACACACCCTACTGGACTGTGACCTTGAACTTGGAACAGAAAGTCAGCCCATTCCTGAAGTCAGGTGCCAGGCCACGGTGGCATTGAAGCTGTCCACCATGATGGCATAACGGATCGCAGTTTTTCTAGAGAAATATCATCACTCATCATGAAACCAGCTACGGAACCACAAGACTTCTGTTTCCTTCACCTCGTACGTCACCCCTGCTCTCTGCAGCAGTTTGGCCACACGTGGAGCTTGTGGGTTCTGAGCCTTTTTAAAGTGAATCTTATCAATACGAACACACTGAAGACTGGGAGGCTTCCCCAGGGTGAGCCGCTCTCATTCCTCTTCACATAGAAGGTCCACTCGGGTGTTCTCGCAGATCCGTGATTTTACTCTGGGTTTCTAGGATATCTTAAAGAAAGGTGCCCGTCATTTCAAAATGACCATTTTTCTGAAGACATGGTGCACTAGGGATCTAGCCCATGGTTTTAGTGGTACTTTCACTGAAAAATCCATCCAATTATGTCCATTCTTCAGGGACAGCACAAATCAAAACAAGCGCTGTTGGTCACAGTTCCTCAATCACATCTGGAGAGCAGGTTCCATGGAGGGGCCTTGTTCCCCCTGGAGGAAGGTCCCGGGGCTCCTGCAGAGGCCGCTATTGTTTGGGCTCCCTGTCCACATGAAATGCTCTCTCTCTCCCCAGTCTGAGTATGGCATTCACCAAATATGCCCATGCCCTCAGGCCTGGAACCTGTGAATGTGTTCTATTGGGTGGCAGAAGAGACTCTGCAGGTGTAACCAGGGCAGGGACTTGAAAATAGAGAGATTATCCTGGGTTAACCAGGCAATTCCAGTCAATTATGTGAAACCTCAAAAGCACAGAATGGTCTCTGGCTAAAGGCCTGAAGACAGGGCAGGAGGGGAGGTCAGTCTGCTCAGGCTGCTATAGCAGAACAATGGAAAGGTATTTCTCACAGTTCAGGAAGCTGAGAAATCTAAGAACAAGGTGTCAGCACATTCCACATCAGGTGAGAATCTGCTTCCTGATTCAAAGATGGTGTCTACTCACTGAGTCTTCTCATGACGGAAGAGACCAGGCCGCTCTGGGGCTTTCTCTTATGTGGACACTGATCCCACCTGTGGGCCTCCACCCTCCACATGAGGACCTCCCAAAGCCTCCACCTGCTCATACTGTAAGGGTCCGGCGAAGCGTCGGAGAAGGAGAGACCACACGAGATGAGCTCCATGCAATGGCAAGGGGGATTTATTAGGGATCCGTTCCAGCGCGCTGGGGCTCCGTGCTCACTCAAGAAGGGAGAGCAGCCCAGAGCCCAGAGCAGAGGTCAAGCAGAGCTTAAGTACACTTTTTGGAGAGGGTGGGGGGGGCTTTGCATACATCAGAACAAATCATCATGAGGCGCGGGAAAATTGAACAACAACTCTGATACATGATTAGTCCATTCATTGGCGGGAACAGGCTGGGCAGGGGTGATTGGTCACTTCTAAACCGGGTACACATTCAAACTGATTGGTTCGGGCCCTGTGACAAACTGCACAGGGCCCTAGGCTGAATGGCCAGTAGGGCGTTGTCTTAACTATCTCAGGAATCTGGGTGTAACAGAGGAACTTAATAATACCTAATCTTTTACATTTTAATTCAAGGTTTCCAGCTTAGAAACTTTACCCTTTCAATACTATCATGCTGGGGGTTTAGATTTCAACATCTGGATTTGGGGGTGGGGGAGATACAAACATTCAGGCCACAGCAGGTGGCTTCAGAGAACAAGGATGCCTGTGACATTGCCTCAGTCTGGCTGGGCACAGAATCACGAGCCACTCAAGCAGGAACAAAACTTTATTTTTGAAAAAGCCGCCAATACTCCGTACGCGCCGGCAAGCCAAAACCGGTCCACCCACGCGTGTGCCTACCGGAACCCACCTCCCCCGGAATTCCCACCTACTATCCTTCCCCAACCAATGGGAACTCTCCAGGAGTCCCGTAGCAGGCCAATGTGAACAGCAGGAGTCCAATTTCCATATGAATGTAAATCTTAACATAATCATATCATCTCAATGGCTAGTGGGGGTCACCTTACAACCGAAAGTGCCATGCATCATATTATTTGCTTGTGGCTCCTAGCGTGACATCATGGGTTTCAGGATTCAGGATGGCACACTGAGGAGGGAGCCAAGGTACGCCCCTGCTGGCAGCCAGAGCTGGGGCAAGTACACCCTCAGTGGGGCCAGAGGACCTCACGTGCACTTTCCAGCCATGCTGATCAGACATGCAAAGATCAATCAGCTCTTCTTCTGGGGATTCAAAGTCTCCCCATCCCTTTGTGGGGACATCCTCTCCTTCCAAGTAAAGCCAGGACTTCATGGTGATCAGGAAGCCCCCTTGTTCCTGGTTTGCATACAGTTATCTCTAAGAATGAATGAGTTTGTTGAGAAAAGATACAAAAGTAGTCCCGACCTCTCCTTTCCCAGGACACCCACATTTGGAGTGCCGGCCCACACTGACCTGCTCACCAAGCTGTTCACCATTCTGGAAGTTTCCACTCTGTGCTGCGTATGAAGGCTTCAGCATTTGGTCCATGGTGTGGGCTGCACTATGGTCTAAGGAAAGGGCCCTTGTTCATGGACTGGGTGCTGATTCCTACAGTTCACAGGTGCTGTTGCCCAGATCACTGAAGGGTATTCAGCATAACCCAAGCCTGGTCTGCTGGTGTCTGAGCACCCAGAAGGACTGTGACCAACAGGAGATGCATTCTCCCTGTCCTCCTAGCCCTCAGCCTTCTCGATTTCCTGCCCACTGCCTCCCACACAGCTCGGCCACCACATGCTGCCCCGTGAGCCCTGCAGCAGGTGCCTTTGGCCTCCACAGCGTGTCTTCCTCTCTCTTTCCTCCTCTCTGTTGCCCCAAAAACCTGGGCAGAGCACAGGACCACATGGTCTGAGGGAAGCCAGGACCCAGCCAGGCACACATGTGGATCATCTTTCCCCATCACGTCCCATTGGTCAGGGTTCTCCAGAAACACAGAACCGAGAGGATGTACAGAGAGAAAGGAGTGAGTGCTGACGACCCGACTGCTCTATTAAGGAGAAGTCCCAAGATCTGCTGCCTCGGAGCCATAGGAGACCCAGAGAAGCCTGTGGTGGTGGGTGTTTAGCTCAAGTCAAAGGCATAGAACCAAGGGTGCTGGTGAGGTGGACCTCAGTCCAAGGGTGGGAAGAGGAAATGCAGCATCTCACTCAGAAAAGGAGGCGGGAAAGAAAGGAGCAGAATCCCTCGGCCTTTCCTCCCCTTTCTCCATTGAGGCCTCAATGGATGAAGTGAGGTCCCCACCCAGGAGGCCCATCTGCTCTGCTTAGTCTGTGAGTCAAATGCTAACCTCATCCAGAAACACCCCCCAGACATGCCCAGAATATTTCAGCTGGGCACCCCTCGCCCACACGGAGCGACACAGGGATTTAACCGTAGGTGAGGTCCCTTCCTGGGTAGAGAAGCTGTCCAGGTAGCTCTCCTGCCCTGTTTGACATTTACCTAACAGCTGCTCTCAGGCTGATCCTGAGCTGCAGATTCCTAGTACACTATTCCCACTCCTTATAGTGGCCCAGCCAAAGGTCCCCAAGTACTAAGGCAGAGGAAAAACCGGGGGGTGATCAGGGAAAGGTAAAGGGTTCCTTGGAAATTATTTGCAGGAGGACACACAGTTGATGAGTGGAGTGAACACAGGCTTTGGTGCATTGGGGCAGGTGTGTGTGTGTGTGTGTGTGTGTGTGTGTGTGTGTGTGTTGTGTGTGTATGTGTGTTTATTTGGTGCCAGGGATTGAACCCAGGGTTGCTTCAACACTCAGCCATATCCCCAGCCCTTTATCTATTTATTTATTTTTAATTCTGAGACAGGGTGTTGCTAAGTTGCTGAGGCTGGCTTTGAATTTGTAATCCTCCTGCCTCAGCCACCGGAGCCCCTGGGATTCGTGCCTGCCAGCTAGACTGGTTTTTCAACTGTTATTTTATTTACTAGCACATGCTCCTGGAAAAAAAAATCAATCCATGCCATTAAGTTCCTACAGAAAGATGAATCCATAACCTAATATCAGAGTCTCTCAAAATACATTCAGTCCTCATCTCAAACTGGGTCTCGGGTTTGTCCCCAGGCTATCTGTCTCTGAGGTGTCCCCAGTATCTACGTCACTGCTCTGCTGCAGTGTTCTAAGGTCTTCCTACCCCAGGAGGGCTTGGTGACCAGGGGCAGGTGGCTATAACAGTGAGGCTCTCATCTCAGGGTGCATGCTGTGGCCCCTGCCATCCCCTCTCGGGTGCACTTGGAGTCCTGGAGAACCACCCTGCCTCACAGTGGTTGCCCAGGAGGGTGGCCTGGTCGACCTTGCTGGCCTTGGGTCCCTTCCATCCCCCACCACCCCAGGCTCCATGGTGGGTCTGGCTGGGATTCTCCTGGCACAGACATCTCTGTGCTGTTGAAAGTTTGAGAAATGCCGCAGGGGTCGGCAAACTACAGCACGTGGACCAAACCGAGTCAATGCCTGCTGTTTGTGAAAGGAGCTTTCCTGGAACACAGGAAACCTTTCCCTTCACATATCACCTTAGGTACAGAGGTGGGGATGAGTTGGGATGGGAAGCGAATGTCTCCCCGAACCTGAAAGACCTCCTATCTGATCCTTCACAAATGAAGTTTCCGGTGGCCCTGGTCTGGAAAGCCTGCTGGCATGGGTGCTGGCAGTGCAAAGTACCATTTGAGGCCTGTCTCTTTCCTGGAAGTTAGGGAGGAGGACAGAGGTCCTTTGACCACGTGCTAGAAAAGATGAAAAGATGATTTAAGATCAAAAGTCCCTGGTCTTGGGGCTGAGGTTGTGGCTCAGTGGTAGAGCGCTTCCCTAGCCTGTGTGAGGCCCTGGGTTCCATTCTCAGCACCACATATAAATTAACAAATAAATAAATGTCCACCAACAACTAAAAACAACAACAACAAAATGCCCCTGGTCTCATTGGAAAGGCCCTCTGAGGTTACCTGGCAAGGTTTCTTTTTTGGTGACAGGTAAAGCAAAGACCTAAGAGGATATGTGGGCAGTGGGTCCCACAGGGAGAGGGATGCAGAAGGAGGTGTGGGCACCATGGGACTCTGGGTGCCACCTCTAATTAGTCTTCCCAGGTCCTGGGTGTGATGGGACCACCCTGCCACTTCCAGGTGTAGAGATGGGTAGGCCACAGCAGAGAGGTGTGCAGGCTGGGTGGAGCTCACTTGGTTTTAGGCACAGTATTGAATTTACTGTGCAGTTTTCAAACCTGTTGGAGGTAAACATGCAGTTTTGATGTTAATCATGGGGAGACATTAAGTTAAAAGCCCAGGCAGAGAAACAGGGCTCATTTCCTGGTGCTCAGCCCCTCTGGGAGCTGGCGAGAAATGTGGACTGTCAGTCTGTCCGGGACTACTGAGTCAAAATCTTCAGGGAGACAGTCGCGCAGCTAAGACACCGCTTTTACAATCCTCTTCAGAATACTGGGCAAATTGTGTAGGTCTCTGAAGGCAGGGAAAATGCTTAGAGTCATATCTTAGGGAAGACCCCACTCCATAGTCGCTGATGGACCCCCTCCCCATGCACTGTTATCAAACAGAGGAACCAAGAAAAAAAAGATATGTGTGAACATGGAATGACAGGGGATGGGGGTGTGGCTCCGTGGGACAGTGATCTCCTGGTATTCCAGAAGCCTGGGTTCCATCCCAGCACCCAAAACAACAACAACAACAACAAAAAACAATCTCAGATGTTCAGATGTGCATGTTGTGGGATTCTCATTTTTCGGAGAAGTACCCAATGTCCAAGCATAAAAAAGCACTACTGAAAATGGGCCTTGTGGTGCCTGGGATCCAAATCCATCTATTTCCAAAAGACCAGGGTCACAGCCAAGGGTGAGGCATGCAGGGTGCTCTTAGTGTAAGCACTATATGCTTTATGCTCTTAGTGTAAGCACTCCTATACTTCAATAATCTTAACAGACGATCTCAGCTTAGCGATGCCTGCATATGTAACTTGTGATATCTCACAGGCAAAATTGCTTGAGATAAGCAGAGGTTTATTTTAAAATATGTCTAAAAGTTATTTTTCTCTGGTGCTAGGGATCTCTGGTCCAAGGCCTCGTGCATATTAGGCAAGTGTTCTACTCCTGCTCTGGGTCCCCAACCCTGTCTAAAAGTTATTTTTAAGGAAAACATTAAGTGACTTAACTCTGTAGCCAAATTCATAAAAAGGATGTTTCAAAAAACAGAAATATCATTCTTTTTATTTGTTCTAATTAGGTATACATGACAGTGGAATGCATTTTAACACATTAGTCATAAATGGAGTCTCACTTCTCACTCTTCTGGTTGTACGTGATGTAGAGTTGCACAGGTCGTGTAGTCATACACACACATAGGTTAACGATGTTGGATTCATTCTGCTATCATTCCTACCCCCAGGCCCCCTCCCCTCCTTTCACTCCCCTCTACCAAAACGCCTCTATTCTCCCCTCCTTATTGTGTGAATCAGCATCCGCCGCATATCAGAGAAAACATTTGGCCTTTGATTCTTTGGGACTGACTTATTTTGCTTAGCATGATATTCTCCAGTTCCATCCATTTACTGGCAAATGCCATGATTTCATTCTTCATTAAGGCTGAGTAATATTCCATAATACACCCCCCCCACACACACACGCACACAGAAACCACAGTTTCTTTATCCATTCATCTGTTGAAGGGCACCTAGGTTGGTCTGCAGTTTAGCTTCTGTGAATTGGGCTGCTCTAAACATTGATGTGATCACATAACTATATTATGCTGATTTCAAGTCCTTTGGGTATAAACCTAGGAGTGGGACGACTGGGTCATAGGGTGGTGCCATTCCAGTAAAGCAGGAGGATCATTCTAAGGCTCTGTCTACCAGCTTCCCTGCTATGACATCGTGATGTCATTGTGCCCATTGTGGAGCCCCAGGTCCACTAGGAGCCCCTCCCCTGTCCTGTGCTCCCGGCCTAGGAATCGACCCCAGGCATCCCATTTCTCAAATGGGAGGAGCAGGGTGGCCATCCTGAGCCTCGCTCCTCATGCCTCCACCCCTTGCTGAGTCTGTCCTCTGTAGTCTCTCCTCGGTCACAGGGGACCCTGCCTGAGCTTCTGTTGACTCCCATCACCCAGCCCTTTATGCTGTACCCAAAGTCATGTCACTGCTGACCATGACCCCAGTACAGGGCACAAGTCCTCCCTCCCCCCTCGTCTGGCCAATCCCTCCCCTGCCTGCCTGTGTCTCAGTGTCCATCACCACTTCCAGGGAGGGCTCCACCCCCATGAGCAGTACCACCCCTCTTTTCTCTCAAGGCCCTGATGTGAAACAGCATGGTATTTGCTTATAACCTACGCACTTCCCCCCACAGACTGTAGATCATCTCTAGATGATGATAGTACCTAATGTGATGCAAATACTCTAGAGTTGAACACTGTAGCGTTGAGAGAATACTGACCAGGGAACGCCGGTCCACGGTCAACACACACAACTTTTCCTCTGAATATTTTCAACCTGTGCTGCATTGAATCCCAGAACACAGACCCCACAGATGCGGAAGGCTCACTACTTGCAAATGCCTGCCACTCTCAACACTTCCCTCTGGAGTGCCTGTGTTCAGCTGCATCCCACAGGATGCCCGGGGAGCAGTGGCCATCGGCAAGCAGCTGGGAACAAGTCAGGGTAGGACCCGAGCTGAGGGCAAGAGAGAGGAGTGGAGCCAGCCCTCGTCCTCAACTGCACAAAGACCTGTGTCACCAGGTTCTCTGCTCACACTCAGGCCATCCAGCTCACAGGTAGCCCAAGGGCAGCTCAAGGACAGGCTCCCTTGGAGCCACAGGGATTGGCAACATGCACAGCATATAGAAGCCAGACAGAGGGCATCGGGCAGAAGCGCTAGGAGCCCGGGGTCCTCTAAGACCCTCAGCACAGTGAGAGCATCAAGTGGGGTCTCAGTTATTTTAGACCAAATAATGGGGAATCAGATAAAGCTCCCATGGGCTTGTGCACTTTGTCACTCCCTGTACAGTGGTGCCCGCCCTCCTCCTGGGCCTCACTCAGATCCCAACATGGGATTCAGATAGCACGACTTCAAAGCCCCCATCTCGCTGCCTGCTCCTGTGTACCCTGAGTGAACTTGGCTTCATATCTTCAAACATCTCTTCATGTCCACAGAGGGGACCAAAAGCTCTCCTGGCAACCCATGAAAACCCTCAGATGCCGTGGATCTATGACTGTCACCAGGTGGGGTGACAATCTGAAGGTGTGTGTAGGAGGGTAGAGGCGGGTCCCGCCCCTGCCCCACTCCCCTTCTTTCTGTGTTGGGGACAGAGTCTGAGTGGGAGGGACCAGCCTCTTCCCAGGGATGGAGGACCTGTCTCCCCTGCTGCTGGTGCTGCCCCGAGTCCCCTCTCCAGGGCAGGGATCCCACATTATCCTGGGCATTGGGCAACCTGGGTCACTCCAGTCACTTTAGGTCCATTTATTTTTTTCCTGCTCTCTGGGTTCCCCAGTTCTCTGCCTGCAGCTGGATTAGGGGTCTCAGGCTGCCGGGGAGCCCTCTGTGAGTCGGCTGAACAAGCGTGAGACCCGCTCTCACACTCTGAGGTCACCTCCCCACCACGCTTAGGCAGAACATGGGAGGAGAGTTGACCTATGACAATGACTATGATCCCTTGCCTAGGACCCCAGGATGGATGAGGGATTCAGAACTGAAAGGGCCATGCCACCTGGCTGCGGCATCAACACCTGGACAGTCCCCTCAGGCTCCAGCTGCCACTGGGAAGTAGGTCTAAGAAGATTCTGGACTATTTCACCAACCTTGGTTTTCAGAAGTGTAAAGATGCCAGTTTTGTGCATTAGGAAAAGACAACTTGTGTTTTGAAGAAATTTATCAGATACTAAAGAATTCAGGGGGGAGGTAATTTCCTCAAATACAGCATGATGGCTGTTTTAAAAAGTGAACCTTACTTACCAGTCTGCACCGTGAAATCATTTCAGCAAACAAGAAAGTACAGTAATGTCCCCTTACCCACCAGGCATATGTGCCAAGGCCCTCAGTGGATACCTGAAACCTTGGACAGTGTTGAGCCCTATAATTTAATGCCTTTTTCTCTTAACAAAGCAGTCACCACACACTCTGGCCTTGCCTTTGCACTTTGAGATGTGACAGCAAAATCAGCATGAATATCTTTTCCCTTCCTCAACATTTCACTCATTCCTTCTTAGCACAGATCTTAGAAAATCTAACATATGATTTTTTTTCTTTATTAAGTCAAGAACTTTCTACCTTTTCACTTATAAGGGGTATTTTATGGCTTCTTTTTGGCATATGTGTCTGAATTATCGGCCTCATTATTTTTGTGCTTGAGGGCCATTATGAAATAAAATAGGGTTACTAGAATAGAAGCATTTCAACCACAATAGTCCATATGATAAACTGCCGAGTGACTAATGGGTGGATACACGGACCAAAGGGCTGGTTCATGTTTCAGGTGGCAGGGAGCAGAATGGTATGAGATTTCATCAGAACACTCAGAAGAGTGTGCCCTTTAAAACTTACAAATTGGAGTGGGGTACATTGACTTGGGCTTCAGGAGGCCAAGGTGGGAGGATCTCTTGAGCCTGGGATTTCAAGTCCAGCCTGGTCAACATAGTAAGACCCCATCTCAAAAAAAAAAAAAAAAAAAAGTTGAGAATTGTTTATTTCTGAAATTTTCTTTTTAATATTTTCAGATCGCAGACAACCGTGGTTAACTAAAACTGCAGAAAGTAAAAGCTCAAATAAGGAGATACTCTCTGTGCTCTTAACTCTTCTTAAACAGTCATTTGATATCCTGGCCATGGAGGATTCAGATCCAAGACTTAGCCTGGATCTGAGCAGGACTCTCAAGGCCACCAAGGTTCTGGAAGGCTGTTTGGTATTTATGGGGCCAGTAGATGAACAGCAGCCACAGTCTTGGCTCAGGCCATGTGAGATGGCCCAAAGGCCAGCTTCCTGTGAGGGTTCGTAACAGGTGAGTGGAAGCGAGGAAAGCATTGGTGGGGAAGACCCAGTCGGCAGCGGCTGTGAACTTTCTACTGACAGGTAGATGCTCCGTTAATGCTATTTGTCACAAAACCACAGAATAAAAGACACCAACTGCTCTTATTGAGCGCTCACTCTGTATGGGGCCCTGTGTTGCAGGCTTTATATATAACATGACAGTTTAACCCTCGTAAAACCCTAGTGCGGATGCACAGAGACCCCATTATACAGGTGAGACACGGGGGCTCTGAGAGATGGCACATGTGTGTCAAGGTAACTCATCTGGAGCATTAGGAAAAGCAACCCGTGGCCCCAGACCCCGCCACACTCACCCTGACAGAGGCCAGAGGCCTCTCACCTAAGGCCAATATTTCTTGTGCCCCATTTCTCTATATGGAAGAGACACAGAGAGAGAAAGAGAGAGAAGGGAGAGAAGGAGGGGGAAAGAAAGAGAACTCATCATGGTGACGCACACCTGTAACCCCAGAGACTGAGGAGGCTGAAGCAGTAAGACCACAGGCTTGACAGCAGCCTGGTCAACACAGCAAGACCCTGTCTCAAAATAAAAGGGCTGTGGATGTGGCTCAGTGGTAGAACACCCCTGGGCTCAAACCCCAGTACAGAAAAAGAAAAGGAGGGGGAGGGGGAGGGGAGGGAAGGGGGATGGAGAGGGGGAGGAGAGGGGAGGGGGAGGGGAAGGAGAGGGGGAGGGGAAGGAGAGGGGAAGGGGAGGGGAGGGGGAGGGGAGGGGAGGGGAGGAGAGGGGGAGGGGAAGGAGAGAGGGAGGGGAGGGGGAGGGGAAGGAGAGGGGGAGGGGAAGGAGAGAGGGAGGGGAGGGGAGGGGGAGCAATTCCTTCTCCTTGGAGATTCCTAGAGTTGAGCTCTGGGCTGGGGCTTCTCACCAGCATAACCTAAGCACGTCTCTGCTCTTTACAGCTCCCTGGTCCCACCGCCTTCTTATCGTGTGAGGAGAAACAGTGTGGGATGTGATTTCTTCCCCTTTTCCTCCCTTGCCTACAGGGCCCTGAGTCTCTCCTTGCCGAGGGAGTGGACACAGCCAGGCTGGCCACTTCCTGGATGCGCTGTCCCCAGCAGCCATTGCTTTGCACCTGGGCATCTGGTGGGAGGCAGCGCTGACCCTTCAGATATGAGCATCTCCAAGTCCTTCCATTGGTTACAGAGACCCAGCAGGGCAAGGTTCACCCAAAAAGCTATCTCAGGTGAGTTAGATTAAAAAAAAATGCGTGCCCAGCAGTGGACAAAACCTGACTCCCGCAGGCCCTGTTGCTGCACACCCGCATCCTCCTTCCTGGTCACAGACCTGTCACAGGTCTGACTGGTGCAGGGCTTGTGCTCTGAGATGCCTGTGTTAGAAGAGACTGGGGCTGAGGTCCCCATCCCCCTAATGCCCAATGACCACAGAAGGGAAAGCAGGACATAAAGTGGCAGTGTGCAGAAAGGAAGGTAAAACCCACACTCGATAACCACAGGCCGTGTTCTAGGAGCAGGCGATATATTTAGCCAAGCAGGATGTTTGTGGGTAAACCAGCATTTTGCTGTAAATAAATTTCTGCAAACTAGAGAGTTTAACAGGGGATTGCAGAAGCTCATTTTGCCTGAGTATTGGTGAGAGAGCTGTTTTCCTAACACAAGCTCAGCACAACTCTGGCTTCAGAGATGCCCTTGATAGAAGGCTTGGGAGGCCCTTCTGGTAACTGGTATTGCCAGGGGCTTGAGTGGGCACTACCAGGAGCTCAGAGAATCTTCTCCCAGGAAGACCAGCAGAGAAACCCCGTTCCTTCATGTTAGAAAGGTGTGGGATGTGCCCCTATGCCCCTATGCCTACCTGGCATCCAGGCTAAAGTCCTTCTGTGACAGGTCACCACAACAAACTGTTCCCTTAAGAAGCATTTACAGCCAGACACAGTTAGCACACGCCTGTAATCCCAGCCACTCGGGAAGCTGAGGCAGGAGGATCCCATGTTCAAAGGCAGCCTCAAGATAACTTAGTGAGACCCTGTCTCAAAATTAAAAAAAATAAATAAAAGGGGTTGGGGATATGCCTCTGAGGCCAAGCACCCCTGAGTTCAAATCCTGGTTTAAAAAAAAGAAAAAGAAGAAGAAGAAGTGTTCAGAGGCTCTCTAAATCAAGAGCTCAGGTCCACAGTGGACACACACCCTGGGACGGACCAGACTGATCAACTCTCCCTGCGCTTTAAGTCTAGCAACACACACGACAAACACACATCCTGTCTAGGTTGCTTCTGTACATTTCCACGGTTGTCTCTCCCCCAGTTTTGCTGAATTTTGTTTTGATTCATTTCATCAGTCTACAGATAGGTGTGGACGGGGCTGGAGAACCCATGTGACCAGAGACCCCCACCCTGCAGGAAGATGGGGTGCCTGCTGGAGGGAGCTGCGATCAGGGAGGCCCATGGTCAAATGCAACCGAGGAAGCTGTTCCTGCCACTAAAGGGGGGCCCAAGTCCCCTCTTCTGGAATCTGGGCTGACTTACATGACCCATTTCACCAATGAAGACGTGGAGCATGAGACTTGTAGAAGTTCTCAGGCAAGACCACAGAAAGCTTGGAGGCCTCTGTTTTGGGGGAACTCCTGTTTTCTTAGTGCATTTTCTGCTGCTATCTTTTGTTAGGAGACCAGTTTATAAAGAACAGAAGTTTATTGGGTTTATGCTTCTGGAGGCTGGGAAGTCCAAGAGTCTGAGCCAGCCTTGGGTCAGGGCCTCCTTGCTCTATCATGTCCTGGCAGGGAGCACGACGTGATGAGAAGGAGCCAGGGTCAGCTCGGGTCTCTCTAGAGCTACCACTAATGCATCATGGGAACCCATCCTCACGACCTCATCTGACCCTAATTATCTCCCAAAGACTCCACCTCCAAATACCATCAACAGAGGAATTTGAGGATTACGTTTCCAACCTGTGAACTTCTGGGGGACACATTCCAACCCAGACAGGCTGAGAAGAGGCCCAGTGTAGGTGTTCCAATCAAAGTGCCCCCTGAGCGCCCAGCCAAGAGGTGACATCCCCAGCCACCATCTTGGATGATCAGCCCAGTCAAACCCCGACTGACCATTGCCCCAACTTGACACCTCACTGAATCTACAGAGGAGATCCCGAGAAAAGAGCCCCCAGCTAAGCTCTTCCTGCATTCCTGACCCGTTGAACTGGGAACAAAGCTAAATGGTTGTTTGAAGCCCTGAATTTGGAGTGGTTTTATGCTATAATGGCTGGCCCAAATACCACGGAGGTGACGGCCAGGGGACCCTCACTGAGACATTGGGAGGGGAAATTCAAAGGAAGGATTCCTGAAGGAATTAGAACCTCGGTGTCTGTGGGTTGAACAAAAGTATGGGAGGAGGTGAGATGAGAGGGGTGAACCAGGAAGCGGAAGCCCAAGTGAGGGCCCAGAGGTGAGAGAGAGCTCTGTCTCCCTGGGAAGAAGTCAGGGAGGAGAGACAGGAGAGAGGCGAAGGTATTAGCCAAGACGGGCTCACACCAGAGGACCCTGACAGGCTGGCCTCAATCCCCTGCAGTACTTGCAGTGTGTGGTGGAAGAAGTTGCCCACACTGTCACCCACACCCTCTCTGAGGGCTGCAGGAAGCTCCCAGAGCCTGGGAGCAGTCCCCCTGCCTGTCTCTGATATATGATGATGACAGGCACAGTTGGGGACAGGGCTCACATGCCTTTGTTTCAAGGCATTTCTTAACTACACACAATCAGGGTGGGGGTGGGCTTGAGTTCCCCAATAGGAATGACGAGGGCAGCTGGGGCAGCCAGGTCCCACTGTGGCTGAGGAAATGTGACCCCTCAAGTACAGGCATAGAACCTAGAGGAGGTTCAGAGACCCAGAGGAAGAAGAATCAGAGTCAAAGTTCCCTGATAATTGGCCAGATTTGGACTCTGGAACAGAAGAAGCCCCACTACCTGGGAGAGGAGCAGTCTAGCACCAGTCTGGGCTAACAGGTGGTGTTTTTGGGGGGTTTAAACTCCATAAAAGCATACTCTGCTGTTTGAGGGTAACAGTTACACTTCTCAAACTTTAATGAGCACCCACATCACGGGTGGGATCTAAGAGGTAGCTTATGCATCAGGAGCTCTGGGGAAGGCCCAAGATTCTGAGTTTCTAACAAGCTCCCTCGTGTTGCTCATGCTGTTGGTCCACAGATCACACACTGAGTGGCAAGAACGAACAGAAGCCATCCCAAGAAGGTAGGCCGCAGTTTGCCTGAATTCTCACCAAGGTTTAGAAAACAGACAAAATACTTTGGTCCATAACTAAAAAAATAAATTTTTTTAAAAAAATGAATGGCATTCATTATTCCAGGAAACAGAAAAAAAACTGGGAACAAATCAAATAGTTTATTACTGAGATTGCACGATAGCTGTGTATTCGTTTTCTATTATTGCATAAGAAATAATAAATTTCTAGGACTGCCTAACAAACTTTACAGCTTAAAACAACACCCATTTATTATCTCCCAGTTCTTTACATCAGAAACCCAAGCTGGCCCAACTAGGTTCTCTGCTCAAAGTTGCAGAAGGTCAAAGTCCAGGTCTGTTGTCTAGAAGCTCAGGGGGAAAAAAAATCCAGCCATATTCAGATCCTTGCCACTTCTGGAGTCCCCATGTCCTGCTGGCTGTAAGCCTTGGGTGTTCTTGGCTCCTTCAGATCTCTCCCCCACGTCCTTGTCCCACAGCCTCCTCATCTCAAAGCCAGCCATAGAGATCCACTGTCAATCTCTCTAATTTCCCTTCCTGTTATCAGCCAAAGAAAACTTGGCTTTCAAAGGACTGACGATGAGTTTAGTCTCATCCAGATAATCTCCCCATTTTTAAGTCAACTGGTGAATGACCTTAATTATCTGCAAAGTTCCCTCATTCAAAGGAATCATCCTGGGAGTCACAGGAGGAGGCTCTCAGTTCCGCAGGGGAAGCTACACTGTGTGGGGGTGGGTGGGTGGGGGCACCTTAGGATGTTACCTGCCTGGAGCTGGAAATGGGTGCCTTGGGTGACTGCCCAATGTGAATGCAAACACCATCAAACAACTAAAGTGGGTGATCTTTAATTGCGTAATCAGAAAGAATCCAAGATCAATTTCCCACTCAGCAGGATTTATGAACAGGGGTCAAGAAAACATAAGGGTCTCTCTTTCTCTCTCTCTTTTAGTTGTTGATTGACTTTTATTTATTTACTTATATGTGGTGCTGAAAATTGAACCCAGTGCCTCATACATGCTAGACAAGTGCTCTACCACTGAGCCCCAGCCCCAGCCCGGGTCTCTCAAATAAGCAAACCAAACTAAAAACCCAAGTTTAATTTGCATTGTCTCTAGAATATACTAGTCATAAAGAAGAAGAAGAACATCTAGATACATTTTTTTCTGTTCTCTTAAAAACACTCATCTTGGGCTGGGGATATGGCTCAAGTGGTAGCACGCTTGCCTGGCATGCGCGGGGCGCTGGGTTCGATCCTCAGCACCACATAAAATAAAATAAAGATGTTGTGTCCAAAGAAAACTGAAAAATAAATATTAAAAATTCTCTCTCTCTTCTCTCTCTCTCTCTTTAAAACATACTCATCTTCACAGAGACATCAAAAAATCATAATCTTTCACTTCTGCAACAAACTAAGATGATGCTTCTTAGAAAAATGATTAATTAAGATTCAGCCTCATTTTCATCCTCTAGCACCAATTTCCTGGAGGACAAACTTTACCAAAAAAAGCTAGAGGTGACTTAATGCTAACACTTCCATATACACTCAATGAAAATGTAAGATATGAATTGAATTGTACCATTTTGAGCAAATCCAATGTGTGACAGTCCAATTCGAAAGAAAATAAGTCTTTACGGAAAGAATAAACCTTTTTTGTTAAACTTCTAGGAATTGTCTTCCGCTTGAAATGGTGAGTCATACATTATTTCCAATAGGTCACAAGAACATTTTCCTTCTGTTTTTGCGGTGTGAAATTGTACATTCTGAGATTCCTTTCTGCAGAAGGAGTGTCAATAGCTCATTTCTTTTTATTGTTGCCTGGTATTCTTCTGTAGTGGACATACTACAGAGTAATTATCCACTCACCTGTAGAGAGACATTAGGGATTTTCCTATTTGGAGGTGTTGTGCAAAAACATTCACTATAGCTAGGTGTAGTGGTGCACGCCTATAATCCCAGCAGCTCAAGAGGATTGAGTTCAAAGCCAGTTTCAGCAACTTAGTGAGGCACTAAGCAACTCAGTGAGACCCGGTGTCTAAATAAAATACAAAAAAGAGACGAGGTATGTGGCTCAGTGGTTAAGTGCCCCTGAGTTTAATCCCTGGTACCAAACAAACCATTCACTATATATAGGTCTTTGTGTGGACACACACACAAATACCTAGAAGTGTAGAAACTGGATCATATAACAAGTTTATACTCAACTTTAAGAATCTGTTCAATAATTTTCTGAAGTATTTGTATCCCTTACAATCCCACCAAGACTGATTTGGTATTGTTGGTTCATGATTTTCATCCAGTGACTGTGTAAGGATGTTTCATTGCAATTTGGTTTGCTTTACCCAGGAAAAATAATGATGTTGAAAATCTTTTCATGTGTTTTTTTATTTAACTTTGGCCATTCACATCTTCTTTGATGAAATGTCTTTTTAAATAATTTGCCTTTTTAATGTTGGATTTAATTGCTATTTATATATTACGGCTATGAATCGTACGTCAGACCCAATATTGCTAACATGTTCTCTTATTCTCTGACTTGCCCTTTGCTTACCTCATGGTAACTTTTGAGGAGCAAACATTTTAAATCTTTGATAAAATGCAATTTATCAATTTTTTATGGTTTGTGCTTTCTGTATCCTGTGTGTAAAAAAAAAAAAAAAAAGTTTGCCTACTCAAGGTCACAAAGATTTTTTCCCCATATTTCTAGGAGGTTTTTTTGTTGTTGTTGTTGTCATTTTTGTTTTGTTTTGTGGTGCTGGGGATTGAACCCAGGGCCTTGTGCATGTGAAGCAGGCACTCTGCCAACTGGGCTATTATGCCCAGCTCCTAGGAGTTTTATAACACAATAGTTATAAGTGAATTTGTACATGAACAAAATAAGGGATGATGCTTATTTTCCTCACATATAGTTATTCAGTTGTTGCAAAGACTTTTCTTTCCTTATTGAATTGAATGCACATCTCAATCCATGGGCATTGATCCGCCTGTCTCTGATGTGCTCAGGGAATCGTGCGTCTGTCCTTTGAGCAGTATCACACCACCTGAGCACTGCAGATCTATAGGAAGCTTGCAATGAAGAAGTGCCAGCCCTCCAACTTTGCATAAAGTGCTTTGACTGATCTAGGTCCTTTGCATTTCCAAGTAACTTTTAGAATCATCTTCTCAATTTCTACAGAAAACCTTGCTGATATTCTCCTTGGGACTACATTCAATCTATAGATCAGTTTGAAGAGAAAGGATTTCTTCTGTCTTAATGTTATTTAGCTTCCAATCCAAATGAGATCTGGATGCTGTCCCTTCATGGATTCGGGCCTTTTAAAGTGTCTCTTTAGCGATATTCTGTAATTTTCTTTGAAGAGGACTAGAGGACTTACATATTTCTTACATATATGTTAAAATATTTTATTAAGGTTGTTATAAGTGGAGTTTTAAATTTTTTCATTTTCTAATTCTTCACTCCTAGTATGTACCTATGCAATTGTTTTTGTTTTTGGTTTTGGTACTAGAGATTGAACCCAGGGTTGCTTAACCACTGAGTCATATCCCCAGCCCTTTATTATTTTTTGAGACAGGGTCTTGCTGAGTTGCCTAGGGCCTTACTAAGTTGCTGAGTCTGGCTTTGAACCCATGATCCTCCTGCCTCAACCTCCTGAGTCACTGGGATTACAGGCATGCACCACCATGTCTAGCATAATTGTTTTCTTGTTTTTTTTTTTTTTTAATATCCTGCAACTTATAACAGCAGAATGCATTTTGATTCATTGTACACAACTGCAGCACAGCTTTTCATTTCTCTGGTTGTCCATGATGTAGCATCACACCATATGTTCAGTCTTACATGTACCTAGGGTAATGATGTCCATCTCATTCCACCATCTTTCCTGGCCCCAGGCACCCTCCCCAACCTCCCTTCCCTTTGCCCAAAGTTCCTCCATTTTTTCCCATGCCTCCCCCTCCCGTTTTGGATCAGCATCCATTTATCAGAGAGAATGGACGGAGGTAGAGAATATCATGCTAAGTGAAGTAAGTCCATGCCAAAATCCAAAAGCCAAATGTTGTCTCTTATTCTACTAGTTTTGTAGGCGTCTTGAGATTTTATATGGAACCAATCATGTCATGTTCTAATAGAATTTTACTTTTTTCCCCATCAATATTTATCCCTTTTACATCTTTTTCTTGTTTTATTGCCCCAGTGAGGTTCTCAGAATGGAGAGGGGGGGGGCGAGAATCCTTATCTTTTTCTTGATCGTAGAAAGTACTTGATGTTTCGAGAGTAAGTACCAGGTTGGCTCTAGGTTTTTCACAGATGCCATTTATCACGTGGAAGAAATCTCGTTCTTTGTTTAGTTTATTGGAGAAAGAAACAGTTCCTCAGTCATAGTGAGATTTAACCCTTCTCTCTCAACCACATATCGATTAATTAGAAAAAATGTCAGGAGACACAGGAGCTGAGTATCAGCACCGCCTATCTGAATCTAACTGCTATTCCTTTCCAAGTCCACGTAGAAAATTCACTAAGACAAATTATGTGCTGGGACTTAGTATGACTCCTCGAACTTTTTAAAAATATCTGAAATCACACAAAATCGGTTCTCTGACCACAACAGAATTAAATTAGAAATCAATAACATATCCAGGAACTCCCCCCACCCCCATGTAGGACAGTAAAGTAGCGTGCTGCCAAATAACCCATGTTTCAAAAAATCAATCACAAAGAATTTAGATACTATTTCAAATTGACTAAGAACAGAAACAAAACACAGAGAAATGTATGGGAATCACGTAAAGCAGTATGAGGAGGGAAATTTACGCTTTCAGAGACTTACAGTAGAAAAGAGGAAATGTCTAAGATCAAAACCTAAGACTCCACCTCAAGAGGCTAAACACAAACTAAAACCAAAATGGAAGAATACAAACCAACAAAATAGAAAACAAACATTAGAAAAAAAAAGACAAAGCTAAACCCAGTGTTTTAAAAACAAGATAATAGATAAATTCAAAACTAACTAATCAAGAAAAATGGAAACAAAAGACAAATCACAAGTATCTGCAATGAAAGACTGGTTATTGCTTCAGAGATCGTAGATATTAAAAGAATCACAAGGTAATTTTGTAATTGGATGCCAATCATTTTGGCAAAAGGATGAAATCAAGAAATTCCCTGACAAGTATATTGGCCAAAGTTTACACGAGATGAAGAGGAAAATCTGAAGAGCCCTGTATTCATGAAATAAATTGAGCTTGTTGTCATAAACCTTCCCCTCCAAGGGAAACTCTGGGCCCAGATGGTTTCGCAAGATTTTCATCAAATGTTAAAAGAAATGATAAAACTGATGGTATACAAACTGTTCCAGGAAACAGAGGAGGGAACACCTCCCAGTGTTTTATGGGACAGGCCTAACCTCACTCCAAAACATTACAGAACATTACCAGAGAAAAAGAGAGATCTTGGCCAAAGCATTAAAATGAACAAGTTCACGGTCTCATGAGAGTCTCAATGTCTATGCCAGCTCCATCATCACAGAAACGACTCGCGGATGTCAGTGACTGAATCTCGTTAAACTGCATTCCATGGTGTATTTTAGGAACTTGTCATATTTGGTAATGCATTGCTTTTATTTTTTTTAAGAAAAAAAAATATGGGCGAGGGAACATAGAAAACCAAATTATTGGCTTAATAGAAATTCAAACGTAGTAACTAGAACATTTGAGAAGCTGCATGTGGTGGGAAGGGATTCGGAGCAGAATGATAGAGAAAAGCAGCAAGGAGGAAAATGGTCCCACGCTCCTTTTAACTGTGTGCTCTGCAGAATTTTATAAATGTGTGCATGGGAATTCTTTGAAGTAGGCCCTGCAGTTTCTATTTTGGCAGAGGCTCTTAATGTGGTTTCCACCGCAGAGCGAAGGGACCTTCCTTCTCAGAATATCTGCGATAGTGATGTGAGAACCTCTTCATCTAATGATTAAGAATGGGCGTTGGGGGCTGGGGGTGTGGCTTAGTGGCAGAGCACTTGCCTAGCATGTGTGAGACCCTGGGTTCCATCTCCAACAATTTGAGCAAAAAAAGACAAAGATTGATTGTGACACACAGTTCTAGAATAGCAACTCCAAAGGTTGCTGATTCCATGAGTGGTTATTTTTCATTATTGTTCTTTTTTGGGGGGGCCACTGGGGACTGAATTCAGGAGCACTCGACCACTAAGGCACCTCCCCAGCCCTATTTTGTATTTTATTTAGAGACAGGGTCTCACTGAGTTACTCAACACCTCACTTTTGCAGAGGCTCATCTCCTGTCTCTGCCTCCTGAGCTGCTGGCTATTTTCTATTTTTTGATACAGGATCAATCTGTGTTGCCGAGGCTGGCCATGCTGAGCTCAAGTGGTCCTCCTGCCTCAGTCCCCCAAGTGGCTGAGACTACAGGTGCCCACCACCACACCCAGCCGTGGTCATCAGTGATATTGAACAGTATCAACTTCTCAGTTGAAGTGAAAATAGGTTTGCTCTCACCTTCCGTTGGGTGTTGGGTCATTGTGCCAGGAGATGACAAAATCAGGGTTGTATCAGGACCATCAGCTCCACAGGTGAGATCATTTGTGGACCAAGGAAGAGGCAGGAAGAGGATCAAGGAGGAAGGAAGCTCCGACCACACAAAGGCTGGGTTTTAATTTTCCTGCTGAGTAGAGAACTCCTCACAGCAACCAATGTTGCCTGCCATGGGGCTCACCGGCATCACTGCTTTGGCAGGCAGCCATGCTGAGTGCAAAGATTCATCTCAGCTCAGATCTTACAAGAGCGCTTGAAATTTTCTTTGTTTTTGTGAGTCAGCTCCAAGCTTAACATGTGGTTATTTACAGATGCAAACTGGAAATGATGTGCTCTTTCTCTTTTGCAATCTCTACAGCAAGCTGGCGGGCACCCCAGTGTCCTGGGATCACCAACTTGCTGGAGATGGGTTAATCTTTCTATTTCCACAGAGGTTGTGCTCTACCACAAACACAGCCTGCCAACTGCCTACCTGGCTCCGAAATGCACCAAACCCTACTCTCCCTCACTGTTGCACATTCAAAACACCTGTGCCTTTCAAGGACATGTTTGATGTCATGATAAGCTCAGCCTGTGGCCAGTCAAGTCTGGCTTGGAAGTCATGAGTGTTTTCTAGGGAAGGAGCTGTGTATCTTGTCTGTGGTTTGGCAAGAGAAATCTATGAGTTGGGTGGATTTGGGAAAGGAGGTAACAGAACTCTAGCTATGACAGGGTCACGCTGCAAGGGTGTAGCTCGGCCAGGCTAAGAGAAGCCACACAGCAGGGCAGAAAATCAACAGGCAGCACAGGTGTGGACAGCTTCCAGGGCCAGGCCGGAAGCCTCTAGATGACCATGGCAGTGCTGGGGGCTGTGAACACCCCTGGCTTGGGACTGTTTTCAGTGGAAGTCCCCTGAGGATCTGGGGACCTACGAACCTTATCCGGCCATGCTGTTCAGCAGAACTGCCAGGTACTGGCCCAACCATGCCAGCAATGGCTAGTTCATGCCCTGGCCCAGTGGCAGCTGCCACCTGCCTTGTCCAGCTGCTTGGCTCAGAGGGAAGAGTCTCAGCCAAGGAGGAGCCACCAAAGTACTTTCTTGGTATATTTCAAATAGGGACTGAGAAAATAAGGGCCAGCCCCTCACCAACTTGTATAAGAAGCAGAGACACGAGAGACAGTCCTAGTGTAGGTGTAGGGCTGGTCTCAATGGGCCCAGAGTTCAGCTTCCCCTGTAGGAAGCTTGGTTCACTGCCTGAAAACATTTTGAACCTGACACAGATAAGTACTCTGTAAACAGTTTTGGAATAATTGTGTTCATGTTTAATTATTTGGTTTGTTGGATGAACACTGAAAATATTACAATTTGAGGAGTTCACAGTGTAGCCCAGCACTAGACCCCGTGACTAGCAGCGGAAGACCCTGATTTTGATCCTGAGCATCCAAAGAGAATTGTAACTTAGAACAATATTAAGGATGACAATGCTAAAACCTCTTGTTTATCTAAGAGTGCTAATTTGGTAAATCATGGGTCTAAGTACTCTGTGGGTTGTCTTCACACGTTTTTGGTTTGTACAAAAGAGATTCAGCTATGAAACAAACTGCGAAGGCCGAGAAATGCATTGACATTTGTTCACAGTGGAGCTTGTACAATGCGCAAGATAAACAAGAAGGCTTTACTAAATGATAATTACCAAAACCCAAATTGAAACGAGAGAGTCTGTCTCAGTGATCAGATGGGTAGACTTCCACAGCCGGGGCTGTGGGGAGGGGGGCGCCCTCAGCAGGATTGCAAGTTGGCATGAATTCTGGAGAGGAATTTGATGGTATCTGAGAGAGTCAGGGCTGTGTATCCCCAACCCAGCACAAGTCCACAGCAGAAAGAGTGCAGCAGCCACACCTCAGAACAACATCAATGTCCAACGAACGAAGAGCCTGTAACAAAGATAGTCCCATGGGAAGGTGTGTGGTCACTGAGGGAAAATGTTCCTGACATGTCATGAGACCCAGGCCCAAGGGTAGACCTCTCTGCAGAATGTGATGACATCATATCACAAACACCATTGTGAGGAAAAAAGTGTGTGTGTCACAAGCATGTGTGTGTGTTTGTATGCACACATGTGTGCATGTATGTGTGTGTAAATATGTAAGGACTTGTCAGAGTATGTGTGTTCACATGCATCTGCTTTTATAAACATGGGAAGAAGTCAGGAATAGTCATGGTCATGGCGATAACTAGCAGAACTGAGCTGCACCTGAGCAGTTCAATGTGTACATTCATGTATGTAGGTAAGTGTTTTGTGGAGCTGGGATTGAACCCAGGCCTCAAGCATAGTAGGCAAGCTTTCTGCCACTGAGCTAACAGCCACAGCCTTTTTACTTTGAGACAGGTTCTCACCAAATTGACCAGGCTGGCCTTGAACTTGGGATTCTCCCTGCCTCAGCCTCTGGAGTAGCTGGGATGACAGACACATGTCCAGCTGGGTCGTTCTAAGCACTATACATATATAAAGGTTTTTAATCCCTGTAACAATCCCGTCAAGTGGCTTACCATTGTTTATCCATTTCATAGATCATAAAACTGAGGCATGGAGAGACCAAGTGAAGCAGCTAAGATGAATTCTGCAGCCAAACAGCTGTGCCCCAAACCCACCGCCAGACCATTCTGCTCTGTCTTGGTGTCCAAACTACAAAAGGTGGCAAGACAGGCCACTAGGCATTCTAAGTGAAGGGACACTGTGGTGGTAGTGGTGTGTGTGGTGGGGGGGGGAGGTTACTTTCTTTTGTGTGAGTCTGTCTTTTACTTTAAGGTTATTACTTTACCTCAAGGATGAGATGGTGCTGTGGGATTTCTCCTCCCTGATGGGATGGTTCGAGTGGGCTGGGTGGGAGGCGCAGCCTGTGTGACAACACGGAGTTACACAACCTGGTGTGTTTCTTTCACAGGATTACAGCGCGCACCTGAGATCCTGACGAAACCCCGGGGGGTCCAGAATTGTCAAACATAAAAAATAATGAAGTCAAACAATAATGAGTGCTGGCGAGGATGTGGGGAAAAGGGTACTCTTGTACACTGCTGGTGGGACTGCAAACGGGGCGGCCAATTTGGAAAGCAGTATGGAGATTCCTGGGAAAGCTGGGAATGGAACCACCATTTGACCCTGCTATTGCCCTTCTCGGACTATTTCCTGAAGACCTTAAAAGAGCACACTACAGGCATACTGCCACATCGATGTTCATAGCAGCACAATTCACAATTGCTAGACTGTGGAATCAACTCAGATGCCCTTCAATAGATGAATGGATAAAAAAATGTGGCATTTATACACCATGGAGTATTACGCAGCACTAAAAAATGACAAAATCATGGAATTTGCAGGGAAATGGATGGCACTAGAGCAGATTATGCTTAGTGAAGCTAGCCAATCCCTAAAAAACAAATACCAAATGTCTTCTTTGATATAATGAGAGCAACTAAGAACAGAACAGGGAGGAAGAGCAGGAAGAAAAGATTAACATTAAACAGAGACATGAGGTGGGAGGGAAAAGGAGAAAAAAAGGGAAATCACATGGAAATGGAGGGAGACCCTCATTGTTATACAAAATTACATATATGAGGTTATGAGGGGAATGGGATAACAAACATTGAGGGAAATGAATTACAGTAGATGGGGTAGAGAGAGAAGATGGGAGGGGAGGGGAGGGGGGATAGTAGAGGATAGGAAAGGTAGCAGAATACAACAGTCACTAATATGGCAGTATGTAAAAATGTGATGTGTAACTGATGTGATTCTGCAATCTGTATTTGGGGTAAAAATGGGAGTTCATAACCCACTTGATTCTAATGTATGAAATATGATATGTCAAGAGCTTTGTAATGTTGTGAACAACCAATAAAAAAATAAATAAATAAAATAAAAAAATAAAAGGCCTACACCCAGCCCACACCCTGAAGTTACAACCTGCAATTAATCAGGGGGAAAAAAAGAGAGATCTGTCTGCTTTCCTGACTTCAGTTTTCCACCTGGAACACGAAGCTCTGAGAATTCCATTCACCTGTGCCCTGGCCCCATCCCCCACCCAGCGTTTGGTCTTCTATTTTCTCTTCTGCTACCAAAATAAGAATGCAAATACATTCTGCATGATTCCCACAATACACGATGAATGCCAAAGTGCTACTACTTGTACCGCAGCCAAATTCAAGTACAGTGGGCGCAGACAGCTCCGACTCTCATGCTCCCCCGCAAGTCCGCGGTGTCCGAGGTTAGAACACAACATCCTCCTGTCCAGGCTTTTAGTCTCAAATTGTTCACTAGATAATTAGAGAAGTCTAAAATGTTTGTCTCAGATACAGAAAAAATTGTATTTATTTGATCTATTTATTTTTGAGCCGGGGTCTTGCTATGGAGCCCAGGTTGGCCTTGAACTCCTGGACTTCAGTGAGGCCCTGGCCTCAGCCTCCCGAGGAGCTGGGACTATGGCTGCTCGCCCATCTAGATGCATATTTTTCCCACCCTAGGGAACCTGGCTCCTTTGTTACAGGCTAGAGATGGGACGTTCATGCTCTGGGAACCGAACGTAGCACTTTGAACTTTTTGTGAAGTTTAAAAGTGTTAGTTGATGGAAATTCAAACACGTTTTCATTCACGAAATCAATGACTCTTGCCATGTCATGGTCAATGGCTGAACCATGACAATAATGGGAAATTTTAAAATATACCCATACACCTGGTGTGGTTTTACACGCCTGTAATCCCAGCTCCTTGGGAGGCTGAGACAGGAGGATGACGGACTTCAAAGTCAGCTTCAGCAACGGCAAGGCGCTAAGCAACTCGATGAGACTCTGTCTCTAAAGAAAATACAAAATAGGGCTAGGGATGTGGCTTAGGGTCTAGTGTCCCTGAGTTCAATCCCTGGTACCAAAATAAATAAATAAATAAATTAAGAATAAAAAGGACTAGGGATGTAGTGCCGTGGTTAAGTGTCTCTGGGTTCAGTTCCTGCTACCAAAGCAGATCCGCTTCTTCCAGGGAGCCACTGGCTGGGGTGAGGGGTCCTGGGGATGCCCTCCACCCCAGCACCTGGTTGAACAGCATATGACATCACCAGGTAGCCACCAAGGGCCCTCAGGGAAGAATGGCCTTTATTCAGGAAGTGCCTGAATAAACCCTAAGAAGGAGGGGAAGTCCCAGGGGGCTCCCCAGGCCGGGTGGCGGTGGACTCTTTCAAGTCTTCAGGCAACCAAAAGGAGGAGAAAGTAACTATTTTGCCCAGAATGAGAGGCATCTGGGGATGGAAAGGGCCCAGAGGACAGAAGCCTCAGGTGCTCAGGAGCAGGTGCGAGGCCCCATGAGCACCAGGGCACCTGCATGACAAGTCCCTGAACTCTGGGACCGCTGCCTTCTCTGTAGTCCAGACAGGCTCAGGACGTCCACGGAACCCCAGTCGACAAAGCCCCAGGGACCACGGGGCCCAGGCTGGGCTGCTTGACCCAGGGCCACACCAGGCAGCACAGGCCCATGCAGACTGCCTGTCCAGGGATCAGGGGGCCAGGAACGGCTTTGCAGCGCTCTAGGCTGGGCTCCTGCCCTCTTCTGCGTGTGGGGTGGGGCTGCCTATGTCTGGCTACGCCCACTGTCCACTTCCTGCATGGCTCTTCCTTCCTCGTCTTGGCCACCTGGGGCTAGTACCTGCTTCCCTGGACAGGGTGGGTACATCAAATGACAAAAAGGGACCCAGTGTGCCAGCAACTTGTGAGGGATGTTTATTAAACGTCAGGCATGAGCTACGCTTTGTCCATGCCTGTCCCATTCCGTCCCCTGAAGCCTAGCACCTGCTTTCTCTGCCCTTCGACCAACAGAACATGGCAGATGTGAACTTCTGGCTGTTTTGAGCCCAAACCTTCAGAGGCCATGAGTTTCTCCATTCTCTTGATTCAAACTCAGCCACCATATTGCAAGGACATCCAGGCCACATGGCAGGATACCCTAGAGGAAGGGAGGCTGTCTGGGACACTCTGGCCAGGGTGAGCTCTGGGCTGAATGTGGCCACAGAGCAACCCCAACTGACTCCAAGGGACAACAACTGCCCAGCTGAGCCCTGTTCAAATTTCATCCACCACCTCGTCAGAAAGGAAACATTGTGTGGTTTAAGCATCAAATTGGGGGACGGTTTGTGACACAGCAATAACTGAAGTGCCCTGAGGTCCCCCCTGTGATGCCAGGCTCCCAGAGAAACAGGTACACACACTCCTCATGGAATACGTGAAGTGGCTGACGTATTCCCTACGGTGACAACACATTCAACTCACCTGTAGTAGTTTTGCTACAGCAAAATACCTAAGATTGGGTGTTTTAATATTTCAATATTTTATGGGTTTATTTAGGTGACTGTTTTAAAGGCTGAAAGTCTAAACAGGAGGGTGCAGGTGGAGTGAGGGATCCCTGTCTGCATTGCCTCGTGGTGGATGGCATCATGGCAGGTACACAGACCTGAGGGCTCATTCAGAAAGATGTGACAGGTTTGATCTTATAATCTGCTCTTCAAGAACACACTCAGTTCCTTAACCCCTCTCTAGGGGCTGCCTCCAGGGACCCAGCCCTCTACCACTAGGCCTCACCTCTACAAACCCATAGAGCATAAAATTAAATTACCTTCTGCAAGTGTGAGAGTTTCTCATTTTATGTCGAGGGTTCCAATTCATTTTGTGAGAAGTGCAAGGTCACTGTCTAGACCTGTTCTTGTCCTGTGAACATACAGATGTTTCTGGACCATTTGTCTTCAAGAATTCCTCTCTACTGAACTGCTTTTGCTCCTCTGTCAAACCATCAATTGGCTACATTTGTGGGTCTCAATTCTGTTCCTTGTCTCCCTGTTTGTTCTGTCACCATTACCACAATGTCTTGAATTCAGGGAATGCAGTCTTCCGGCTTTGTTCTTTGGCAATACTGTCCTGGTTATTTTGCATGTTTGGACTTCACAAATGAACTCTAGAACACTTTGTCAAGATCCATAACATAATTTGCTGGGAATTTTATTGGGATTGTGTTAAACGTATAGATTAAATTGGGAAGAACTAACATTTTGACAACAACTGAATCTTCCTAACTGTGAACATGGCTTGTTCTTCTATTTATTTGGATCTTGGTCTCTTTCAGCAGGGTTTTTGGTTTTATTCCTATACCTCTTGTATGTTATTTTGTTAGATTTGTACCTAAGCTCTTCACTTTTTGAGTGCTGATGTAAATGGTTTTGCATTTTAAATTTTGAATTCCATTTCTTCTGCTGCTATATAAGGAAACAATTGATTTTTTGATATTAACTCTGTGATATTTTGCTGTGATATTTTGTGATATTTTGCTGTTAACTGCTTATGAGGAACTTATTTAGATGATTTTTGGGGATTTCCCACTTAGACAATCATGTCATCTGTGAAGTTTTATTTTTTACTTTTCAATATGTACATTTTTTATTCTTTTTCTTCTTTTTCTGCATTGGCTAAGACCCCCAATAAGATGCTGAAAAGGCACAATGGGGGGTCATGCTTGCCTTGTTCTTGATCATTAAGTAGGATGTCAGCATTCTGTAGATGTTCTTACCAAGTTGAAAAAGTTTCACTCTGCTCATAGTTTGCTGAGAGTTTTTATCATAAATGGGTAGTGAATTCTGTCAAATGTTTTTTGAGCATCTAATTGATAATAATCATATAAATTCCTTCTTTAGTCTACTGACATGATGGATGACACTGATTTTTTTTCTTATGTTGAACAAGATTTGTATATATGAATAAATCCCATTTGGTCAGAGTATAATTCTTTTTTCAATTTACTATCATTAAGGAACTTTTCATTTGTTTTGGCCATACTCATATGAGAGACATTTGTGGATCCTTCTCCTTTCATGCTATGTCTTCCTCTGATTTAGGTATCAGGGTAACTCTGCCCTCACTGAACAAGTCAGCAGTGTATCGTTTGCATCTATTTTCTGGAAGAGATTATGAAAGTGGTATTTCTTCTTTAAATGGTCAAATGTGCTTTATATACACGTACATACACATATACATGTATATATGAGACTGAGGATTTACTTCACTCCCGGGAATTACTCACCAATGACAGCTAATTTATATATTCAGACCAGACACAGAGCAACACTCTAAATACTGCTCCTATTAATAACTCTACCATGCTTTAATAGGATCTGATGTAGTGCCCAACTCTCAGGAAAGGTACAACAAAATGCTATTGCTTTTTAGATGCCCTTAAAGTTATATCTCTTAGGGAAAAGAAAGAAATAAAAACATTTCCTTCTTGGACAGAACTACTAATCTGTATATAAAAAAAGAACCCTGTAATTTCATTAGTGAACTGTCAGTGGGCAGGAAAGAAGGCTCAGACTTCAGAAAAGCTCATGAGTCTTCCACACCACTGCTGCATGGGAGGCACAAGCCCATGGCCATCTGCTGCCTCTCTGGACTACAGTGAGAGGCAAAGGCCACATGCACAGGAGACAGGGCAAGCCTCGTGAGACGGCCACAGCCTGAGCAGCACTAACTGGTTACTGTATGGGTTTTCTGAATTATGCAGAGTCTTCAAGTCTGTTCAGCAGAAGCAGTAGTAGAACTTGGTAACAGTCAAAGAGTAGAAACAACTAACTTCAACCCATTTGTGTGATTTTGAAATGAGAATAAAGGAAATCTTACTGAGTGATATATACTTCATTTGAAATACCCAGAAAATAAATAATTGGGAAGGGTGCATCCTTACTGAATTTGTGATTATATTACATACCTGAGCATAACATGCTTCTTCTATGGCTAATCCTGTTACTAAGTCAACCTGAGGATAAAAACATAATTCATTTCAATAGAAGTAACTTTGCAAAATATGGTATAGTCAATATAAATTCAAATTAAATAACCCTATCCCCCCAAAACAGAATCTTTTGATATAGTGCCACCAATCAGTATATGGCCACTATGAGAGACCTGAGACCAGGCTTCCTAGGTTCATATCCTGACACTACCACTTGGGAGCTGTATAACTTAGAAAAGTTACTGAACATCTCCATGCTTCAAGGGGCTAATCATAGTACTCACCAAATTGGGTTGGGGGTGGCATACTGTAAGGATTAAATGAGTTAACCTAAGTGAAGCCTTCATAAAGCACCTAATAGATACAAGAAAGCCTGTCACACGGTAAGGGATATGTAAGGTGTTTGCTTTAGTATTGTGACCATGGTGAAAGCACCTGGATAATCCAATCAAATACTTGCAAATTTGTGAAGCTGCATTTACTGCAAATTATTACAAATTCCATCTTTTTATACTGACATAAAGCCAAAGAAGATATAGTGCCTCCTGTGCCTACAAGGAAGAAACACCTTTTTGCAAAATTCCTGTATGTTAGCCAAACTACAATATCTGTCATTAAAAGTCTGAAGTACATGAGTACCTGCACTACTCCTCCCGCCCACTCCCCACAGCTCAGGGACCCCACTCTGGAGTCATGTCCCTGGGGCATGCCCAGCGTACCCTACAGAAGACACATTGACAAGTCAAACGTGGAAAAGAGCTTAGAGCTGGGAATGTTTTTCATAATGTGATACTGATGCTCAGAGTATACGGAATGTCTTTTTCCTTTGGTTTTCTACGAAATACTAGTTAGTGAATCTGTCTAATTAATGCAATGGCAAAAATAACTGACATATCATAAGTTGCACAGCATCGGTGAAATTCTGAATTCTGTGATTATAATATGAACTCAACAATAATCACAGCAAAATAAAATCAATGATGTAGCCTAAAGGAACCTTAGAATCTTTCAGTAATAGTAGTGTTCAAACAGCTATATTTTGGAATATTAAACAATAGTATCGAAGTTGGGTGCAATGGCACATACCTGTAATCCCAGAGAGGCTGAGGCATGAGGATCACAAGTTCAAGGCCAGGCTGGGCAATTTAGCAAGACCCTGTCTCAAAGTAAAAATACAAAAGGGCTAAGGCACAGCTCAGTGGTTGAGTGTCTCTGGGTTCAATCCTTAGAACCAAAACACGAAAACAAAAAAAGAACCCTCTAAAAGTCTAAACATGTTCATTTAGATTAATCTTCACTATTCATTCTAACAACAAACTTGAGCATTAAGGAACTTACCTCCATCCCTTGATTAATTGCTTAGTTTTGCCACTCTCATTGCAACAGGTCCCTAAAATTCAAATTAAACAAATTTTACTTACTATTTATGCAAATCATGTTGTACACCTTAAGTAAAATTCAGAAATTCCCATTGATAGATACATGGCATGGCCAACAACAGTTATGAGCTACTAGATGGAAAATTTCTTTTCTGAGCTTTGCAAGGTCTTAATTAAACAGCAACTATAACAACTGTGTTGCATCAGCAAGTTATTTAGAGGCCACAGTATTCTGTTACGGCAAACTTTAGATCCCTGAAGGCAGCAGGCAGTGATGTCCAGCTGAAGGCTTAGTGTTCTTCAATATTCTCCCTAGAGGTTAAGTAGGGGAAAGAAAAAGGAAGTCTTTGGCTTAATATCACACTAACTAGCAGTTATGACTGAAATTAGGGCTGGCAACCAGCCTGCTGCCAGTAAGGATAGGGTTGATATAATGCCCTTTGGACGTGTGTATCTCTTCTCCCTTAGCACGGATAACTAAACTGTGGTGATGGTGGGTGAACACACACACACATGCTCTGAGCAGGACTCTCACCTTGCATGGGTGTGCCTGGGTCACACTGGAAGGAGCTGGTGGGCACCTTCTGTGAGAAGGACACCATGACTTGTGTTTTCTGGAAGCCAAACTCTTACCAAACTATCCTATGAAAAGCGTACTCCCCAGATGGAATTCAGTTCTTCAATTTCATTTTGAATTTCTAAAATATTCTAATTTATTTACAGGTAATAAATGTGAATTTGTAGCTTATTTTGAATTGAATGGTCTTCTGAATTAAAATGCAAAGTAGGCTCCAAAAAACAGGTGCAACAAAAGAACTCTAAGGAGTGAATGGACAAATGCATAAAAATTGCCATTTATTCTTTTCTAGGGGTTTCTAATATCAATTTGACCCATCTAAATTCTCCAGAAATACTAATCATAGAAGCTTTTTCATTATTTGGAGAGTGATCATTCAATAACAACGTAACAAACACAATAAAGATCACTGCATTGGAACTCGTTTGGTAAATTATATACATAGTTTCCACATCACAAAGTCATTCAATATCCCCTTATACATCTGTTTAACTTGGAGAAAATCTACTTTTAACCACTTAAGTTCTTGGAAGAGTGTCCTTCTGAGGGAAGGTGAAGAATCCTGCCTGAGGTAGTAATGGAACTCTGGCTTCCGCAGGAATAAAGGCAGCTCACTGTCAGATCAGCTGAGGCAGAGAGGGAGGCAGAGGGTGCCACCCGTGCTCAGGCAGGTGGATGTGGACAGTGAAGGGCATTAACTGCAAGGAGGCTCACAGGAGAAAAGGCAAGCTGGAAACCAAGGAGTTCAAGAGCCTCCTCCATGTAGCTCCGGAGCAGAGAGCCACATATCAGGTCGTGCAGTGCCATGGATACTCAGAATCTGGATACACCCCTCGATTTCAATTCAAATATACCTTGGTCATAAGATTTCAAGCCCAGGAAAGTCATTAAACCAATATTTAAACAATTATTTTCCCTGACACTATACCTTTAATCTGTCTTTAGGCAGATAATTCCCTAATATTTGGGGGAAATACCAAGGTTATAATGAAAGTCTCTTTTTAACAGCAGTAAAATCTCTTTATTTGCTCTCTCTCCATCAATTTAACAAGCACCTAGCCTCTACTGAGTAAAAGGCTCTGTGTTACCTCACACAGGGACTAAGTTAGAGAAGAGCTCTTTCCTGAGACGGCCGATAGGCTACAAGCTGATTAAGAGGGACCATCAACACCTGAAGTGTGGCCCTGTGTGGCAACTCTGGGGATGAGCGTAGCAGAGTGGGGCAGGACCAAGAGGTTATCACATGCTGGGTGACGAAAGCCTTCTGGAAAGGGGAACTCTGGGGCAGGTCTCCAGTTTCACCTGTAAGCACTGGTCTGAATATAGCTATGCTGCCCAAAGTTGGGAAAGGGGTGGGACAGACATTTTATTAGCTACAAAGGCTAATGCTAAGTTGCAACTGATTTTCACAACTGTAGGGATCTACACAGTTATGAGTAGAAGTGGGTCCCTACCCCACTTCAAAGATGGCAATGATGCAGGGAAAAACTTGTGTCTGTCCTAGCAGCATGCACATCTCTTGCTTGATGCTGGGGCAGGTCTAGAGGTCTGTGAGCTCTGGTCTGGGGGACCTCTGGTTTATGCTCAGTCCTGGGTCTCACTAACGCAGCCCTACCACTGAGCTCCAAGGCAGGCCTGTGCTAGTTTGCATATCCTGCTCTCCAGCAGGTGACACCTTGTTCCCATCTCTGCTGCCTAAGGGAAGGGGTGGTGGAGGGAGTGGATCCCTGGCTAGCAGGAACTCAATCCACAAGCATAGTTCAGGGCAGGGATTGTGAGGCTTTGACCATCACTGGGTTTCACTGGAACAGGCCTGGAACCCATTTCACATCTAAGACCTGGGTTTAATTCCTCTCCCCACCTCCAGCTCTAGTCTGGAGGAATCTCCATGCTGCCAGGAGTTGAGGGAGGGGCAATGCTGGCAACTCTTTCATTCCTGCCTTTTAAAATATATCTTTGCTTATTATTATACTACAGTGGGGCAGTGTGCTCTCTCACCTGGCTTCCTCGGGCTCTTGTGAAGATTGTCTGATGAGCAAATAGCTGCTGAGATTGAAGTGTCTGGAGGAAGACAATCACTGAAGGATCTTACTCAGCTGCCATCTCACTCTGCTGCTGCTTTCCATATATTCTGATAATAGCCATCCTAACGTGTGTCAAGCAGTGCCTCATTGAAAGTGATGTCGAACATCTTTTCATGTGCTTATTGATCATCTGTATATCTTCTTTGAAGAAATATTTAAAGTTATTTGTCCACTTTTGTGTTGAGTTCTGTTTGCTGAGTTGGAGGAATCCTTTATATATTCTGAACATTAATAATCTATCAGATATAGGATTTGCAAATCTTTTCTCACATTCCATGGTTGCCTGTTGCTCTGCTGACAGTGTCTGAGACATAAAAGTCTTTGATACTTTTGATGAAGTCCCATTTACCTAGTTTTTCTTTGGTTGTGCTTTTGGTGTCACAGCCCAGAAATCATTGCCAAATCCAGTATCAAAAAGGTCTCTGCCTGTGTTTCCTTCTAAGAGTCTTATAGTTCTAAGGTCTTTGATCTACTTTGTACATTGTATAAAGTACTCCAGAAACCATTTGTTTAAAGGGGTTTCCTTAAATAGCAATACAAATACAAGATTTGAATCACCCATTTCTACTGAAATTTTACCTGTATAAAACTTGCTGGGTGAAAAATTTTCTTCCCTACTTTCCTTTACTGGGATCAGTTTCCAGAAGCAAAAGACTGATGGCCTGAATTATATTTTTACATTTATGGAACTGAAGGTGAATGCTCCTTAATACCCTCAGGCATTTAAAACTGTGATTTCAAACTTTATAAAACCGATATGATCTGTTTAGTTCACCCTTCTCAATTAATAATGACAGTATGAGCAGAAAGCTTTACAAATGGAAGTTACAGTTCAGTGTCACACAAAAAACTAAATGTGACTGATATGAAAGCTCAGATTTTTTACAAATAATCTCAAGAACAGATATCCTAAATAGAAAAAAAGAATTCATGCCAATATTCTGTTCTAGTTTGGAAACTATTTTCCATTATGAAATTAAATGAAACTCAACACTCCTGCTAAATAAAGGAGTCAAGGTTCAGTGAAGCAATGTATCCTAAGTTGAAAGACAAGATGTGCCACCTTGGTGGGGACAAAAACACTGGAGCATAATTTCTTTTTTTTTTTTTTTGGCAGGGGGTTTGCCAGGTACTGAACTCAGGGGCACTCAACCACTGAGCCACACCCCAACTTATTTTGTATTTTATTTAGAGACAGGGTCTCACTGAGTTGCTTAGTGCCTCACTTTTGCTGAGGCTGGCTTTGAACTCACAATCCTCCTGCCTCAGCCTCCTGAGCCACTAGGAATATAGGCATGTGCCACTGTGCATGACACACTGGAGCATAATTTCTAAAGACAAAGAAGAATACAGAGAAAACTTATTTCCACTCACCCATTATTAATTATGAATATTAAATTCTAATAAGGGTAAAAAGGAAGACAGTGTGTCATATTTCTGTCCTCAGACTTTCTTATGCCGTTGTTGCTTCCCAAGATTATACAGCCTTAGGCACATTAATTTCAGGGTCCCTAAAGTGTCATTTTTTAATACAGTGGGTGACTGAGGAAATTAACCAAATGGAGTACAAGTCAGTCTGCCTCCAATGGAATTAAAATCGTCCCAATCTGACAGCAGTCTTGACATACTAATTCATCCACTGTCCATCCCAGCAACATTAACACAGAGCCCTGCTCTGAGGCTGCCCGGCTGCAACCACATACTTGGGAATCACAACATCTGCCAGGTAACATGCTCCCAGGACATTCCTGCAGGCAACTCCATGGTACTCCTGAACCCAAGGAGCAACATGAACCTGACCTGAGAGCTCCAAGGAGCTCACGTGGTTTCTGCTAAAAAGCAAGCACCTCTTGGTGACTACAGGGATAATAAATTGTCTACTTCAAAATTTGTGAACGACCAATTTTTAACATTTTCACAACAGTAAGAAAAAAGTTAGTGAGGTAATGGATTTGTTAATTAGCTTTGCTGAGTCCTTGTACAATGTATACACAGATAATAATATCACACTGCACCCCATAAATATACAAAATCATTTTCCACATTAAAAACAAATATAAGGGCTGGGGATGTGGCTCAAGTGGTAGCACGCTTGCCTGGCATGCACGGGGTGCTGGGTTCTATCCTCAGCACCACATAAAAATAAAGATGTTGTGTCCACTGAAAACTAAAAAAAAATATTAAAAAATTCTCTTAATAAAAACAAATATAAACAATTACAACCATCTCAAATATTTCTAGGGGTAGTGAATTTATAGCATGTTCTTCTCTCACAAAAAAGCAACTGTTTCATAGTCCCTTCATCATCTCCCAAAGGCCTTCATGTGGTGTGTGACTCACACATGTCCTGACTGGCAGCAGAGACTGCGCTCCACACCAGCACCACTCGTGTGAAGGACAGAAGGATCTTGGAAACTAATCCTCCCTCTTCTGACTTGTGGACACTCTAAAATGCCAGATGCATTGAAGGCTCCTGCCTTGGCTCTGTCAACACACAGTCTAGGGCAGGACCTGTGTATCTGCATGTCTAAGGGCCCCCCAAATCAGCTGAAGACATAAGAGCACTCCCAATCCACTGCCAAAAAACACGAGGTAGGAGAGGATTCTTTCAAAATAAAGAAGCAGAATTTATATGGCCAAATGAGTAGTCACAATCATCATTACCTCAAATTCTGTATGCCTGTTATCCACAACAATTTTGGAAATCCTCTTTTGGAACTAATTTCAAAGAAAACAACACCTTTGTCCATTCATTTAACAAGCATGCACACTGAAGCTTCAGTGTGGAGGAGCCTGTTCTGGATACAGGGAAACATATACAGCTGTGGGAAGGCAGCTCCTGCCCTGGAGCCCTACACCGCAGTGAGGGCCCCACAGTTAGCACATACGTGCCACCAGACAATAAGAGGAGAGTGACTAGAGTGGGGTGCACACAGTCTGTGCAGCCAGGGAGGGTTCTGAGCAGGCAACCTGGGAACCACACCAGGAGGAAGAAGGGTGTCCAGCTTGGGTCTAGGTAATGTGTCTCCAGGAGACGCATGTGGCGCACAGATCCTGTGGGCCACAGGGAAGCTAGTATGGCTGAGGTACAAAGAAAAATCTTAAGGGTCTTGTGGGCCCATGAGGACCTGGGGTTTACTCTGATGTGGATAAGAAGGCTCGGAACACCTGGGAGCAGTTCCTGACTAAAGGTGGGGAACTGTCATTTTCTAATGCAGATTTGAGTCTGAGGAAGTTAAGGTCATATTAGCCCAGAGGATGAAGGAGGTAGGTGTGTTCACTTTGTGGCAGGACATCAACAAGCTCGGAGAGAAACTTTAAAATGAGTTACCTGAATGTTCTGAACATTGGCCATATTTTGGCAGCTTTCCCCTGATAAAATCTTGGTCTTTCTTATGGAGATTCCAGGCCCCTCTCCCTCCACTGAGCACAGTTCAGTTAGCAGAGACTTCCTTAAATGAAGCCAATGGAGTCAGACACTCCTCTGGCACAGCTGGGTAGGCACCTAAGCCAGGTCTGGCCAGGTGGGTATTATTTCCCAGAACTGACAGTCTGTATGGGTGACTCTGCAGAGTGGCGACTTCCCAACTCTCAGGCAATGCAAGGACAGTGATGTGCATGTTATCTACTTCCAAGGCTCCTGGGTTCCACTAGGGACTCCAAGCTGACTTCTCCATTCATCTATCAATTCCAGAAGCCTTATAATAAATGTTCTGTTCATTTATGATAGCCAAAGAATTTCTATTGCTTGCTCTCTAAAACCATGAATGATGCAATAACAGGGTTAGTAGTTCCTCTTTAACTTACAAATAGATGAAGTTGAATAGGAGCTTATCCGTTTTATATTTTGCAAATAAAAGCGATTTGTTCAATCAACAACTTTCTGGTTGAGTAACTTAACACCTGCCAGGTACTGTCCTAGGTGCTGAACACATAGTAGTAAATGAGATAGACCATCACTAATCTTATGGAACTTATCATCCTACAGGCAGCAAAGGAAGGAGAAGGGCAAGAAACAAGCACATGAACAAAGAACAGGAGACTGTGAGAAGTATTACAGATACCATTTCATGTAGGGCCAAGTTCTGGGATAATACACTGGCTGGCTGATTTAGACTGGATCAGCTAAGAAGGCCTGTTGGAAAACGAGGCTGATTCTGAATGACAACCAGGCAGCCACAGAAAGACCATAAAGAATATCAGTGTGACCTCAGCTGGTGTGAAGGCCTGAGGGTGAGGCTGAACACGGAGCATTTAAAAGAGGCTCACAGGAATGGGTGAGGATGTGGTAGGAAGTGAGCTTAGATATGTTGGGCAAAAGTTTATATTTTACTTTAGCAAAGTGATACAAGGGCAGTAAAGGGTTTTGGGCAGTAAGTGACATAATTCAATTTGCATTTTAAAAAGAGTCATTGTAAGCTTGAGAGAGAACACATTATGGGGGCAGTCAAAGCAAAGTGCTGAATAGGAGGGTGCAATATGGTGGCTTGGGCTGAGACTGGGCAGTTTAGGGAGGTTGATGCAGAGGGGCTTGGGATAAGTGCTTTTTGAAATAGTTAAAGAATGTAGGGAGAAAGGAAAGTCAAAATCTAAAGCCAAAATATTTGGTTCAAGTGTGAGAGCGTCCCACATTACTGACACTGGAAAAACAGGGAAAAAGGAGGGGTATGCTGATCAAATTAGATTAAGATGTCTTTGACACATGTAAATGGAGTGGTGAAGTGTGGGACTGGATGTGGATTAGCTAATGTTTCTTAATGAACAGTGTCATACAAAGGGCATTCAAAGCAAGGGGCCTGGACTAGACCAGCAGGTAGACAGTGGAGAGAGAAAAGCAGAGAGGTCAGCAGGACCATGAGAAGTGCTCAGTGAGGCAGGTGTAAAGTGGCAGCAACAGAGAGGACGCGCTACTCAGTTAAGGCCAACCGGGCTTCATACGCCTCCTTCCCCAGCACCCTTCGCCACACTGGTCCGCCAGTGAAGGTAAGTCTGCAGGGGTCGTTCAGCAAACTGGGTTTCCACTGAAATAAAGAACACAGGAATAACCAGGCCCTCATCCAGAATGCTGTCATATCTACATGAGATGTTTTGAGCGATGGTAGCCAGCCACATGGTGACCATGACAGCAGCTTACAAGAGCAAAGTGTCACACTGAAGATGGCGCACCAGAAAGACGTCACCATGCTGCTAAACTCACCAACCATGAAGGTGCCCCACTTTGCGACTTTTGTGATATTTCAAGGTGTTTCCTGTTATGTGAACCCAAGAACATCTGAAGCATACATGAAATGAGGAAAGATCTGAACACATTTCTTAGAAAGTGGGAAAGTTATACTTACTAGGAAAATATGGCAGAAATGCAGGGCAAAATGACATTTGAGATACATTATCAGAGGATGAATTAACTAATTTTATCTCCCCCACCCCCAGCAATTGCTAGGTATTTGGGGTCAGCCCAGCCTAAGCAAATAAGCTAAAACTTTACTTAGATAAGTACAAAAGAGTGGGGGGTGGGTGAGAGCAGAAGTTGACATTTATTGAGCAGATGCTATGTAATAATTATGCATAAACTATCCTGAGTGCTTCATGGGTATTAACCAATTTAATCCCTCTAATTTCCCTACAAAATTGGTGGGAAGCTAGCTAAGGTCCTTCACAAGGAAATAATGATCTCAAAGTACCATGGAATCTTAAGCTGGATTTGTAAGAAAGGAGAGATGACTGAGAGGGTGAGTATCCATGGACCTGATGATCCAACGAGGTGTGTGAGGCAGAAAATCTAGCTTCTGAATGGAGCAGCTGTGACTGAAACCAAAGTTATGGAGGGACTGAGCTAAAACAGGAAGGAGGAAGAGACCTTTGTGAGTACAATCACAGATTGCTGGAACCCACTTCTGTAGATCTTGTGAAATAATGTACAGAAAGTGCTTTTCCCATTTCCTAGAGTAATTTTTGTGTGTATATTTTCAGACCTACCAATTATAAACTATTTGGATAGGTATGGATATTGAGAACCTATCATTCTAAATGAGAAAAATAATATTGTATTCTTAGCCTATCCAAAAGTTCCAATCAATCTTCCCAAATACTGATAAAATAGTTGGGCAAAAGTATAAACAAGAAGTATAAAACAACACCAAATTCAGATACTACATTAAACTACTACATAATAGTATACCATGATTCCTGCAGAGTATTTAGCATTTTAAACATCAATTACCTAAATATTTAATACTTAAATGAATTCATCAGGGAGTATGTGTGTGCAGAGAAAACAAAAATATCAGGTACAAACTGTTTCCTTTTATGTGGCACTAAACAGATAATATAATTAAAATAAACAAAAAGTTGTATTAAAGATAAATGATGAATGCCAGTAATTCTAAGCACAATAAACGCAGAATTTCTAAACTGATCACTTATTAAATGGAAAAAACAAACAAACAAAAGCCTCACCATACAAGGAGGGAGGGAGGTGGGAGTCACTGCTGCTCCCTGGAGTTGGGGTAACGGGAAGCAGCTACATGCAGTGCAGGGTAAACAGAACTGTCAATTATCTGCTAACTATTCAAACTCAAAGCAAATTCTTTGTTTGGTACTAAGATTCTCAAAGTAGACAACTTTGAACCACAGACAAGGTAAAAAAAAAAAAAAAAAAAAAAAGAAAATACTCCAAATGGGTATCTATGTCTTTTGTTTGTGATATACCAAAAATACAAAAATGGGTTTGTAATTAGTCTTTGAAAAGCTGTTTTCCTTTATTTTCTACTTTTCAAAATTAAAGGGTGTCTCCCTACCATCCTCCAAAGGTGACCAGTTTTTAACTGCTGAGTATCATTAGCTTAAGGATTTTAACCTATTTGATACATGACAATTCCAAGCCATTACCTTCCCTGAAGCTTAAACCACCCCATCTTCAGCCAGTGGTAAATTACTCAGGTTGGCTCTTAAGTCTTTCTGACAAAACTCAAATAGTCTCTGATAATTTCCTGTTATGGTAGTGCTCAATGTACCAAGCTCCTGTTGTACATTTCCTCCCCAGACCCTGGTTCCTTTCAGTGGAGCTGTATTTTAAAATATAACACTTCTGCTTAATGGCAATCAAGATTGCTTACAATAGCTACAATTTCATGGCACTTTCTGCATATTCTTTTAAGTTTAATATTGAATTTCAAAGCTTCTATTTCCCAGCAATGATGAGCACCGAGGATGAACATAGGGAACAAGCTTCTGGGTAGTCAGCACTTCACCACATCATGTCACCAGGTCTTCAGTTCCTTTGCTGTCCACATCACTAAATCCAGACTCTTTAGCAAGATCTACAATTTCACTACTTTGCTTTAACTACTTTATTGAAACTTGGACTTTGCAAATCAAAATTTGGGGATCAGTTTTTGTAAGGCTACACAAAGATCATGTGTGGCTACTCTATGAAGTCAGAAAATAGGTTTCTGAGCTCAATGTTTCTTCTTTGCTCTTCTCACACTGCACCCTCTAACCTCCCTGCTAGCTCATGATACAAAAAGGCTGCTGAAGTCTTGCTATTAAGTCTGTAATCAAGTACCAAGAATGAAAAAAAGGGATAAGGGCAGGAGAGTGCTCCAGTGACGAAGCCCCAGCCAACATCTACTTCCATCTATCTCACTTTCTAGAACTTGGCCACAGGTAGCTGTGAGGGGTTGCAAATGTAGTCTCCTTGCTGACTGTTTGCCACAGCATTGAGAATTCAGCTGGGGCTGTATTACTCAAGGAAAATGAAAATGGGTAGGCAACTAGCAAGCACTGTCACAAATGGCAGAACTAATGTAATCATATAACAAATGCTTCCACACTAGTGTATTGTTTGGAAGAATGCAAATATACTTGAAATGGCATATAACTGTTAATAATTTTTCAGGAGTTAATCAAATATCTTGAGAGGGCATTAAAAAAATTTTCCCTACCTAATGGTCACCTGAGATTATACTACTCGAAACAAACATTTTTAAGTAGCAATATCTATCTGCAGAGGCTTTACCACAGCAAGCTTTTGCCAGAGAGGGCAAGAAAGACAATGTTTTACAGAAAACAGAATACCTTCTGTATTCTCTGCTGCCTCTTGGGCATGCAGACCTTCAATGCCATGGGAAAGCTAGCAGCAATCTAAGACTTCAGCACTCCTCCTCCCAGACCAAAGCCCTCAACAAGAAGTATAAAACAATACCAAATTCAGATACTACTTTCCCTTTGTTGAATTTACACATTAAAATGATCTAAAGTAAGCTTTACTTTTCACAATAAAAATATGTAAGTAATGGAACACAATTTAGGGTGATAAAGTATGTTTTGGTAAATTCAAAGGTGGAATATGCCGCACTTGTTTCTTTTTTTATTCATCACCTTTTCCCTTCCCTTATGACTTCATGGGAAAAGAGGCACTAATAACAAAGGGGGACACTTATAACAACTATTTCAAGCTGAAAGGTACAGACACTGCATTAAGGGTACTTATTGATATGATTAGAAGTGACCTCTGACTTCTATAAGTAAACATCACTTTTGAATTACTTATGAATTGCCTCTCATAAATAAATAGGAAGCCCCAGTTGAGGTTATTTTTTCCTTGAACTGTGGAGGAAACCTCAGTAAAATGCCAGCTTTGGAGTCTGATGCCCTTTGTGACTGACTCCTGTGGGACTCTGTCAGAGCACTTTAGCAAAGAGCCTTCTGGGTAGGTCAGGGCTCAGTGCTCAGAAAACCGAGTTCCTCTCACATTTACGATGAAAGCATCAGGGTCAAAGAGGAGTGAGCTATGAGAGCTAACAAGGCATGTTTTCCAGTCTTATAAGACACTGTCATGATTATACAAAAACCCTAAAAATATTTAACCTTTAATTTGTGACCATAGTTTCAAGTGTTGCAATACTTGCTATTCCCTCAGACTTTTAGTATGTTGTAAAGCAATGAAATAGAGCGAGCAGGGGAGCAGGCCAGCAGGCAGGGGAGGGAGAAGAAAAAGAAGAAAAATTTGAATTGGATCAGATGGGATTGGAATATGTGAGGAGAAAACCCTAAGTGGCCACACTGTGTAGAAACTACCTGAAAATTTAGCAGTCTGAGCTCCATCTACTAGGCTTATGCTAAAGTAGCATTTAGGAAAAACTTTAAAATTTTTTTTTAAGAATCAAGGCAGGGGAAGATAAGGTGGACATCAACATTTTTTTTCCAGAGCAAGTTAAGCAGTCTGGCAAAAAAAAAAAAAAAAAAATTAAAACCTTTGATATAGCTTTTTAGTTACAATACTTATTTACCAAAAGCCCTTTGAACCATTACCTCATTCAAGTGTTAATTTTATTTATTACAGACTATCTTTAATATTTAAATGATATATGTACATTTTTACAACAAACATTTAATGAAACACTGTTATACCCCCTACCCCCAAGTGCTGGGGATCAAACCTGGGGCTTTATGAAAGCAAGGCGACTATGCTATCCCCACAGGCAAGGTTGTCTTTTTTTAACTTTTGAAAAACTGTTCATTTGCTGTTATATACATGATGAACCAAATTTTACCTTTAAAACTATTTTAAAGACTGTAGGGTGTGCATCTATCCCTTTTGGTCCACCCAGATCTACTACCAGCACTGCCTGCCCCTCCACCATACAGCAATTAGGAGGCTGAGAACTCAAGTGCTACCCTGGTAGCTTCAAGGGTCTTCTGGAGGCTGCTCCTGACCAACCCTCTCTCATACTTCAGTACAGCCAGTGGGCAGGCAAGTGACTGAATCCAGACCAGTCAACTTATTTATAACTTCCACCTTAAATGAAGCAACAGAAGGAATGGCTCGGTTTAACAGTCAAGTGAAGGTAATGGTGAAATGGTCTGTCTATACTGCTTGATGTGGAAGTCACTAGGCATATGTGGCAATGAGCACCTGAAATGTGACATGTGTGATCCAAGCTTTAATTTCAATTCATTTTAATTAATTTAAACTTAAACAGCCTCTTGTGGCCAGTTGGCACAATACTAAACAGCACAGGTGCAGAGTCTCCTGCCCTGAGAGTCTGGTAACCTCTCAGGCTCTCATGACTTCCCTACTGGTGGCAATGTTGGCTTCTCCTGAAAAAGCAAAGCTTGGACAGGACCGACAGTTCATTTCAATGTGCCTAGTGTTTCAATGATGCATCCAAGATGAAAGGTTTCCACATCCCCACAATTCTTTTGTCTGGGTAAGGATGCTGCTTAGTACAAGGGGAAAAGAGCCAGCAGATGTTTAGAGGCAGAGAGGTGTTCTACAATGTAGGCGACTTTTGTCACACAAAGGAGAACATCTAGACACCAAATGATCATCTTACAAGAAAAGTGGAATCAGTAAACTTGACCAAAGCCAAGATCTTCCTAACAGCCTTCCACACAAACCTCCTCCCACACTGAGTACACTGGGTCATAAAAGTGCCTCTGCAACCATGTCTCCTACACATGTATTTTTTTCATTTTTTCATTTTAATAATTTTTATAAAATATTACAAATTATGTTACATTATTCATATATGATTGATTTAATGTCATTAGAATCTCTAAGTACATCACAAAATTATGACAAAGCTGGATATTTCTTTTTGAGATTACTACCTTTTGTGGTATTATATAATAGGTATTATGTATGTATAATATGGATATAATTGTGGGGTTAAATAAATATTAAATACATAAGGCAGTCTGAAAGAAAACACTTGATTATTTTGATAGGGTGATTTTGTTAGAAATGCATTTCATACTTACAAGATAAACCATTTGATTACAGATATGAGAAATCAAATTTAATACTTTGGTATCTGCGGATGTTATCTGTCTTTATGAGTTGTTTACACTACTTTGCATTTTTAAAGAAAATATCTTAAATGCTGAAAACCAATCACGCAATCAAGAAGATGATAAAGAATAAAAACCATGTAGTCTTTACAAAGTTCTTCAGAAGATATGGTTTCATCATGCTTAACAATTACATGATAAGAATAAGATTAGTCATATATGGTGCAATGCAAATTACTCCAAAATTTAGTGGTTTAAAACAATAAACATTTACTTCTTTCATGGATTCTGCAGGTCAGGAATCCACAAAGAGTCTGGCTTGTTCTTCTGGCTCTGAGTCTCTCAGGGAACCCCAGCCCTCTGCTTCCAGGGTCTTTCCCTTCTTGTCCTGCACCAGTGAGCCAGGTCATAGGTTTGCCTCTTGATACAGTATGCGCAAATTGAGCAATTCAAGAGACCAGGTACAAGAGGGAAGCCACAGTCTTCTAACAACCTAAGAGATGACATCCCATGACTTCGGAGTCAACACATCTAGCCCCCACTGCAGTGTGGATGACTCTGGGTTTGTGAATACCAGGTCATCACTTGAGGGGCTGCTACTGCAAGAACAATGGTTGATTAAGCAACACACACTATAAGGGGCATCTCTTCTACTAACATCTCTCTTTTACCCCAAAGGAATGTTTTCCCAAGAGAACATTCCAAGGGTATTTCCCAAAAGTTCAAAATCATCTCCATTCTTTCAAACTTAAGGAAGAGATGAAGAGAATATGTTAACCACTTATTTTCAAAAAAATAATAAAGGAAGAAAAGTAAAAAGAATAATGTGGAAGTCACTGCTTTTTAGACTTCTTTGTATTTCCATCACATGGAAAACACACACTACTTGCCCACTACCCATAAAAAGTAAAGGAAAGTGACAACCATACACCAATGGTTATTCTTTCCTTTCTAAAATATAACAAAGCAATTGTAGCAATGAATTCTGTCACACTGTATTAAATAAAAGTTGAACCTTGGGGACACTGGGGGTATAGGCTCAAAGACACAGTGCTTGCCTAACACACACAGGCCCCTGCTCAATGCCCAGCATTTTTTGAGGAGGGGGAAAAGGGACCTTGAGGTTTTCATTAAATGAGGATTATAATAAAGGGTTCAAGATACAGTGGAAAATCCTTAGTATCTAGATGTCTTCTCTCTGCTATAAACATAAAACATTTATATATTCTCACAGTTTTTCAGATGTTATAACATAGGAAAAGGTTCCTGATAAAAAAATGTAAACAAACAAGGCACGCAGATGAAGGCATGAATACTTTTAACGTTCCTTATCAAAAGAAGGTCACAATATGAAAATTTAAAGATTCTGGCAGAGCAAGTGCATTATGAATAGATAAATAATGGTCATTTATTGAGAAATGATTATGTACTATGTAATTTAACACATCATTTCTTATAATATCTCCAAGAATTCGGAAGCCACTGTTATCCTCATTTGACAAATGAGAAAACCAAGTGACTCAGAGAGGTGAGGGAACCAACCCACCCATGTGACTGCCTGGTTCTGCAGCTCGCCTGTTTTCCCTAAAGGCAAGCCACATCTACTAGAAGGGACCAGAGCCGCACAGCTCCTTACATATGTAGCTCCCCTTTGAGGGGACAAGTCCTGGAGGGGGAGAAGACTATAAATGATAAGTAGAACAAAAGAGACAATAAATCACTACCCACCTCTGATATCAAAGGCAATGACAATGGCAGAAACCTTCAAGATAAAATTGCACAGTTCAGCTCCCACTAAGTAAGTGGCATTGAAGAGAAATGGATGGCACCACAAGGCCTGCCAGACAGAAAGACGCTGACACCTGGGCCTCCTCTCCAGGGCACCTGCAGGTCGCCTCCTGTTCCTCACCCCACTCTCTGCCTTGAGCCCACCTCCACCCTCTTCCAGAGTCCTGAGGGCTGGCACTGCAGGAGGAGGTTAGAGCCATGAAAGACCTGGCACTGATCACTAATCACAAAACCTAGGCAGAGGTGACACGACCATGAGCCATGCTCCCACCAAACACTTTCCGAGATTTCCTGCTTGGGATCTGCCTGCGTGGAGAAGTCTAATTAAACAGACCAACCAACAAACAAAAAACTTTAAACAGAAAACAAACAGCAAAATGAACAAATTAAAACACAAATGATACTGCACAGTGACTAAAACTACTGTGAACAGACTAATTAAAATTATTTCTCTCTGAGAAAACAACCAAGTATTTCATTTTGTTAAATGCCAGTACAAGAAAATTTTGATAATAACTGTTTGATAGTAGGAAAGTGAAGGAGCCTTTCTGCAAAGCATGGCCAAGCAAGATGAAGCAACTCTAAGTTACTGGAAACAAATTATTTTTGTAATGAAATGTATCTGATATCTAGTCAGATTTTCAGAACTCTAAACCATATCTCAAAAAAAAAAGAAAGAAAAACATGACAAATAACCTTCCTTCCCACTTTAACCTAAAATAAAAATAAATCATACCACAAAACAATTAAAATCTTTATCTATGCCAGCAAAAAAAAATTCACAAAATATAACAACAAGAATATATGCACCCACACCTATTGCCTTTTTAGATTCAGTTACTGGGGACTGAACTCAGGGGCACTCAACCACTGAGCACATCCCCAGCCCTATTTTATATTTTATTTAGAGACAGGCTCTTACTCAATTGGTTAGTGCCTCACTTACTGGGGCTGGCTTTGAACTGGTGATCCTCCTACCTCAGCCTCTCAAGCCACTGAAATTACAGGCATGTGCCACGATACCCAGCTTATCCTTAGTTTTGCTTTCTGGGGTTTCAGTTATCCATGATCAACTGAAATCCAAAAATATTAATGGAAAATTTCAGAAATAATTACTTCACGATTTCAAAACTGCTTTTCTGAGTGTCTTGTGAAATCTCATGCCATCCCATTCTGTCCTGCCCAGGGTGTGAAGCATCTCTTTGTCTAGTGTATGCACGTTTTATATATATGTATACACACACACACACACACACACACACACACATACTACCTGTCCTGTGACAGAAAGATCAGAGTCACATAACTTCCATTACAATACAGTATACTGTCACAACTGTTCTAGTTGGGGATCCCTCATAAGGATACGAAAATCAATAAACAAAATTCATCATATTAATAGATCAAAACAGGAATCACACGATCATCTCAATAGACGCATAAAAAGCATTTGACAAAATAAAGCACAACTTCATGTTCAAAACACTAGAAAAACTAGGGACAGTAGGAACATACCTCAACATTGTAAACCAAACAACATTGTAAATCAAATACAAGAAGCTTATAGAACCCCAAATGTACAAAATTACAGCAGACCCACACAAAGACACATTATAATGAAAATGACTAACACAAAGAATAAAGATAAAATCTTAAAGGCTGTGAGAGGGGAAAAAATCAAATTACATAGAGGGGGAAACCAATTCAGATCTCAGCCCAGACCATCACAGCTAGGAGGCCCTGAAATAATATATTTCAAGCTCTGAAAGAAAATGGATGCCAACCAAGAATTTTATATCCAGCAAAATTAAGTTTCAGATTTGAAGATGAAGTTCAGTAGCACCGAAGAGAAATGATAAAAACCTTCCATGATAAACAAAAATGAAAAGAATTCTCAACTAGAAAGCCTACATTACAGAGCATCCTCAACAAAATATTCCATGAGGATGAAGTGAAGAGCTCCTAATTTAAGGGCTGCTTTTTCTAGTTCTGTGAAGAATGTCATTGGCATTTTGATGGGGACTGCATTGACTGTGTATACTGCATTTGGTAGTATGGCCCTTCTGACAATATCAATTCTGCCTACCCAAGGACATGGAGCGATCTTTCCCATCTTATGGGGCCCTCTTCAGTTTTTCTTCAGTGCTCTATAATTTTCCTTTTAGAGATCTTTAACCTCTTGGCTAGGTTATGTGGAGAATGGTGACTTGAATCATGGCTGTGCTGTGCTGGGAACCAGCCCAGTTGTTATAGTGATGCTGGCCTGCGGAAGTTACATGCAAAGGCACAGAGCAGTTAGCAGTTGAGTCCTTGAGCTCAGGCACCAAGTCCCAGAGATGAGAGAATCCTTCAGATAGCCTATTTTCCCACAGATAAGCTTTTTATGAAACTTATATAATAAATGTGCTGAGCTAGTTTAGGGTCACTACATCTCTAGCAGAGAGCAGTGCCCACCCGGCCCCACCATTTTCTCTCCCTGTGTGTCTGTTAGACTCTTTTTTATTCATCCCCCATTGCCTCTCGTATGGTATCTCCTTAATTAAGGGCTGTGGCTCGGAGAGAGATGAGAGGGCCACAGCAAGGTTAATTCCTCAAATTTTCTTCTGAGGTTATTATGAAAGGAATGATTTCCTAATTTCTTTCTCAACAGAATCACTGTTAAGTTTAGGAAAGCTATTGACTTAGAAGTGCTCATCTTGTATCTAGCTACTTTGCTGAATTAACTTATCAGGTCCAGAAGTCTTCTGGTGGAGATTTTGGGGTCTTCTAGACACAAGATCATGTCATCAGCAAACAGATAGTTTGACTTCTTCTTTTTCTATGTGTATCTCTTTAATTTCCTTCTCTTGTTTGTTTGCTCTGGCTACAGTTTCAAAAACTATTTTGAATGGAGGTGATGAGAACGGATATCCTTGTCTTGTTCCTGATTTTGTAGGGAACCTTTAAATTCATTTGGAAGAATAAGAGACCCAGAATAGCCAAAGCAATCTAAGCAAAAACAGCGATACAAGAGGCATCACAATACCTGATCTCAATTTATACTACAGAGCTACAGTAACCAAAACAGCATGGTGCTGGCATCAAAATAGACACAAAGACCAATGGAACCGAAGACAAAGACAAATCCACATACTTATAGCTATCTGACACTTCATAAAGGTGCCAATATATGTTGGAGAAAAGACAACATTTTTAACAAATGGTGCTGGCAAACTGGATAGCAATATAGAAGAATAAAACTAGGTCCCTCTCTCTTACCCTGCACAAAAGTCGAATCAAAATGAATCAAAGACTTAAAAATTAGACCAGAAATATTACAACTACTAGAAGAAAACATACGGTCAACACCCCATGATACAGGTTCAGGCACTGACTTCAACAGACTCTTAAAGATCAAGAAATTTAACTAAGAATCAATAAATGGGATGCCATCAAATTAAAACACTTTTTCACAGCATGGAAAATGATTCAGAGTGTGAAGAGAGAGTCTCGGAATGGGAAATAAAAATGTTGCCAACTGCTCCTCTGACAAAGGATTAATATCCAGAATATATAAAGAACTCAAAATAACTTGGACGGGGGCTGTAGCTCAGTGGCAAACAGCTTGCCTAGCATGTGTGAGGCACTGGGTTTGATTCTTAGCACCACATAAAAATAAATAAATAATATAAAACTATTCTGTCCATCTACAACTACAAAAAAAAGTTAAAAAAAAAAACACCAGAAAAACAAACAACCCAGTCAATTACTGATTCTTAGCACCACATAAAAATAAATAAATAATATAAAACTATTCTGTCCATCTACAACTACAAAAAAAAGTTAAAAAAAAACACCAGAAAAACAAACAACCCAGTCAATTACTGAGCAAAAGAACTAAACTAAACTTTCTCAAAAGAAGAAACACAAATGGCCAAGAAATACATGAAAAAATGTTCAACATCTTTAGCATTCAGGGAAAAGCAAATCAAAACTACACCAAGATTTCATCTCACTTCAGTCAGATTAGCAATCATCAATAACACAAAAAACATAATAAATGCTGGCAAGGAGATGGGGGAAAAGGTACTCTCATACACTGTTGGTGGGGCTGCAAATCAGTACAACCATCCTGGAAAGCAGCAAGATTAACAAACAAACAAACAAAACAAAAAAACCCTAGGCATGGAACCACCATATGACCCAGCTATCCCACTCCTTAGTATTTATTCAAAACAACTAAAATCAGCAGACTATGGTAATACAGTCACTTCAATGTTTATAGCAGCACAATTCACAATAGCCAAATTATGGAATCAGCTCAGATTTCTATCAGTTGACAAGTGGATCAAGAAAATGTTGTCTACATATACAATGGGAGCTTAACACAGTCATAAAGAAGAATGAAATCATGGCATTTGCTGGTAAATGAATGGAACTGGAGAATACCATACTAAGTGAAAGAAGCCAGAGTCACAAAGTCAAGGGTCAAAAGTTTTCTCTTACATGTGGAGACTACAGCAAAATCAGATATCAGAAAGATATAGGGAAGATTAGTGGTGTAGAAGAACCGAGAGGGAGGGAAGAAGGATGCTAAAGGGAAGGAAGTATAGAATAAACTTAGCAAAATCATGTTACATGCATATATGAATATACCACAGGGGATTTCACCTTTATGTATATGTAGAAAGCACTAACCAAAAGTAAATAAATGAGCAAAAGGAGGATGTGTAGAGTAGCGGAAAGAGAGTGGGGTGGAGAGGAGGGGAGGGAAAGTGTACGGGGGAGAAAGGGGATTGAAATAAAATTCCATGCACATATGATTCTGTCAAAATAAACCCAACATTACTATATATAACTAAAATGCTTTAATTAAAAAAAGGAAATTAAAGAGCCATGAAACACACTGAAAACCAAAATAACACTCTTAGAGAAGTAATAAATACATTAGAAATAGCATCAAAAAAGACAAAATACTGAAGACAGAAATCACGATAAAGGCAAAATACTTGCAACAGAAGTAATGTATACACATGAAGAAGTCAGAAGCTAAGCAAATAAACATGAGAGAACAGATGTGGGAGATAAACAGCCATTTAACACGGAAACAGCTTGCCTTAGAACTGTGAGACAAGACAGAAGCTGAGGAGGGAATGCTGCCCGTCGAGGAGGACGGCGAGAGCGCAGGCTGCAGGGGATCTGACGGCACCAAGGCAGCCGCACCCCGCCAGCTCTGCCTTCCTTCCCCAGACTCCTAGCACACAAAGATGCCCAGCCCCTTGGGCAGGCCTCTGTTGGCTGAGTTTGTCACCCACTCCCAACAAGCACTCGGCCCACTCAAGCTCTCACCTTCCATCAGCCTGTCCTTCCCACTGCTGCAAGACTTTTATCACATTCTCATTGGAGTCCTCATCCTTGGTCTTAAACCTTCCCACCCTTAGCAGGGCATGTGGTGCAAACTGCAATCCCAGCCACTTGGAAGCCTGAGGCTGGAGGATCACAAGTTTAAAACCAGCCTGTGCAACTTAGCAAGATGCCGTCTCAAAAAATAAAAAGGGCTGGGGATGTAGTTTTATGGGTTCTACCCTTAGTATTGCAAAGAATAAAAACAAAACGACAAAAGGTGCCTTCCCCTTGCTCTCTCTCACCTTTCACTGTGAACTCTGGCAAATTCCCACCCACACACTGCACTGCCCTGTTATCTCCTCTGGTTGTACCTGTGGGCAGCACAATGCTGCTGCAGAAAATCACCAACTCCACCCATCGGTGCTCCTGGGTTCAGGAGCGGCCTGGTGGGCAGCTGACTCTCACTCCGAGGCTCCTCAGGTTTTCCCAGTCTCAGGTGTGCACCCTGGCTCCTCCCTCAGCCCAACACACCTCCATGCAGCAGGCGTCTCTCCATCCCCCCACCTTGGCCCATCTGTCTTGCTCTTACACGGCTTACAATCCTTTCCATGTCTTCTCCTGCCTCTTCCTCACCTCAGATGCCACTGGCTCAAAGGGAGGGGAATCCCTTCTTCAGTTTCAAATGAATCCTGTTGTGTCTTCCAGGACCCAAGTCCCCAGCTCATGACGTGACTATCTCCGCACTGTTGTCTCAGCTCCTCCTACTGGTTGCTTTCCATGGCCCTAATCACAGCCCCCACCTTTCCAGCAAAAAGTCACATCACTGTTCCTTAGCGTTTCACAGGAAGCCTGACAGGCAAAAGCATAATGATACAAATCAGTACCTCAAGAATGCTCTCTGCCCACCTATCTGGCAGCATCATCACACATTCACATTCAAGTGAACTGATTTCATAAACACTGAATTTCTGAGTCTTATTATTTTGACTTTGGCAAGTGATCTGTCATGACACTGAGACACATGAGACACTTGAGGTTGAAAAAGGCATCTGTTTGGAGAGGGGAAATACTGGATAGAAAATAGCTATTTTTCTCTGTTTTTTATTTTTAACTTATGTTTCTCAAGTAATCCTGAAAAGTATTCTCTCAAAGCAGGGAATGATAAAAACAGCAGTTTGTATAAAACCAAGAATGGTGTAAAAGAGATCTTTCAATTAGGCACATCTGGGTAAAACAAGAGCTGGCAGCTGCTGCCCTGGCTGGTTGCAGTCTGCTGGGTCCTGTGCTGGTAACCCACGAGAGCTCGGGGCCCCTGGGATGCTGCCTCCCTGACCTGCCTCCACAGCATATATACTGTTAGGCAAGAAACATGAGCAGCTTTAAATGAATGATACGCAACTTTGAGCTACTATCTTCTTCTTTTCAAGTTCAGGGATAGATGCAAACAACACTTTCAGGAAGACCTGCACCTTTGAAATAGCTAGGTAATACACCAGTTCTGTGAAATACTGGATTGTAAGGAAGATGAAGGAAAAAAAAGAGGAGGAAAAAAGCTGGGAACACTTAATTCTGTGTGCCTGAGATCTGAGGAAGGAAGAAGGGCAGAAGAAAAAGGAAAAAAAAATGCAAAGAAAAAAGTTACAAAAAAATAAGCAAAAAGCTGCTGTTTAAAAATGACCGTGTGCCATAGGAGTGGAGCTGACTGACAGCACAAGGAGCCTGCACCAGCCTCCGGCCTAAGTCAGGTCTGGATGCAGAAAGCAGGGCATCACCAGCAGTATCAGGTGTCCACCTGAAGGGTAGATGCTTTTGCCCCTGTGCTGAGCACAAGCCTGAACCAGCCTGCAGGAGAAAAGAAGACATGTGGGCTAAATGTGAGATGCTTGGCTGTCCCTAGAGTCTACTGTGCACCAGCCACACTGGCCAACAAACGGGCATATGAGTCACCCAGCAGATCCACACCTGCCTGTAGGTCCTCAAAGAGAGTAACAAATTCCTATTCATTCCAAAAAAAAAAAAAAAAAAAAAACACTTGTAGCTGAGAATAGTGGCACAGGCCTGCAATTACAGAAACTCAAGAGGCTTGGGCAGGAGGATTGCAGGTTCAAGGCCAGCCTCAGAATCTTAGCAAGGTCCTAAGTAACTTACCAAGACCCTGTCTCAAAATAAAAAAGATGGGGATGGGGATACAGCTCAATATTAAAGAGACCCTGAGTTCAATCCCTGGTGCCAAAAACAAATAAACAAAAAAGAACTCAAAATGCTTATAAAGCAAAAGAATATAAAAAAGAAAAACTCTAAGCAAAGCCAAAACAGAATGGTAAACAAGAAGAAAAATATTTACAACTGGAAAAAAGATAAAAGAATTAATTCTTAATATAACAAACTCCTAAAAACTGGCACTAGTTCACTAAAAAAGGAAAAGGAGAAAATGCTACAAAGAGACAATTAAAAATTCACATGACCCTTAAACATGAAAACCACCAACTCTGCTAATTAAGAGAAATGCAATTTACACAGCTCATCAGTCTGACCAGGAAATATTCCAAGGTTGGATGGTCTGCTATGAAGGCAATGTGTTATCTCCTAGGAGGGAATGTCTGGTGATACCCTGGAGTACCCACCCTTGAAATACATGGCTTTTTCACTCCTAGAAATCTACTCACAGAGAGACTGGTAAAAATGTGAAGTGACATATGCAAGAGGATTTCCATTATGACATTATTTTAATAACAAAAGAAGGAAAACAAGTCAAAGGTCCACCAGTAGTGAACAGGTTGAATAGACTACAGAACATCTACACAATGGAGAAGAAAAAACAAGGAAGACTTCTAAGCGCCTGTAAAAATAAATGTTACAAATACGAAACTGCTATCATATCTTACCATATGCTTACCATATGGCTCATATGGTAGGTGTATGTTTAACTTTTTAAGAAAATGCCAACTAATTCCTAGGTTGTACCATTTTACATTTTATGTGCAGTGTATGAAAGTTCCAGATGCATGCTTCACTGCCAACAATGCAGCCTTTTTAACGTTAGACATTCTAATAGATGTTTAGTAGTGTCTCATTGTGGTTTCAACTTGTATTTTCCTAACAACCAATGCTGCTCAATATCTTTTTTTTTATCTATTTATTTGCCATCTTTAAGTCTTCTCTAGGGAAATCTGCTCAAATCTATTGAGTATTTTTTAACTAGGTTGTTTACTTTTCTCAATATGGAGATTGGAGAGTTCTTTACAATATTTTAGACACAAGTAAGATATAGGATGTACACATTTCTTCCAATCTGGGGCCTGTCTTTTCAATCTCCTCACACTGACTTTTGAACACAGACATTCTTAATTTAGATAAAACCCGCCATACAGTTGTCCCTCTATGTCCTAAGGAATTGGTTCCAGGATCCACAGATTTTGGTACCCACAGATACTCACGTTCTTAATGTAAAAGAGCATGGTATTTGCATATAGCCTAAGCATATACTCTGATATACTTACAAATCATCTCCACATTACTTATTAACCAATACAATGTAAATGTTTGTAAAGAGAGTTGTTATGCTATAATATTTTTGGCAAGAAAAATGTCTGCACATGTTCAGAATAAGAATCAATATTTTCCAAATACTTTCAATCTGAAGTTGGTTTAATGTGTGGATATGGAACTCTCAGAATCAGAGGACTAGCTGTGTATACATTTTGTTCTTGAATGGATCATGATTTTGGTGTCTTATAGAACAGATCTTAGATTTCTAACTTGAGATTAGAAGGATTTTTTCCTTTGTTGTACGAGTTTCTATTTTTAGTTATTATATTTAAGTCTTCAATCTATTTTTGTTAATTTTTACCTATGGCTAGTGATATGAATTGAAGTTTCATTCTTTTGCATATGGATGACCAATAGATGAAAGGCCTATTCTTTCCTCAGTGAACTGCCTTTGCATCAGGCCTCATTTTTAAGTAGTTATTATTTTGTCTTTCTGGTGCAAAATATCTCAAAATGAGGTACTAGTTTCTCTTCCAAAAAAATGCCTACAATTATCAGAAATATAACAAAGGGAAAATAAAAATAAAACTACCCAAGAATGCTGAGGGTCAAAACACATGATACAAAGGAAGCCTGCAAAAGATGGGAGTGGAAAGGAAGTCTAGGTTGTATACATGGCTCTAGGTAGGAAACAGAAGTTTAAATACCTGGAAGGTAAGTCGCATGCTTTTAGCATCTTTGACTTTATAATACTAGTTTTTGTCCTCACTGTTCCACACTCAAATTCAGTTATATACACATACACGTTATTATTAACTGGCGAGCACAATGGCATGTTTTGCTCATGAACAACAGTGTGATGAAGCTTCTATGTCTACAGTACAGAGCCCCATGTAAATGACTAAACAGAAAACAGTAATAAGCATAGAATCCGTTATTTCTGAATGCGGACCTAGAGTTCAGCAGGCGGCAGCTCTGGGAATGCTAGAGCCACAGGGGCTCTGATACAACTAAGCACGAGTACCTTACAGTTCATCTTGTCAAGCTCCTTTTCCTGTAACCCAACCCCTGTGGCTGTCCTCTCAGCTAACTACACAGCTGTTTCTTCAGATTTTTTTTTGTATGTGTATGTACTAGTAACATAAGATCAGCAATGTAATAGAGATATTAAAATGCTACTTAATGCTCAGATATTCTCAACATCTTTGCTCATGCTTATAAATATCACAAATAAAAGCACACTTCAGCTCCATGTTCAAAATGTGTTTATCAACCTCGGTTTAATTTTAAACAAATTTAAAAAGACTTTTCAAAAATTTAGGGGTTTCTTAAAAGTATATTCTCTACTAACCTCTTCTTTTAGAAAGAAAAAAGAAATTTTAAAATTGCCCAACATGGAAGGGCACAGACGCACGCTGTTGTCAAGGGGCCACCTCTCCTGCTACTCCAGGGCAGGACTAGAGACAGGAACTCCCAGCTATGTGGCTACTCCAGCTCAAAGGGACCCTTCCTCACATGCATCTTGCCTCACCCACTCCTCAGGATGTATCCATCTGCTTTGCTGCTGGATACAGATATTTTTTCACTTCTCTGGAAATTTGTTTTAATGTCACAGTCAAATCAAACCATTCTGTGCCGAGTCCCACAGCTACTATATCAGTCAGCAAACACAGTATGTACGTATGGTGTGTTACAGGGCCCTTGGCCACCGAAGGTGCTGTGTGAGATAAGTCAGGACAGAGCTTGGGCCCTGCAGTTTCCACATCCACAGGTAAGCCACCAGTATACCGAGGGAGCTGCCAGTCAGCAGCTTAACCTATATTTTTTGCTAGTAACTAAGTGATCCTAAATCAGAAGGGAGTATTTTTGTCAGTGCTAAATATCTGTGGCAATTTGGTATCTTACTCGAATGCTAAAGCAGCTAACTAAAAGCTTTTCTAAAAAAAAAAAATGCTGAGGAAATATTATATTTTCTTCTCTCTGAAAAACAGCACCCTGGTTTTAAAATTCATTAAATAGAAGAAAATTTCAACTTTCCACTATCTAATGAATCACTGATATCTTCCATCTTTTGGTGAGATATGGAGAGTCATCCCCAAAACAAGCCTCTATCAGACTGTGGGCAGCCAACTGTGCCAATCCAACACACGAGCGCTTTGTTTCCTTCAGCAGAAAGGGATGCCGCTCCCTGTCCCAGAGCTCTCCACACAACCCGGGCTGCTGTGCAGACAAGCCAGGGCCAGATCAGAAATCACTTGGGAACGCAGGGCAACTTCCCTCTATACAGGGAAAGGGCACGAGTCCACCAAGACCTCTGTTGTGACAGACAGAGAGGGCACTGGGGTTGTGGGTCACCACAGGTAAGACACTGTCTACCTGACTGACTCTCAGGTCTCACTCTTTATGAAGTGAGGAAGGCAGAATGACTTGCCATTGTGAATGCTCGGAGAAGCTCCCCGTCTCCTCTTCCTGCCTATCCCCCAGGCACAGTGCTCTGAGCCCCCACAACACCAAGCGTCTCTCACATTTGGGGTGCAGTGACACACTCCAAGTGCCAGGCTCTCATCAAGATAGGAAAAAAACGAGCTCCCCTCCCCTACTAAGAAACCAATCCTTCTCCAGCAAAGAAGCCCTGCCTCCTCTCTCAGGTCTTCTACAAGCAGAGACCACCAGGGCGAAATTTATGCCTGTGCTGTTTTCCAAGTGTGACACTCACAGGAGAGTGACTCATGTGGGGTCTGTTCTACTTACAAAGGAGCTGGGTTTCTGAGAGGAGCCTAAAATTTGAGCACAGATAGTGCAGCTCTTCCCCATTACTGCCTGTCACTACCTCTCACAGCCCAGACCCAGAGCCCCTGAAAAGCATCCACATCATATGCCATCTTTCCGCCCTCCTCTAAGGACCTCTGCCCTGAGAACAGGGAAATGCTGAGGCTGTGGGAAGTGACCAGTACACTGGCTCTGTAGGTACTAAGACCAAAATCTCTGTTCACCGGGTCCAACTGGGGAACACGGGAAACTGGCTAGTCAGCTGAGTTCTGCCTTGAGTTTTCTCTGGGTATCCCCAACAAGAGAACTGTGTCAGTGCCCCAGTATAGGCCTCCAAAGTAGGAAAGGTCAAGGCCAGAGCATCTCTCCCCTACCAAAATTCCCAAAAAGTAAAGCCTCTCTGGGGTAAATGCAGAGATGAGAGGCCAGGGTGGGGTTAAGTCACCACACATTTCCACTTATCTTGACAGTTATTATTCAGTAATGTAACTGAGTAATATAATAACTTTACCTGTGGTTCCAACTCCTAGCATTTTTTAAAATGTTTCTTGACATGGCAAATGTAGTTATATCTATTTCTGATAAAATATATACATATACATACATACATACACACACACACACTCACACACACACACACACACACACACATAAATAAATAAAAACACTGTACGTAGTTAACTTTGACCTAGCCAGAAAAAATACATATGCACTAACTTCTGCTTCAGTACCTCTTGAGTTCTATTTTCCCTTGCTACACAAAGAGTGGCACTGGCAACTCCTGTACAGTTCTTAGAAATGTAGAACTCAGTCCCACTTCAGACCTGCTGAACCATGATCTGCATTTTAACAAGACCCTCAGGTGACTTTTAAGTGGATTAAAATTTAAGGAGCTCTGGGTGACTATGCAGAGAACTGAACAGTCCCATAATCCCACAGGATAACATACTGTCTTCACTCAGATTAACACCAATAACAGGAGGAAGCCAGAAGCGCACTAATTCTTGGGGTATGACTCATAAATATAAAGATGATGAACACTTAGGCACAAATGTCTATATAACAGCCCAGAATTGGTCACTACCTAAATGTCTATCTGTACCATGAAACACTACTCAGTAAAGAAACTATCGACATGCTACAAAATCAATGAATTTAACCAAAAAAAAAAAAAAAAAAAACCTCTCTGCTAGTGAAAAAGACATATAGAAATTAACACTATCTTCCATTTTTATAAAATCTTAAAATATGGAAATTAATTGATAGAGACAAAGCAAATTCTTTTAGACATCTGGGGACACGTGGATAAAGGTAGAGAGGAGCAAGAGAAAGGGATTACAAAGGGTGATAAAATTTCTGCAGAGAATGGATATATTTTTTTCATAAGTCAATGTATAACTCATGGCATGTCAATTATATCTAAATAAATATTTTTAAAAATTAATTGACCTACTTGATAAGAAAATGCTAATGCCAACAAAAGAAAAGTATACTGATTTCATAATCTTTTGTAAATAAGGGTTGATGGAAAGATGTAATTTCAGACGGATAAACCAAGTAACAGAGGTATGTGTAAGTTAAAAATTATTTGAAAAGCTAAGAAAAAATAATAGGAGAAAGAAAGGAGGAAAAAATTTAAAAATAGAAATATACTTATTTTGTCATCACTTGGAGTAGGAAGTCAAGAGAACTTTCTAAACAAAACAATGGATCAAGTATAATTCATAAAATAAAGATAAGGTAGTACAAAAATACAACTCTTTCACGTTATTGAAATAAAATCCATAAACAGAAAATATAGAACACAATTAAAATAATTTTCAAAATGTAAAGTAAGCAAAATCATAAACTACAGAAAATCATAATGACAGGAAGGTTAACACCACCCCATTTAGACAAGTGAAGGACCTATATTCATCTAGCAAGAAAATGACTCCACCTAGATCACAGAGCAAACTCCAGCTACAAGCAGAACATCACAAAAAGGAAGTAAGAGCCCTGAAACAGCCAGGTATGGAACCCCAGACAAGTACGGAGAAAACAACTCCCAATCCTTACAAGGGTAACAGGAGGGAAAAGAGAGCCTCCTATCTACTGATATATACACATTTCATGCAAAAGTCAAGGAAAGGTCTAAAAATGCACACATTAGCAATGATTACTTATGTATAAGAGAAAGATGCAGGAAACGGCAATGAAGAGTTTAAATGTTTATAATAAACATACATTCAAATATTCCTAAGGAATTAAAAACTATCAACAGAAAAAAAGGCTGGGCATGATGATGTGTGCCTGAAACTCCAGCTACTAAGGAGAGTGAGACAGGAAAAGGATGCAAGTTCAAGGTCAGCCTGGGCAACTTGACAAGACCCTGTCTCAAAATAAAAAAAATACAAGGTTAGGGAAGTAGCTCAATGATAGGGCATCCCTGGGTTCCATATCCAATACCTAAAAAAAGAAAAAGAGACGGGGGGGGGGGCAGGGAGGGAAGGAGAGGGGGGGTAGGGAGAGAGGGGAAGGAAGAGAGGGAGAGAGGGAAGGAAGAGAGGGAGAGAGAGGGGGGAGGGAGGGAGGGAGGAGAAAAAAGGAAAAAGAACCAAAAATAATTAGTGAATTCCTTTTTTGGTCTTGTCCAATTCTAGAGTAATATTCTGGAACAACACAGCTTGCTTAAGCCATTGCTCCTACTTAAAAAGTACAATTTTTCCCCAAACTGGCAAAAGTCACATCGTGAGTAAATTGCAAACAAGGAAGGACTGTCGTAAATCATAAATTGTCAAGTTTAAATATAAACTTAGCTATGATTCAACAAGGCAGAAATGTTAACAACTCAGAAAATAATTGACTTCTAGACACTTGCTTTCATTTTCCAACATTCTTGGCAAGAGGATAAAGAAAACTAAAATCGAGATCTGTAACTCACTATGTGGAAAACAAATCAAGGCAATTAGCTGGCGTGTTCTATTAACCAATCTTTCAAACACCATAATTCAGCACTTTGCATTTCCTGTCTTTACTTCAAATTAGGAAAATGAAGAAGTAAAATATATGCTGTACTGCACATAATTTAACTACATTACTTAATATTTTAAAACTTTTTCTTGACCCTCAAACAAATGCAAAATTCACAGTAAATATAAATATACTGTCTATCTTACAGATGGGTCAATTTTTAAATCTCTAAAATTAAGTAATTCTTAATAAAATATACACAAAATAAAAGTCAATCACTTAGAGAAAAAAATATAATATATATAAATATAAAATACAACCTCCCAAATGATATGACAACAGTTACTGTGGTACTAATTATTTTTAGAATAAGCTACACTTTATTTCAGATAAAGTGAAATAAAAACGAAATGCCTGAAAAAACTTATGACTTATATAAAATGGTGGTAATCACCAAAATCTAAAAAAAAAAAAATCAGTCATATCTATATCTTCTGTTTAGTATTAGATACACTAAATCAAATGAACAGTTTAAAAGGGATATACCTCAAATTTGTGCACACTCTTCAGTATTCACTACTCATAAACCTCTAAATGCTAATAAGTAGGAAAATTTTTAAGTAGATTTATACTTTACAAGTATATTTCCTAGTAACTTTTTATATAATTAAAGTGATTACAACTACTAAATGTGTTAAGTGACAAATACAACACTTGAAACTTCAGTCAAAAATTATGCATGCCTTATTCATGCTGAAATACTGGATCTTATGTCAGAAACTATTATTTCTAAGCCACAATAAATCAGATATTATACTTCATAGAAATGTACACACATATCTTTTAGAGAAAACTTATCAAATAATTTTATTTATATAATACTTAAATACTTCATGGGAAATATTCATCTAAAACAAGATATTTTAAAAATAACTAGGATTTTTATTTTTTCTTAATAGGACCTAGAACAACAACAACAACAACAACAAAAAACAATTATCAAACTACAGTGTCAGGGAGAGGGGAGTACACTCCCAAAACTACCCAAGAAATGCAGCTTGTTTATAATTTCCCAGGTAAGAAAGCAGCTGTCCCAAACTCCTAACAACTTTCTACAAAAATAAATAAATAAATAAATAAAATTAAATGCTTGTTAATGCCACTGAAAACAATGATGCAAAATCTAGCAACAATTCTTATCAGTCATCTAGTTTGACCTTTCAGGGGCATTTGATTTAACTCCCCTGAAAACATTTTCTTTCAAATAAATGGATTCTTCCTCCCTCCATACTCTGGTGGGACTATCTTTCTGGTTCTCCTCTTTCTACAGTAACCCCCAAGTGCCTTAACCAGTGCCACAGTTCCGCAGAGCATCAACATTCTGATGACTCCCAAATATGCCTCTCAAATCTGACTACTTGTCTAAAATCTCCACTTGGATGTAAACTTTAACTCTTAAGTTACACCTGCTACCCCCATCTAGATAAGGAGCAGTTTGTCCCAATTTCCAACAGCAGACCCCATCCAAGAACTGCTTCATCCATGTTCATTCTATCATCCTCGTTCACATAACAGGATTAAAAGGGAGCGGGGGTAGAAAGAGAAATTAAGATGCAGGCAAGTTTCAGCATGATTCTTAGAATATTAGTTAAAGGCAAACTGAAAGAAACTCCAGGAGAAAGTCCAATATGAAGACAGGAAGAAAGAATTATCCTTTGGCTCCCATGTCTGCAGCTGGATCCCAGCCCATTTGCCCTTGTATGTGGGTCTGCCTACCATGTACCGGTTACCATGCTAGTTACCAGGCAGGGTTGCAAAAAATGAAGTCCACTTATTTCTTACAACAGGGAGGAGATATGGAAAGTACCAGATGGCAGAAGATTAGAATCCATATGAAGAGATTCTGTTCAACCAGTATGCCTCTGTAAACTTATAACAAAACAATTCAGAGGAGTTCAGTTTAATAATGTGTAAAATGCAATTTTTCTACAAGAAAATAAACATCTTACATGTTCTTGAAAAATGTTAAGCCCAGGGGATCTTTTGACATCCTGAGAGTCCCATTATATTGTGAGATATAATGTAACTACAAGCTTAATATAAATATAGTAGGAGGAAAGATCATATAGATAATAAAACCTTAAAGAAATTTTTCTTGCACAAACACAGCTAGGCTAAGGCATAAGTAGAGTGTGATTCCAGTAAAAAATCTCTGCCAGGGGCAGCCCAGATAAGTTTGATATGTGTGTGCATCTACTATACTAAGGTAAATTTGTTTTAAGTTGTTAGTGACTTACTTCATGCTACTTTAAGCCTTTCAATTCTAAACTTCAAATATGTCCCAATTCTAAAATTCAAAAACACAATAACAAAAATAAAATGAAAAGCACTCCTTGAGATTTATCCCATAAAATTTACATCAGATTTTTCATACAGATTTTTTAATCTATTGCACAAAAATATCTTTTTTGTATTTGACAAAGAAATACAACTTTTTCTGATAGGAAAAAAAAGTACATGAATTGTAGAATTTCAATCACATGAAGAAAATATAACCAGAGAATACAAAATTTTCAAAAATTATTTCTTTTTATAAAATCTTTTACCAAAATCTTTAGAAAAAAGACTTTAGTTAGGTAGAGGATTCAAAATCTGTCCCTTTTAAGGTAATTATCTGCATTTCAAAGCAAATTCAGCCTACATTTACAAAGCTAAATGAAAGTTTCTGCAATTTTATTTCATCAGAGAAAGGAATAGGAAGCTGGAAATTCCTGACATTTTGAAGGAGTACTGTGCAAGATCACTCAGAAAAACAACATTTTACCTCACATTAGAATCTACAATGTAATATTTGAGTGAAAAACTATTTTAAATATATCTTCATTACTAAGTACTAATTGTTGAAGGCCTCAAAAAGAGAGAATTGGGCCCAACTCCTCAGAGTTTGTATCTAAGACAGAATTTCAAACATGTTTCTTAGCTCTGCATGATCTGTCAACTAATCTAAATCCTTGCTAAAGATAAGAAGGAGGACCAGGACAGGATGTAGCTCAGTGATAGAGGGTACATGCCTAACACAGATTAGAGTGCCACAAAAAAGAAGTAAATACATAAGAATGGCCATCAGTGGACACACAAGTAACATGTCGACTCTCTATACTCTATACTGCTAATCTGCATAATTTTGGTCCCCATTGTGATGCACATCCTGCCACAACCAGGAAAACCTGCAAGGAAGGTGTACACCAGGAAGCCCTGGAAACTACAATGTTTGTAGACTCTAATCATTCTATGTCTGTGTTTCCTTGCTGATGCCTAATACTTCAAAATAATGGATTTGTTACTTTCAACAGAGATACTTCATACTTGAAGAGGGGAAGTGACTTGTAACAATAATCAATGTCTTAGGAATCTGATAACTCTCCATTTCCTCTGAATGAAGCATGTCAAAAAAGCCACATCACTTTTCTTTTTAAAAACAAAATAAATGAATTTTTTTTCTAGGATTTTGGAGTTACTGTTTAGAAAGAATAGACTTTCTAAGAAGTTAGGAACACTAACATAAAAAATGTAAGTGAAAATAAGGAACTTCTTTCTGATCTGTATTTTAATAAACTAGTTTTCACGTAAGTTCAGCAGCTTTAAGTTCCTCAGAATCTTTCACTAAAAACAAGCAGAGCACAGGAAATTACAATGGCTATTTGCCCCTCAGAGCCACAGAGAGAGTCTCCAGTTGTGGGAAATGTAAACTTCACAGGACAAGAGGGGGAAGTGACGTCCAAAAGGCAGGTAAACCCTGACTTGTCCCATAACTGATACTACAATTGCAAAATAAAATTATAGCTTCACAGCCTGAAATTTTAACACCCACCTTGAGGCAGAGTGGGCAGGCCCCAGCAACACATACTCAGGGTACTTAACCACTGGGTCTGAATATGAAGGAGCCCCATAAGAATAGGCAGGATCTTCTGCCACCAAATCCATGACCATCCACCAGCCAAACCACCTTCTCCCAAGGAAAAAATTAATCTAGCAAGCTCTTCTCTCAGAAAATGAACAAATATTATGAGAAGAATTAGTGAAATAAGGACCAAGAAATAAGAAGTGTATCAAATTTTCTTCCTGCAATGTCTGGTCTGTTAGTCCACTTTATTAAGCTTGAAAATGGATTTTTTTCTCTCCCTTGAAAAGCCTTAAAACTAGAAAATATTTTTGAAAATGTAGAATTTTGGCTTTCCTTGAAAATAAGAAAAATATAAGAAAAAAGAAAAATAAAACTATTCAATAAATAAGAAATGTCTTCAGGACTCAATATATACAAATCTTAAAAAATTGTTTGATCTAACTTGGCACATATGAAGAATATATTCACATACACATAATGAAGCATAATAACAACAACTCCCATATAATTAATACTCCAAGTACATCAAGGTCAGAGCTAATACTTTTTTGTCCATTTGCTCTCTTCACCTGCCTTCCCAAACCCAAAGGAAACCAACACTTGCCAAACCCGTGTTCATCTTTTTCGAATTTTTCTTATGTACAAGTGTGATTTCATTTACACATCCACAAACTATAAACTGTTTAATTTTTCATGCTGTTTATAAAAAAGATCATATTGCTTCAAATATTCATCCATACTCTTACATGGGTATATTATTCATTTATATGCAATGCTGACTAGTATCTAATTGTACAAATATACAAAAAACATTCACCCATTCTCCAGTCATCGAGATTTGGATGTTGTCATCTTTCTGCTATTAACAATGTAAGCGTCCCTAGGACACATATACAAAAATGTCTATAGACCAATGTATTTTCAAATCCAAATACCAAGCCTTCATTAGTAGATCAAAATTAGGCTTTAAAAAAATAGCATAGGGTAGCATCAACTGTAGTACACAAGGAAAAGAACATGAGTTTTGATACTCACCCAGCACTGTGTTCAAGGGGCCAAACTGTAGATTTCTTTCTTACTGTGGGGTTAGCAAAAAGGCTTAAAGTCACCCCTCTAGGTAAATGCCCCCTAAAAAGTAAACTACAAAGTTTCATGAAATGTGGACATTCTAATATGTAAGGCAATATCAACCTGGTTCCCTAAGCAACTTGACCAATTTATCTCCCTTTGGAAGTGTATCAAATGTTCTTCCTGGTGATCTGCTTCCTCACGAGCTCTTAGCAGTACCAAGTTTAAACATTTCTGGATAATGCTATGGACAGAACAGCCTTCCACTGTGGTCTTACTTTGCATTTCCACAATTACTAATGAGGCTAACCATCGTTCCAGGTTCACCCCCTTCTCCTGCTCTAGTGTGAAGTCCTTTCTGTGGTGCCCTCTTACTGACCACAAGGCTGTGGTCTCATTGAGTGTCCATTCCTCTGTGCAAATGTATATAAACAAATCCTTTAGCACCTGCTTCAAGTATTTTCTCCCAGTTTGTGACTTTATTTTATGTACAGTAATTTTTGAAGAACAGGTTACTTAAGTTTAATTTGGTAGAATTTATCAATCTTTCCTTTTATGTGTTTTTTTCATAATTAATTATTTATTTAATAACTTTGCCATTAATTACTTAATAAGTCTGCCATTCCCTAGCAATCCACATCGCTACCTCTGTCATATCTAAGTTTCCCTACTTGGGTGGATCTGTTTTGGAGTTCTATGTTTGTGGGTCAGATCCAAGATGGCTACACAGTTAGGCTTCTTTACTGAGATTTCTGACCAGCTATGTTTTAGTATACAGTCCAGGTCATAAACACCTCCATTCAGCAATATGGACCCAAGGTCACAAACATCTGCTCATTAGCATGCAGATGTAACCTGTTGGCACTGTGTCTTCTTTGTTTGGCCTGCATATAATAAAGGCCTATGCAAAGACTCAGGCTGGGGGTGGCTGCTGCCTCTGAATAAAGCATGTCTACAATCCCAACTGTGCCTCTCATCTTCTTTTACCTGCACAGATCCCAAATTTGTTCCCCAGGGCCTGAGCTTCAATCAGACAGTGTTCCACTCCAGTGGGCCACCTGTCTATCACAATGCAAATAATGTGTCACCTTAATTTCTATGTCATTAAAATAATTCTTGAGTACTAATAAGATAAGACCTCCTCATTTCCTCCTACTTTAGTAGAAGTAGTTGGCTATTTGGGATTGCTTTTTGCTCATGTTCCTCACTAAATCAATGCTGAGAATTTGCAGGTTTTTTTTGTTTTTGTTTTTGTTTTTGTGACGTCAAAGATTGAACCCAGAACTTCACATTCCTAGTTCTTTTTTTAAAACTAAATTTGGAGGCAGGGTCTCACTAAGTCTCCTAGGCTGGCCTCAAACTTACAATCCTCCTGCCAAAGCTTCCTGAGTAAGGAGAATGCAGGTGTGTCCCACTGTACCCAGTTGATCCTTTTAGCTTTTTGATGTAGAGGACTCAGGACAGTGTCACTTCTTCTTTTTCAGTCTTTACTTACCTTTCTATACAGACAGGACTTCAGAACAGAGCTGGACAGAGATGGTGATGGGAGTGGTCTCCTACCTCATTACTGATTTTAGAAAATGGCCTCTAACATTTCACAGATGCTTTTCACAGGGCTAATGAGTTTCCTTCTATTTCTAATTAACTGTGAGCTTTTTTTCATGAATACATGTTGATATTTCTCAAATGCTTTTTCTCAATCTATGCTTTATCTTAATTGCTAAATATCATAAATAAAAATTAATTCTTTCAAATAGAAACCACCCTTACATTCCTTGGTCTTTTTTGACAACCAGCTAGATTTCATCTATACTCATATAGATGAGTTCCTCATATTCCTTTCTCCCACTGTTTCTTTTATACTTAGGTATAAAGGGTACACAGGTATAAAATGATGTGAAAAGATGAGTTTAGAAGTAAATTCTCACTAGACTTGACTGTAGAATCATTTATATAAGATTGTAATGATCTGTTCTTTGCAAGTTCAGCAAAATGCCTGAAATGTACATCTTCAACATTTAAAACTATTCTAGCCCAAGATTTCTTCCTTTTTTTTTTTTTTTTTTGTTGTTGTTGTTGTTTGCTTTTGTTCTGTTTTGGTTTGGTTTTCTGGTGCTGGTTGAACCCAGAGACTTGTGCATGCTAGGTAAACACTCTACCAACTGAGCTATATACCCAGCCCACTGAAACCAAAATTTCACGTTTACTGGCACAATTTTCTCAAAACATTTTCTTTTTATCTTCACAGTCTCTACAGTGTCTATAATCTTGTCTTTTTTAATTTGCAGTGTATGTATTATTAAATGCACTGTACTCCCTTGAAAGGGCTTGGCTGAGAATTTGTTCCTCTCTATTATATCTGTCTTCTTGCCTCTGAAAGTTCCCTGAACTTTCTTGGGTTTACAACTTTTCAAAATAACTTTTTAAGGTAAAGCTTAGTTATTTATTGTCACTGATTTTTCTCTTACTAACATATGAATTCAAGATTGTGAATTTCCCTCAAGTAACTCTTTGGCCAAATCTCATGTATTGAATATACAACAATCAATCCTCTTCTTCCCCTTCTTCTTTTTTTCTCTCAGTAGTGGGGATTTAACCCAGGAGTCCTTTGCCACTGAACTATACCCCAGTTCTTTTTTATTTTTATTTTGAGTCACAGTATCACTAAGATGCTACAGCTATCCTCAAACTTGCATCCCTCTTGCCTCTGCCTCCAGAGTCAATGGGATTACAGGATGCATTACCATGCTCGGCCTAATGATTTATGCTTCGAATTCTTTTTCCCCCCTCTACAGTTCCTCCTCTGGCTCATGAGCTAATAAATAGTTTCTTTTAAATTGAAAAATATTTGGTTTTCTATGTTGGCATATTTTGCTTCTAACTTGCCTATATTGTGAACAGCAAACGTGGTCTCTGTGTATCAATTTTCTGAAATTTAACAAACTTTGGGGGCCGGATAACACATTTTTTGTATTCATGAGAACAATAGTTTTCTCTGATCTGGGGTTAAGAGTTCATTAAACCAAACTTGGCAACCATGTTTAAATCATTATCTTTATTAACTTTGTGGTTTTAACCTCATGATAAATTGAAGGAGATGAGTTGAAATTATCCACAATGATTATAATTTCACTGATGATAATAAATTATCCAATTTTTCTGTATCATTTTATCTGTATATACACAGGCTTAGGGTTATGCTTCCTGAAAAATAACCTTTTATCATATATAGTAACTCATTAATAATGACTTTTTTTTTTACCTATCCCTTTCTTTTGGTTAGCAATCTTCTGGTACAAAAATAGCTACACAAGATGTTGCCATTATTAACAACACATAACTGGGGATTTTAACTTTAATAGCAAGTTTAACTGACTGATATTAATGGTAACCATTAGCCATATTTCAAGAGCATCTTACTTAGTTTGTTCTTAATTTGTATGCTTCCTTTTTCTCTTTTTTTTTTTTTTTTTTTTTTGTTGTTTTTTGGTGGCACTGGGGATTGAACCCAGGTCCTTGTCATGGCAGGCAAACATTCTACCAACTGAACTATATCCCCAGCCCTGTCCTTCCATTTTTTAAGACTATAGGAACTTGTGGTTTTGTTTTTATTCCTACTCCTTCTATCCCTCTACTCATTAGCAAGTTTTATGCTCCATTCTGGTTCCTAAATCTTACCAAGAATGCAAATCCCTAAGTGTAATATCTTAAGCTCCCTACCACAGAATATAAAGGACTTAAAACCCTTAAGTCTCCAAATAACAATGAAAATTTCCTGAGCTAACCATGAAGCAAGCTGTCCAAGTTAGAACTGGAAATCGGTCAATTTTAAAACTAAACAAATTAAAAGAATGGAAGGTAGAATTAATTTCAAATGAGGAAAAATAAAGAAATTAGAAGAAAACTGAGATTTGGGCTGGGGATGTGGTTCAAGTGGTAGCGCGCTCACCTGGCATGTGCAGGGCACTGGGTTCGATCCTCAGCACCACATAAAAATAAAATAAAGATGTTGTATCCACCAAAAACTAAAAAATAAATATTAAACAATTCTCTCTCTCTCTCTCTCTCTCTCTCTCTCCCTCCCTCCCTCCCTCTCCCTCTCCCTTAAAAAAAAAAAAAAAAGAAGAAGAAAACTGAGATTTAAAAAGGGAGGGTGGTCAGTGCTTAATTTCATTCTAGTACACACTATGAGCTAAAAATGCTTTTTATATTTTAAATAGCTAACAAAAAATTTAAATACTATTTCATGACACACGAAAATTTTATGAAATTAAAACTTCAGTATGCATAAAACTTTACTGCAAAAAGAGCCATGTACATTTGCTTATACAAATGTTCAAACATGATCTGAGTCTCCTTTTACATTGTAATGTCAAAGTTGAGTAGCTGCAACAGAGATCACATTGCCTGCAGAGCCTATCGTATTACTTCTTTTAAGAAAGTTCGCCTGCCTCTAGTTTTCACATATTAGGCTGGGCACAGTGGCCACTTGCCTGTAATCCCAGCGGCTCAAGAGGCTAGGGCAGAAGGATCACAAGTTCAAAGCCAGACTCAGCAACTTAGTAAGGCCCTAAGAAATTTAGTGAGACTCTAAATAAAATATAAAAGGGGCTGGGGGAAAAAAGGAAGGGGGGCAGCCCTAGGGATATGTCTCAGTAGTTAAGAGCCCCTAGATTCAATTCCCAGTATCAAAAAAGTAGGTTAGGGGCTGGGGATGTGGCTCAAGTGGTAGCGCGCTCGCCTGGCATGCCTGCGGCCCGGGTTCGATCCTCAGCACCACATACAAACAAAGATGTTGTGTCCGCTGATAACTAAAAAATAAATATTAAAAAAAAAAAGGTTAGAGCAAGATACTTAAGTTTCTAAATGCCTTTCAAAATCTCACTGAACATCACAACAGATACCTTAAAATTTTTAAATCTACCAAAATGTGGCAATAATGAAATATTATTAAGAAATACTAAGGAGCTCTTGGAGAATAAAAGGAGACTGGATCAAGAAGTAGAGGAGAAAAGCTATATTATATCACAGAAAAGAAAAATGCTGCTGCAAAGATGAGTTCCAAGTTCAGAAACCATAAATGGAGATTCTGGAAAAAACATTAGGGTGACTTAAACAATGAGACCAACCTTAATTTAAAATCCAATATTTAAAAAGTTACAGGGAACATGAAATTTTACTTCCAAGACTGAGCTCTCTGATCGACATTAAACTAAATTCATTATCTGTCTCAGGAGAATCTGAACCTGGGGTTTAAGCTGGAAAGAGAAGCAGGGAGGGGCCTAAGACCAAACCAGCACAGGACACAGATCAGGAGGAAGAGGCAATTAAGTCTATGACCACTATGCAAATCAACACAAAAAACTTTAAATTTTAGCCAAAAAAAGAGGGGTAGAGAGTAACGACACTAATAAAACCACACTGGGCCCCAAGAGGAAACAAATTCCACCAGCCAGTTAAGTAAGAAAGTACTTCTCTACACCACACAGGAAAAGATGGAAAGCTTTACCATGCTCTATGAACAAAATAAACTTTTTTAACAAACCAGAAAAGAGTAACCAAAAAAACAAAATTAAAACAATCTCATTTGTGATTACACCAGAAATATTCAAAATTGAATCCATATTAAAAACCACTTCCACCCCTAATCACAATGATCAGGTAGGGCTTATTCTAGTCATACCAGGACAGCGTAGCCTTGGTAAGTCAATTATTAAGATAACTCTGTATATTACTGGCTAATTGAGCTAAATTCTAATAAATACTAACTGACATTTTAAAAGCATTTGGCAAACTTTGACATTTTTTCCTCAACTAAAAAACATTAACAATCTCACCAAAATTAAAACAGATAAGGTTGCAACAAATGAATATTATAAAGGGTCTTAGCTAATGTAAAAATATATATGTATTAAAATATGTAAGATTAAATTATTGGGATCATGTGCATGTACAAATATGTAACAATAACTCTCACTATTACGTATAATTATAAGGCACTAATAAAAATGTGGGAAAATAAAAGATAAAAATGCTTTATTCATTGATAATGATTGATAAGGCAATGAACACTTCATGTGGAAAATACAAATTAAGGAAGAACAATAATGCAAGTTATTACTAAGCTGGACTGATATAAAATAACTACATAAAAATTCAGTAACTGTCCTACGGACCTATGATAATAAGATTGCTATAAAAGTAGGAGGAAGATCACATTTAAAGGCATAAATGCTTAAAAAAATAACTAGAAATAAATACTAGGGGTGCGGGGGAGAAGAACAAGACCAATGTGAAAAAAACATTAAACTTCCTTGAAGTCATTTAAAAATGAATGAGAGCACCACCCCAAATGAATGAACCTCCAAAACAGGAGCCATGCATACCATGTTTGGAAAGGTTTCAGTATCATAAAAATGTCCGAGTTTTGTGGCATTCCAATCAAAGACCCAACGGAGTATTTTTTCCCTCTTTGCTTTGCTTTAAAAAAATTTTTTTAAGTACTAAATTCATCTGAAAGAACTAAAGTATGAGAATCAACAAAGAAAATCTTCAAGGAAAAAGAATAAAGATGGGAACCTTGTATTGTCCACATACTAAAAGTTTAAAATTTAAAGCTAATAAACTCAATTTAGGGTGGTACATTAAAAGACATTATCTGTAACACACTGAACAAAAGATTAACAGACAAAATTCTTTTAGGGCTTGAGTTATAACTCAGTGGTAGCACACTTGCCTGTCACACCAGAGGACCCAGTTTGATCCCCAGCAACGTGTCCTGAAAAGTCTTTAAAATAAATATTTATTAAATAATCCTACAAAAGGATGAAGGATGTGAAAAGACAACTTACAGAGGGGGAAAGCATGTCTTAGTTGAAAAATTTCAAATTAATATGTTTAGCTGACCTTTTCTCTTGACAAAGAGAAGGGAGCGGGAGGAGTGGAACAGAAGGGAAGATTAGGGAGGATGAGACTGATCAAATCATGCATATGTAAGAATATGGCATAATGAATCCTACTATTATATATAATTATAATGTACCGATAAATTTGTAATAAATAAATTATTATATTTGTGGGATACAATTTGATAGGACTTACAAAATAAAAAATGAACAAATGATACTCGGAATAGCAACTTCATGTTTAAGACTCTGTGTCTATGCAAAAATGTCTCTTATGTAAAAGCTCTCTCTTGTCTAGCGAGGAGGTCCACAGAACAGGGTAGAGGAGAGAGTGGCTACGAAGTCCCTGATCAAGACCTCCAGAGACCAAGCAGGAAGCAGGTCTGATTTTATTGCGCAGTTACCATGTATATATACTCAGACAATAGCTAAGCAGATTACAGGCAGCCACCAATACAAGTTTTTTTTTTTTTTTTTTAAGAGAGAAGAGGGGGAGAGAGAGAGAGAGAGAGAGAATTTTTAATATTTATTTTTTAGTTCTCAGTGGACACAACATCTTTGTTTTGCATGTGGTGCTGAGGATCAAACCCAGGCCGCACGCATGCCAGGCAAGCGTGCTACCGCTTGAGCCACATCCCCAGCCCACCAATACAATTTTTGCTAACTGTCCTTGCAGCAACCAATCGAGGAGCAGGCTGTGGAGCAAGCACAGGGACCGCAACACAGTTTCACACCCAGAGATGTGCCTAGTGAGTAAGCGGTCTGCCACTCACATGCCCAGCACGAGAAGAGTGGCCTGCCACTCCAATGCCCTTAACATATGCCATGTATGCAGTACTTGATGCACTTGTCCCCACATTAAAGGTCATTCACTGATTGAGTATAAATAACAAAAACAGTGAAAAAATTTTTAAAACCTACAATGTTCATTAAATGAAGAAATGATTTAAAATCTTAGCTAAGACTACATTAATATGTAATAGTAAAATTGAAAATTGATAACAATAAAGTACACTGCTACATGTACTATAATTCTAAGGAAATAGTATGACAATATTTATATAAAAAAACAAAAAAATACAAATCCATAAATTTTTTGTGTAGGCAGTTATTTAAAAGATATACATACGAGGTATCTTTAATTATAAAATATTTCACATAATTTTTTAAATTAAACATGACATATATGAATATGTCAAAATGAACCTCACCATTATGCATAACTATAATGCACTAATCAGATTTTTTTAGAACTGATTTTGCTCATTTCTTTCTCAGTCAGTAACCAATTCCCTTAGATATAACCAGCATTTTGATTTAACAGTAAAATGTTTCACAAGCCTTTGAATTTCTTATGCATATAGTCATATTGTATGCAGTCTTTTGTATCTAGCTCATTTTGCTCAACATACTGTCTGACAGTCATCCATGTTGTTGCACATATCAGTTTGTTCTTTTCAACTGCTAAGGATGCTGTGTTAGTATGGATATATAGTTTGTGTGTCTGTTCAATGATTTATTTCCAATTTTTGGCAATTATGAATAAAGCTGCTATCAACATTAAAAGTAAATAAATAACAAATAAATTAGCCAGTTATTAGCCATGAGTAATAATATATGACCAAAGTTTATACATAAAGACAATATGCAACTATTTATGTCTGGACATTGAAGATCATCTTTGGCATGCTAAAAGGAAAATTTAATTATGCTTACCTATGTCATTAATCACCGCTCTTATTTTGGAGACAAAAGGTCCAACTTCACTGGCATGCATTTTGGCTCTTTCTTTAAGATCAGTACCTGCAAAGTATTTTATTTACAAATATAATCTTGTTTTAAACAAATTTTAAGGCAAAGAATGGAAAATTTATTTAAAATTAATACGAAACTTTAAAAGTCAGCTAATTTTTTCATCTATTAAAGGAACTAAATTACCTTTGTTTTCCTTCCCGATGACTACTCTCAACAAGAATAAAATATTGGTTTTTTTGTACAGCTATTACATGTTTAAAGCAACACTTTTCAAGCTTTCTAGCTTCAGGACCCCTTCACATTCTTAAAGTAAGAGACCGTGTTTGGATGATACCAGCAGTTATTCTAGTAGAAAGGAAAACTAAGAAATTTGAACGTAATTATTCACTAAAAATACAAATAAACGCAGTCATATAAGCATAAATGACTACAGTGTGGTGCCAGCACCTTTGTTCTCACATTCATTCTACCTTCCCACCACCACCTTAGACTCATAAATGAGGGGGTATACAAGGCATACATGTGGCTATCTACTCTCTCTTTAATCCATTATAGATTAATTATGACCACATATGATATCAAGTATGGCTAGAGCTGGGGCACGTGAACTCACCCACTTCCCAGGGGAGTGAGAACTGGAGCTAACAAATCACATATCATACAGTCCATCAGTTCTCAGGTATACAGAAAATCTCTATCATGTAACAAAAAAATACTCAGATAGCATTCAAAAGAGCATATGCAGAACAGCAAAGAACTATAAGTAATCTAAATATACATCAAAAAGAAAAAATAAAATTAGGCAACAGTTATTCAACAAAGTCACACACACAACACACACACACACACACACACACACACACACACAAGAAAGAAAAGAATTAAGAGTATAAATACAGATAAATCCACTGAATGAAACATGTATTTACAGAAAGATACACAGAATAATAACCACTTACTAAGTTTTTAAAACAAGAATATTACCTAAAGGAAAAATAGACAAATGGAATTACTTCAAACTAACAGCTTCTACATAACAAAGAAAATAATCAAAAGAGTAAAGAGACAACCTGCAAAATGGGCAAAAATATGTGTAAACTATATAACCGGTAAGGGGTTAATGTGCAAAATATATAGAGACGCAAACAATAGCGAAAGAATAAATAATCTGACTAAAAAAAATGGCAAAGGATGTTAACAAAAACTTCTCATAAAAAGATGTATAAAATGTCAACAAATAATGATAACGTTTTGAATTTTGCATAATTAGCTTTTGTGTATTTAATTTTTTGCTTCTAAGACAGCTCCAAAACTGGGGCTTAGAAATTAAATTGGAAGGTAAGATTTAGCAGGGGAAAAATGAAAGTCATATTTAATCAACATGATGCATGATCATTACTGTGTGACTGAATCTAATTCCCTTGAGTAACAGAAAAATTGAAAAGGGGAGGAAGAAAATTAGAGCTAATTGATTCTAATAGATAGAGTCTGTGCTTCTGCTCCAAAGGCTGTGTCTCATTCTTCTACTTGGAACTCGGTGGAGTGGAGGAGGTGCTGCCCGTCTGCTCTCTCTGACAGAGCAGGAAGGATCTCACTGTACAGGACTCAATTTGCTGCAGTTGACAATTACAGTCAACAGGAAGGGAGTCCAGAGCCATCTGATCTTTACCTCTGCTCCATCTGCCACAGACTGTACCTTTGTCATCTGAGTGGGCAGCACCTTGGGGTCCAGAGCCCACCCACCGAACCCAGAGGCCAGAAGATAGGAACTGGACACATCCAACCAGCCCAGGTCTCAGGTGGAGCAGGGCCAAATGCAGCAGCAGTGTCCTGGGTGCCTCTTCTCTTTTATGGAGGTGGGGAAGGAGGGAGAAGAGCCCATAGAATTGAGGGTTACAGACTGAAGATTCCTGGAATCCAAAGTCCCCAGCAATAAAGAAGGAGAATGGGAATGAGCAGAGATGGGACGCAGGGCTGAGTGGACCAGCCACCACAAACAGCGGGAACTCCACCTGACACAGCGCAGGCAAAGGCCGAGCCTCCCCAACAAGCCTCCCCACAGCCTCAAGGGCTAATCACCCAGTCCTGGGCATAGTTAGTTAGTATGCAAAGACAAGGGATATCTGTGGGTCCCAGGAACACAGAAGAATGGAACGAGAGTGGTATCCACTTATGCCCAAACAAAGCCTGGACATGGCTTCTCAGTTCTATGCAGAATCTAGAATTTATTTCTACCTCTTGGATAGGAGTTGGAGGCATAAATGAAGCTGAGGATACTGCTCATCCACCTGAGGCTATGGAGGCCAATAAAAAGAAATAGGTGTAGGAACATGAAGTCAACCACGGGCATCCTTGGTAACATGGTCAGAGTCATGGAGTGTGTCGGGCAGAGGTCACATCCAATGTCCAGCTCACATTGCCAGCACTGTAGGCTGAGCAGAGCAGGGGAGGACAGAAAGATGACTACTGATTCAACCTCGACAGGCCAGCCCCTTCAAAGTTGATACAATAAAAATGTCCACTCCACATCCACTTTTTCACCAGCCAAAGTTTTCCCCTCTGCCTTATTTGACCTTCAGAATCTCCTGTTGGGAGCCAGGACCATCATTCATATACCCATTTTTTCCAACTGAAGAAACTTACAATAGAGAATCATAAGACACACACTGCCCAGAAACACAATCATCCTAAATGGAATTAGCCGTACTGACCACAGCTGGGCTGCATTGGTCAGCTCTGAATCCACCCATCCTGTTTGGGCCATGGATATGCCACCTCTTATCAGCCCTGCGACAACCATGAACTAAGATGCTCCAAGACCATAAACCACTAAGGAAGAAACACTTCTGTCAATCAGACCATGACAGGCCAGACACTTCGAAGTTGATAAAATAAAGATGTCATCTATAAAAACCAATAGAACACGGTTATACAAGGGATAAGACATCAAGAGAAGACTTTTGCACCTACGTCACCTTTTTTATTACATTGCAAATAAAAACAATTTCTTCCATTGTCCTTCGAAAAACAACAAAAAATAGTTACTAATAGCCAAATTAAAGAGAACCAATCCCACCCATCATTCTCTTGGTGGCCAAAGTTCATAGACTAATCCAGATTTGACCCAAACATGTTCTAACTGGGGTCTGGTGAGGCTACCCTGGGAAGACCCCTCGCTGGGCTCGTGGAGGGCCGGGAGGCCTGAGCGACCACACACCTGTTTGGAGTCAGGCGTCCGCAGGTTCAGGCTGGCGGTGGAGATGGTCAGAGAGATGCTCATTCCTGCAAACTGGAGGTTGCTCTTTCCCAGGATGCTGGACAGCATTTTGCTCGGAGGCTGTGAAATCCAAGAGCATTTTTTGATTTACAGAAGGCCACCCTGCCGGACCTCTGTGCTGGCCTCCTCTACAAGGGTGGAGACCCAGATATCAGCCACACACAGCCCCCCAGCCCTCACGGACCCCTCCTCCCACCTCAGGCACCGGAAGATGAAGATGAAATGAGTGAGCTGGGAGGGAGAGAGCCAAGGCTGACAGGTGGCGTCTAGAATATGCACTGTGCAAACTGTAAAAGAGAATCAAACTACCTCTCAGGAAAGACCACAGCAGACCAGCGTGGGGGATGATATGCAATCTCCAAGGATGGTGAGAGTGTTGGTTGCTACGGGAATGAGCCCCAAATCCTTCCACACAATCACCTTCTGGGTGGGGGTTCACATAGAGAGTCCAGCTAGAATCCTATGGCCTGAGCCAGCCCAGGGTGGATTGACCCAGGCTGGCTATTACTGGTGTCCCATCCTTCTTTCAGGAACCAAAGGGCTGCATGTTCCAGTTAGGTGCCTTCTGCCCCAGTCCCTGGACAAATCCTGTCAACACTCATTTCTCTGTCCTTTGGGACCAACCAACCCATCTTTTCGATTTGAAGTAGAGTATTCTCTCTTTCCGGATGCCAGTTAGTTCTAACAAGGCACAAACTGTTTTAATATCCTGGGAAAGAAAAGGGAGTGACGAAGGCCAGGGTTTTCTCAAGTGGAGTCGGCAAACTGTGAGGACTCACTCCACCTGCTGAAGGTCAAGCCACAGAATGTTCCAGCAGACTGGGATAAATCACTGACGTCCATATCTGCTGGCCTTCTCCTTCTCTCTCTCAACCAGGCGTACCCCATTTAATTAGCCAATCAGAATAGGCTTACACTTTAGGATTTCTATCCAGCCAATGAACTTTCTCCAAAAATAACTTTTTATGGAAATCCCCTACTAAAAGGGAAAAAAAAAAAAACCCTCTTCCATGCTTGCCTTAGGGGACACTATTTGTGGCTACCCTGATTCAGTGTGCCCAAATCGCAGCACTTTGCTTCCAAGATAAATGCTATTTCTTTTGTCTCTCTGTGCTGATTTTTCTTTTTTTTTTTAAGTCAACACTCCTGAAAAAGATATTTAAAAATAGAGATGCCCAGGCCCCACCTGTGAGATCTGGGTCAAGTGCACCTGAGGTGAAGCCCAGAAATGGGCACTGTTTCTTCCTCCTCCCACCAAGAGGACTATGAGGGTAACCCAAGACTTGTTAGTACCACCCATCTTTGGGAGTGAAGTTCCCTATCTCTGCTCAGACACTTCTCCGTCCCTGAATCCAAGATTCAGAGCCTCTCTTGGTCCTCAATGTCTGCAGAGGATTGACCAGACCTAAACTGGCATACCTGTTAATGTCACCCACGTTCTTTGCCTGTTCTCTCTCTCCAGTTGACCTGGAGGTACATGAATGTCCCCCATCTCTGAAGACAGATACAACCTGGTGCCCTGGGAATAGCAAAGCCAAGCTCACAAACTGCCCAAATGATCTGGAATGGCTCAGCCTCCAGAGTCAATTCGGGGTTCTCTAATGTATGCTTTCCGCACAATTCAGTCTAGTCCTAGAAAGACCATGATTGTGGGTGCCAGTTAATGTCGTCACTAGACGATTAACTGAAGAGGGTTTTCTCTGATTTCTCTTCACTAGGATTTTTCCCTGTCTTGTGAAACCATGTTCAGGGTAAAAAGTTCTAGTGCTGAAGTTGAACACTCAGGCTCTGGAGCAGGTGGTGTGGGCTCAACCTAATTCCACCACCTGCTCATGCTCTGCATCTCATCTCATTTCTGCATCTCAGTTCTCATCATCTGTGACATGAGGATTAGCTAGTATCAGCGAATGAGACCCAATTAGACATTTATATGAGCTGGCTAATATACAGATTTCTTAAACATTAACTTATACAGACTCACAATTAAATAGAACTCATCTCAAGAGAAGACCATAAATGCCCAACACTCCATATCCTACTGGTTTTGTTGCATAAAATATGAACTCTGCCTTTCAGGTTATGTCTACTGTACCTTGGTGGTACAAGTACTGTGTAGTGATGTGTTACTGTACATCTCTTACCTGACTCCATTTCTGGAGATGCATGATAAAAGCTTGCGCTCAGCACATGGAAGTATTTACACCACAGAAATTGGCAGATGCTGCAAATTCAGTGCTTCTTGTTCCCCCTCTCAACCCTAAGAGCTGGTTGTTAAGCATTTTTTCCAGCACACCACTGGGAGGTCTACCATGAAGCATAGTTAGGATGGAGTGAACTAAATTCTACAAAGTGCTTTAAGGACACAGAAGCCTGGCCAAGTGTTTGCTGCCCTTGCTGTCTTAGAGTTTAAGCCACAGGGAGTAACCAAGGTTTCTGCTTTTGGACAGCCGTGACAGCTCACTGTCCCCAGCCACATGAGGGAGCAATCTCAGCTCTCTTTGCTTATAAAAACAACAAGAGCCAGGCCAGGGGAAGAGGACAAGGAGCAGTTGTGTGGTTGAAGACCCTGAGAGGTGAGAGAGGACGGAAAGGAGGAGACAGACACGTAGTACCTTTCTCTTCTTGAAGGCTCCTTTGGCACCGGGTACAGCTTTGCACACATGGCTGATGGCTTCCCTTAGGAGGACAGGGAGAGAGATCCATTTAATCATGTGTCAATCGGCATTATATACCCCAGAAACTCGCCACTCAAAAGCCCACAGAAAATAACTGCCTGCTTCTTTCAACAGAGAAAATAGACCTGCTCTCCACCCCTCCTGTAAAAAGTGAGACTGAACAAAACACAGACAGGTCAACTTAAACCTCTAACTAGCCACACTCAGGCTCTTTTTATCATGATAGTTGGTGCTAATAGTGTTATAGGACCAATGACACATGTTTTGTTTTTCTTTTTTCCAGAGTCTGTTTTTTATTTTATCTTATTTTATTTAGAGAAAGAGAGAGAGAATTTTTTAATATTTATTTTTTAGTTCTCGGCGGACACAACATCTTTGTTGGTATGTGGTGCTGAGGATTGAACCTGGGCCGCACGCATGCCAGGCGAGCGCGCTACCGCTTGAGCCACATCCCCAGCCCCCAGGGTCTGTTTTTTAAAATCAGCACCCTCAAGTGTACTTTTCCCAGGGTTATCTTCATTACTGTGGTCAGGGCACTAGGGCCAAACCTGATTAATCAATCAGTCACCACTATTGATCAACATTCTACTGAAGTGAGTTAGAAAGTAATTGAAATAAATTTGCTCCTTGGAGTTTGATACCCAGCTTCTGCAGCTATAAATACAGACAGTCCTGGTTTACAGTGATTCAATTTACAATTTTCTGACTTTACCGGGGTGTGAAAGCAATACAGAGTCAGTAGAAACCATGCTTGAATCTTGAATTCTATTTTTTTTAAGTTTTAGGCTTTCAAAATATTTTGCTTTGCTTTTCATTAATATGCATTAATTGTATGTGTATTAATGGTGTCCAGTGTGATATTTCCACACATGTATAAAGCATGCTTTGATCAAATCCAGCCTCCATTTATTAAACCCCCTTCCCAAATGCTAGTCATCGCTATCCTACATTCAGGTGAATATTTTTAGCTTTCCCAGATGAAAAAGGTATTGTCCTTCTGTGTCTGGCTTATTTCACTTAACATGATGTCCCCCAGTCCCATCCATATGATCCTCTCTGGACAGAGGCGGTGAACCTGGGCTCCCAGTCTGGATGGAGGGTGAGAGACCACCACTCCACAGAGTGCTGTTGCTATGCTAGCATCTTCCATGAGTCCAACTGATGCATTTTCCACTTACAAAATTTTCAACTTACGACAGATTTATAAGTACAGAAGAAGCTGCACCATAAAATCAAGAGTTTAGAAGAAGAAAAGGAGCTCCTGTTGTGTGTAACTGAGTCAGAAATGAGGCTATGTGCAGGGTAGCTCCTTGGAACAGCATTGGTTGAGCGGCTACTACGTGTCAAGCACCATCCTGGTTCAAGGAGTCAAAGAGTATGCTTAATGTTGAGGGACACTGAAGGGGGACCAACAGGACAGGGGTCTCACAGACGGGTCTGGCCACACTTGGGCAGGAAGTCAGGGAAGAATGTGGAGTAAAGGTTTCTGAGGTGCACATGCAGCCAGTGGAAGCCTATGGTGCATTGGAAGGGGACACCCGAAAGCAGACACAGTTCAACTCCATGACTCAGCCAAGGTGAGGAATGTCAGGGAGACAGGGTGAAGGTGGCTTCAAAATCAGGAGCCCAACAAGGAGATGCACCGAGGACTTCTCAACTCCCACAAAAAACAAAGAGAAAATATTTCAATAGCAGAGAACAAATAAACAGAGATCTGGAGAAATGAGGAATGAAAAAAAAAAGAAAAGAAAAGATAATGGTCCTCAGCAACCTCCCACAAACTTTGCAAACCAAGTGCTTCTTGCATTTAATTTTTATCTATCATCTGGAGGACAAGTAATCACTATTGCAATGCAAGGCTCTTAGGAGAAATATGTCCTCGTCTAATTAGGCAAGAGCTTGTCTCAACAAGATTCCCATTTGCCATTCAATTCATTGTAAAGAGTGGGGAAGGAAATATTTTTCTAGAAGTTCGGATGCCAAGAAAACTATATGAATGATCATGACTTGGAAAAAGTGAAGAAAGAAGCCAATGATTTTGCTGCTTTTATGCTTCCTCCAATTTTTTAAATAATATCCCAACTTTGGTTCCAGCAAAACGGTCAAATACGTATCACCCAAAATACTGTCTAAAAGTAAACTCCTTGTTACTTTTAGAAGAAGGTCACATTGTCTTTTTATAGAATCATAAAAACCTCAGTATCTATATTTTATCTCTTTAATTTTTTTTTAAAAAGCAGGTCCGTGACCCTCTGCACTATGCTTATTAAGTGAATTGATATATTTAGCTCAGTGCAGCTGCTAAATCTCTGATGGTCCCAGCAAGCTAGAAAAAAAAAATGCTATATGCAGAATATCTCCCCTAAGTCATTCCTTAAATATCCCCAATAATCACTGGATCTCTTTTTTCATTTGCTGACATGGAACATAAGAGAGTCAGAAAAAAATCAGTCTTAGCAACAGGATACATGCTACCAAAGGCCTGGCCTGCTCTGGCCATAGGACTTTTGCAACAGGCTGCTATTCTTCATGTGCTGGAGAAACTACACATCAGCATTCAGAAGGGATTTCAAAGCCCTGCAGAAAATAAACTGTTCTCTCCAACAGTGGTCACACAGAGAGGCACACAAGGGTCTCAAGGCACATGGAGACACTCAATCTTTTGTCCTTAAAATTTGCAAATGTAAGGAGTTTCAGAAATTGCTCAGAGCTCATGCACTCAAGACAAGTCCTAAGGATCCCCCTTGGGAGCCTTTAGAATCCCCAGAGTTTTTCAAATCAAGCTGCTTTTCAGAAAAATGTTCTGCCTTCATAATTGGCATAAATTCATTTCTAATGCTCATGTGCTAATATGTGTGTGCGAATCCCCATTTCAACCCGGCTGATGGTATCTATTTCTGTTTGAAATAGAAATGTGACACAACTATTAAAAATCGCAATATTTAGATGCCTGAAATTAGTAACTTCAACTCCAAAGTCTAATTTTAAATGTAACTGTTCTCAATTTCCTTGCTGTTTAAGCTCAGTGCATCTTAGCAAGAAACACCGTTTCAATTTGTTCATTTAGCAATAATTATTTAGCTTCGTGTAATTTCATTTAATCCCCATTTGAATCTCAGGTACCAATTTTGCCCTGTTTTTAATAATAGAGTTTGCTTCTTAACATTCTGTTCAGTACAACACCATTTCAGTAAGCCAGACCCTGTCCTCAGAACTCTGCTAATACAAAAATGGAACATTTGGCAAACTCCGTGGTCATCTGAAAGTAGCCGGAGCCAGCCTGCTAACCCTCAGTTCCAAGATTTTACCATTTTCCCCCATTCAAACTAAAATTCTCATCATTAGAGCCAGACCTTCAAAAGCTCATAGTTTGTTTTTTGTTGTTTTGTTGTTTGTTTTTTGAAATGCAGAATTTTAAAATTGAAAACTTTGAAGTCATGTGACACTATCTCTCAGCTCATCTGCCGTCTCATGACTGGCCACACAATCCCCAGATATACATGTGAGCCGCCTGCAGGCACGCGCGCACACACACACACACAAACACACACAGTTTTTTGAAACAATAAAAAATAGAATAGTAAAACAAATAAACACATGTTCCAGCAAATTGAAATCAATTTCACAAACTCACAGACATAAAAGGAGTGATCTATGTGATCTATGTGATAATAATACACATCAGTAGAAAGTCAGCCAGTCAGGGGCTTCTAAGAGAGTGGACAGGTACCCAAGGGAAAAAACCAAGCTGAGTTCCTCTCTCATGCCTTAAATGCAAAAAAAATCCTAGATGGATTGCAAATTGAATTCATTTGTGAAAAAAAAAAAAACCCTAAAAGTACTAAATGAAAACTCGGAAGAATTTATTTTTAATTATCTTTGAATGGGAGGATGATACAAAACCCATAGAACATAAATATTGACACAGGTTATAGCATAAAAATTTAGGCCCAAAGAAAACCATGGAAACATTTCACAGTCAAAGAGAGAATTGTTTTAATGCAAGTCAATAAGGAAAATATCAAAAACCCAGTGGAAAACTAAGCAAAGGGTAAGGACAGAGTGTTCACAGGAAACGAAATACAAATGGCTTTTGAAAATAGGAAAAGGTTCTCGACTTTGTGCATAACAGAAATCCAAATTAAAACCTCCCTACTGAAGCTGCATTTCCATAGCCAAAGATTAATACGTGGTAATACTTTGTAGGGACAAAGGCCCTTCTGCATTGGTGAATAAGGAACTTGACATGGCCTTAGCCGGCCAAGGTCAGATCCCTGACAAATGGAAGGTGCACAAACCCTTTGGTTTGGAAGAAGGTTTGCTCTAGACTTGCTCAGGCCAAATGACTTCACACACAGTTTCTAATAGACTGTCAGGAAATAATCAGCAATTATCTCTAAAACCCAGCTAGCTAAACTACGGCACAGCCACCAAACAGACCACAACATGGCCACAGCCCCTCACATGGCATCCAAAGTGCTATTTCTGTGACTCTCACCCCACTCTTAGCCTCCTTTAATCAGATACATGTTCTCACAAGTTGTTCCTGCAAAGTCACGAGCCCTTTCCATACTACAAATTGAGTGGGCAGCTTCTGTCCTCAGCTGATCTTGTCCACCCCCGGAGCTCCTGGATTTCTCTCTCTCCCATGTGAGTTTCTTGCCTCCTCTGAGCACCAGGGCTCCCTTCGCCCATCTCCTCCCTGGAACTTGAGTGAGTGGAATGAATACATGCAGTTCCAGTCAGAACTATCTCCCCCCTCCCACCGGCCCTTGTCTTTTTTCTTTCTCTTTTTTTAAAGTAAATGTGCATTTACTTAATTTTTATATTTTTACTATGACATTAAACTTATACGTAACAGTGGGGTTCATTCAGACATTTCAATCTCCAGGACTTTCCCTTCCTCTTTCTGTGTGCTCCCCACCCAGAGGAAGCCCCCAGGCACACCCTGAACCCAACCCACTCACTTTTCAAAAAAGAAAAAGTCCTCAATCACTTATGAGGACAACCCCTCCCTCTCCATTTTTCCCAGCTACAATAAAAACATGCCCAACTTTGGCAGAACAGTCAAAATCCTGAACTTCAACAAAAGCCGAGAAGCCCCTCCCCTTCCCTAAGTCCATCTGTGGCTGGAAAGTTCAGATGGCCAAAGAAGAATTCTGTTTCCTAAGCGTCTAGCTGCAGCTCCTGACTCCTTAGTGGGTTGGAGGGTGACAACGCGGATGGATACAGAGGTAAGGGTTCAAGCAGTGACATGGACTGCTACAGCCCTGGGCTCTCTGGTTAGGGCTAAAGTTTTCAGCTGACTCCTTTGCCCTTCTCAGGCACCTGCTTGATTCTTTGAAGTCTCCTCCATTGGAGAAGGCAGTAGTCGTCCCTCATCCACAGTTTCATTTTCCATGGTTTCAATAAGTTGTCTGAGGTCAAATGCAGTTCAAAAATGTTAAATGGAAAGTTTTTAAATTTTGAATTGCACACATTCTAAATTGGGTGACATTTCTCACCCTCCTGCTCCATCTCCATCCTAAGACATGAATCCTCCCTTTGTTCAGAGTATCCATGCTGTATACACTACCTCCCCATTACTCACTGAGTAGCCATCTTGATATTAGATTCACTTTCATAGTATAGAGGTGCTTATGTTCAGATAACACTTATTTTACTTAATACTGACCCTACAGCACAAGAATTGTGAGGTTAGCAATTCAGATATGCCAAAGATCAAGTGCTTTCTTTAAGTGAAAAGGGGAAAGCACTTGATGGCATTTTTTGAGAGAGAGAGAGAGAGAGAGAGAGAGAGAGAGAGGGAGGAAAGCACATCCACTGGACCATGGCAGGCTGAAGTCTAGACTGCAGAGGGCTAGACAGGGCTACTCAGTGTAGCGTGGAATCTGCAGACCAATGGAAACCTTGCATATGCTCATTTTCATTCCCAGTCTTTAAGAATTTCTTATCTTTTTGGAGAAATATATCCTCTGAGATGAAACACCAAAGAGTAAAGAACACAATTCCACAAAATCTGCTTCCCTAGTTGCAAAGGTGTAATACAGGAGAAGCAAGTGAGCTGGCCCCAAAGCCTCTGTGGGACCTCACATTGCTGGGCCTTGCTCTAAGTGCCACCAAGTGCTGCCTCATTCAGTCCTCAACCATCCTAGGGAACTGGGAACCATTTAGGCCTGTTTAATAGATGAGGAAGTGGAGGCGCAGAGACAGTAAGTGACAAGCCCAAGGTCATACAATCAACAAGTGCCTGAGCCCATTGGGAGCCCAGGGAGTGTGATACAAGTGCCACGGATCCAGGAGCTGCACAGCCAGCCTGGGTGGGGGACCCAGGAAGGACAGTGCTCTCTGAGCTTGTGCATGCATTGCCCAGCAAAGCCATCCCCCATAAGGTTTGCAAACTTAGAATCCTGAGAACCAGAGTCACACAGGAGCTTTAAAATCATGAGCATCAATTCAAGTCCTCCAGGGAGTGGAGAAATGAGCGTGATGTGATAGAGCCTCTGGGACCGGAAAGCAGGGCTGTGATGTTGAATATCTGCCTTGAGAGGATTCTCCAACCATGGTGGACAGTGGGATGCGCTTAGCAACGAGGACCGTCCATCAACAGGCACAGCATGAGGGAATCCTGTTAGAACCAGACAAACAGCACATGCTGTGGGCTTCCACATATGTACAAAAGTCTAGGAAGGGCAGACCATCCCATCGCAAGAAAGCACATCAGGGGTTCGCTGGTGGAAAGGGGGGAATCATGGTTGCAGGGGACTCCGAGAGACCTTTAAGGATGTTAAAGATCTTTGCTATATCTTGAGTGTGGCCATGGTTTCACAGGTGTACACATGCATCACACTTACCCAGATGCACATTTTAAAAATTGGGAGTTAGGTTGGGATTGTGGCTCAGTGGCAAAGTGCTTGCCTCGCATGCATGAGGCACTGGGTTCAGTCTTCAGCAAAACATAAAAACACATAAATAAATAAATAAATAAATAAAGTTATTGTGTCCATCTACAACTAAAAAAAATATATCTTTTAAAAATTGGGGGATTAATGCATACCTCAGTAAAGCACAGTGGGGCGACTATATATAGGTCACAATAATATAAATATAAATATATATATATATATATAAATAAAATATTTGGCCCTGAAATAGCTGTCATAAATTTACTAATATTCATTATTTCCAAGTAGCCAATATAATGACATGGTTGATGAAAGAGAAATTGTGTACCAAACAGCCACCAAGACCTATTATATATTTTATGAAGATCTGGAAGAGGTTAGTTAGCTCGAAGGTTCCAAACAAAGAAACGCAAGAGAGAAATGCTAATGAACCTGATTTGATCAGAGCATGTGGAGTACATGTATTAAAATACAACACTGAACTTCATTAATATGTACAAGTATTATGCTTCAATCAGAAAATAAATACAATTTAAATGAAACACCACCTCGTCATGGTGATGTGATATTGTCCCACAAAATCCTACTTGGTTTTTATTTTCTAAAAACAAAAAAACGAACACCACACACACTGACAGTCTCATGGGATTCCCAGACTGTGCTGGGTAGAGAGGAAATTAGAGACTGGAATACAAGTGCCCAGAGGTGGTCAAAAGAAAGGCCCAGGGCAGAATCCACCTGGGCCCTAACTAGCTGTGTGGACTTAAGGAAATGACTCAACATCCCTGAGCCTAAACCTCTCCACATGTAAAGTGAAGATAAAATACGGCAATTTTGCAGATTAAATAAAGTGAAGTGCTTATCTCCGATCTTGGGGCAGAACACAGAGCCCCTGTCTCTCTCACAAACCCTTTGTGACTATACAAAGCCCCTCAAAGCCCAGGCTACCTGCCTCTCCTCCTGCGACCAGGAATGAGGAGGCCCTGAATCCTTCTCAGACCTTCTATCCCTGAAGATCCCCTCCCACTGAGCAAACCTGCCTTGCTTCCACTTCCCGCCAACAGTACTCCAGGGTCCAGCACCACACAGATCCTGCCTCCACTCCAGGACCTACTTTTATAGATTTGGAGGCAGCTCTCATCCCTCTACAAAATCTTTTCTAAGAGCAGTGCCAGATGGGTGACAGCAGAGGGTCACAAATCATGGTTCCCTGCTTCCTGGCTGCCCCTGTCTGCAGGCACTCCCACTGCCATGTTCTGAAGGTGATTTGTTCCCACCAAAACTCACGCCGAGGCTTGGTCCCCAGCGTGGCGCTGTTGAGTGGTGGGGCAGAGGGAGAATGTTTGGGTCCTGGGGTGGCGCGCTTGTGTATGGATTAATGCCTTCCACAAAGAAATAAGTCAGCTCTCTCGGGGGCTCAGCCCCACTTTCTCTCTTTCACCCCCACCTGCTGGCCCTTCTGTTTTCCACCATGTGTTGAGGCAGCACAAGGCCCTCACCAGGAGATGCTGGTGCCGTCTTGGACTTCCAGCCTCCAGAACCAAGAGCAAAAACAAGCTTCTATTATTTATAAACCACCCAGCCTTGGGTATTCTGATACAGAAACAGAAAACGGGCAAAGTCACTGACCATTCTAAAGGAAGTGGACAGAACTTCATTCACTGCCCCAGGGCGCATCTTCATAGATTTGGCCACTGGTTCTATCGCGGCCACCTTGGATGACTGACGTGAGCAAGTTTACACACACAAAGAATTTGCAGACAACTAATTCCCCAGAGGTTCTACCCCTACAGGGCATATCTCCCACCCTGTACATGGGTAGGATTCTTTGTAGCCCAAGGGATAGGAGTTTACGCTTCTCTGTGAAACTGAGGGAAAGCCTGTATCAACCATCTCTTCTTAGTTCTAGAATTAACCTTCTTGACCTTACCCCAAACCCTATTCTCAGAGAGGTGGATTTGTCTTGCCCTGCTCATAAATAAATTCTGTGTGAGTGTGTGTGTGTGTGTGTGTGTGTGTATGTGTGTGTGTGTGATGCTGTGACTGAACGAAGGCCCTTATACGTGTTAGACAAGTGCTCTACCACTCAGTTATATCCTCAGCCCCACTCTTTCTGATTTGTAAAACTCATCATTTCAGGGACTGACATACTGCATGCCAGGAAACATGGGCCAGGTCTAGTAACATATGTCCTCAGTTCTTTCCTGCTGGAGACCCTGATTATTCTAGCCTATGGGGTTCTTTTGCTATTGTCAAGTATTTCATAGATTCCTAAGCTCCTCCCCAGTCACTAATTTTATCAGCCTTTCCCTCCAGTAAAGACAGTTGATTGCAGCAAGGCTGAGAATGTAGCCCCATGGTATAGAATGAAGGAACGGCTGACCTACTAGGTTTTATGATGAAGAAGGAGTCTTCAGAAAATAGCCAGGTGAGGGTCAGAGCCAGAGCACTGGGTTCCTAGGATCCAGGCTGAAGAGTGTGGGGACCTGATGTGCAGGAAGCCTCAAGTTCACAGGCAGCATCTAGAAATTCAAAGGCAGCAAGACAAGGCTGCAGGATCAAGAGGAGGCTGCTGCCACAGTGCCCGAGGAAGAGTCTGCCAAGGGTTCTGACTGCACCCTGCTGTGCTCAGGGCTAGACTCCAACACAGAGAATGAGACCCTTTGCACAAGGCTGTCGGAACCACGTCCACCTGACTGAATATCCGGCCCCGGCATTCAGTCTTCTGGATTCACTTTTCTTTGAAAAATGGAAGCTAAATCATTTTGGGGAGCCTCCATTAGCCAGGTCAGTAGAGACACAAGCCAGGCTGGCTGCCACAGTCCTGTGTCTGCTGAAACACCCAGAGGGAGAGTGCATTTCCCACAAAGCCTTTTCCTGCAGGATTCTGTAAGTCCATGGACATGGATCTCAGAGGCCACTAAAAATAGGTCAGACAACAGAAGGATTCCAAATGCAGCCCTGTTTGCAGACCTCAGCTACAAAGATATGTCATCCATAATAGTTCCACATGAGGCCTAATGGGTTTCATCCAGTTTCTGTTTAACTCAACTTTATACAGGTGTTTTCAAGGGCACAAACCCAGAGAAGGGCTTGAGTGCTGAGCTCACCTCCCAGAGACACACACTGGCTTTTCAAAACAGGACCCAGCATGCTTTAACTCTCAAGACTTGGGGGTTAGAGCAATGCTTCCCCAAATGCCTCCCCATCTGCCCTGGGAAGAAGCAGAGATACAAGGGTGTTCCTCAGCAAGGCCCTGGGATGCCTGGGCCCACAGTGCCCCATCTGACAGGGGCTTCTGCTTCTGTCCCCAGACCTCAGTTTGTGAGGGATTAACAATCAAACCTATCTTTTGGCCCTTCTATAAGGACAAATGGCTTCATCTATAAATCCACAGAACGAATAAGCATTAACAGGGTCCAGGAAACATTAATTAGCTATTAATGTCATCAGCAACACCCAAGTCCAAACTGCTTGTACATGTCATCATTCAGAACTGCAAGACACACACAGAGAGAGAGAGAAAGAGAGAGAGAGAGAGAGAGAGAGAGAGAGAGAGAGAGAGAGAGAGAGAATTATAGGGACCTGGTGGTTAATTCTGTCCCCAGATTCCACACCCATTCTTAGTGAGCACAATCTGAGTCATTAAGCAGCCCCATGTGTAAGCATGAGCTACTGTAAAGTCCATTGTTGGAGTTGTGCTCCTGGTTTGATGACGATGACGATGATGGTGGTGGTGAGCCAGACACCATGTGAAGGCTGCCAGGTGATGTCATATCCCTCTCACTGCCACCTGGATCCAATGGGCACACGCACCCAAATCCACGCTCACAGACATAGGTGGAAGCATCACTTAGGGAAAGGGAATGAGGTGGGTTCAGGGGACGAAGTTGCCCAAGCTATGTTATATGCACCTATGAACGCGTCACAATGAATCTCACTATTATATATAATTATAACGCCCCAATCAATAATCATTTTTTTAAAAAATCCTCCTTTGTCAGAATTTTATTAATCACATGACAACTCCGGAGCATTATCACAACCTAGCTCTAGAAGACAAGCAATGCGGAATACGAACGATCAAAGTATTAAATCCTAGAAATAAACACTCTGGGTTCTATATTTTTTTTCAAAAATATATATTTAATGGAACAGAAAGACGTACAGTGCAATCAACAAAAAGGCTCCCCGACAGGCACCATCAGCAATGGCCAGGCGTGGTACATTAAGGAGTGGGAAATGTTGATGGAGCAGCCAGTGCGGAAGGGGACCCGAAGAGGGCAGAGGCCCAGGGAGGCTGCAGAGACATCAAAGCCCAGGCAGGGGACAGAAGTGCAAAGAAAATTCCAAGTGCACCATGAGTCCACAGCTCCTAGAGATGGACCCAGCAGAGGCCCCGTGGAGGTAGCCAGAGCCTGGGAGGGCAGAGCACGCCTGCAAGGCAAAAGAGAAGAGACGGGTTTAGTCTGCATTGTTCACACACAGTATTAATCAGTCACTTCCGAACCTTCCTGTGGCAGGCTCTTGGCCAGGCAGAAACGCTCTCAAACTTGTGGCACAGTCGCAGAACCTGCCTCTAAGAGTTCCCTTTTCTGACGGCTCAACGGCACCTGTCCATCATCCCAGAGATGCTCTGCTGAAAGGCTCTGCAGAGCTGTGTGCCCATCCCAGTCCCCGTCTCTCACCTTTGTGCAATTCTATGTGGATGCAAATGATAGGAAGTCCCTACTGGTTGAAGTGGGGAGAGAAAGAGCTAGAGCTCTGACCACCGTCTCTAGGTCCATCTACACAGTGGCCAAGGGGGTGGCACCACCATCAGCGCCTCCTGGAGTGAGGGTGCAGGCACCCCCAAGGTCCATAGCAAATGGGACCTGCCATCTTGTCCAGTGTGCAAATGAGCAGCAAGAGGGTGTGTTCATCACACCCTTGGAAAGCCCTCAGCTCTCAGGAAAAGTCTAAACCTCCATGCCCTGACTTTAGCAGCTACCCTCAGGTCCACACACAAACCCACAACACACCAGAGTCCAAATGCTCGCACCAACGAGCACCAAGGATCAGTGAGGCCCTGCAGATAGCATCTCATTTAATGTTGAACCCGGTATCCGGTGCAGACTTGCCCCACCCACCTGTAGGGACCTATTTATCTTCACCAGTTTCCCTATATTCCAGAAGCACAGAGAGGTCACCCCCTGGTCAAGACCACAGAGCCAGTTCTTGCACGGGGTTTGGCCTGTGCCCAGCCAGCCCTTCCAGTGGACTCAGCCTGCCTTCCTGGGAGTCAGATGAAGGCAAAGGGCTTGGGCTTGCAGGAAGGTAAGACACATGAGGAACAGGCCACCTCTTGTGCTGTGTGGGCTCAGAACTGACCCACAGAATGATGATAAGTGGCCAAGGGTGATATCCAGCCAAACATCTCCCAATGTGGCAAGAGCTTCAAAGAAAGGCAACGGCTCGGGGCCTTGAAGCGTGAGGCCAGAGCTGGAAGTGTTTTTGCACCCAGAGCACAGGCAGAAGGGACTGAGGTCAATGTGGCCAACTGGCCCTGCCATTTTCCTGCCACATGAGGGTTAGGGAGGCTTCCTCTGGGAAGCAAGACCTGCATGGGGCATTAGAGGCTGAGAAGGTGTGAGAGAGGGGAGATCATGGCGAGTACATAGAACAACCGGAAGAGAGGTCAGGTTGGGCTCAGTGGACCATGGAGTGGGTGGGCACCATGGTATAGGAACAGTGAATGGAGTGGGTGATCGGGAGAAGGCCCCAGCACCGGCCACCCAAGAAAACAGGCAAGAAACCCCATAGGTAGCATCCTACATGCTGGAGGAGGTGATCTTTCTAAAGAAATTTAAGGGGGAAAAAAAATCTACTAGGTACTAACAGGAGGGTTTGGTGATGTAGAGGGGAACAAGAAAGAACTTTTACTCTGAAAGGAAGGTAATGGCAATGAAAGATAGGATCCTCATGCACATAGGACAAAACCACATGAGACCTGGGTGGACAAGCCTCACAAGTCAGACACAGACTGCACGAAGAAAAGCACCGAGTTTTATCAAAAGATACAAAGCAAGACCTGAATACGTGGAAAGCAAAACCTGAATACGTGGAAACCATGTCCCAGATATAAAGACAGAACATTCAATGCAGATTCTTCCTACTATGGTTTGCCTAAGCGATCCCCAAAGCCCTTGTGCTATACAGGATTGGTCCACAGCTGACCAATCCCAGCTGGTGCTCCTGGGAGGTGCAGGGACCTTCAGGAGGTGCAGCCTAGTGGGAGGTCTTCTGGTCATTAGTGGATGCTCTCAGGCCCCTGATGAGGTATTGGAACCCCAGTCCCATCCTCTGCCTCTCTTTTGCACGCCAGCCATGAGGTGCACAATGCCATACACTGCCACCATGATGTCCTGCCTCAACCCAGGTCTCCCCCCAAAACAGTCCTAACTAATCCTGAACTGGAACCTCCAAAACCATGAGCCAAAATAAGCCTTTTCTCTTTCTAAGCTGATTCTCTCACGTTATTTGTTACAGTAGCGCAAAAGCTGACTAGTACGCTCCCTGAATCAATCAATCAGTCTCATTCAGTCATAATTGTCATGAGATCTTTTTGCACTAAACAAGGTTAGAGTGCATAAGAAATTTCAAAAATCGTGAAGAAATTATGAGAAGTGTTCAGAAAGAAAAGCAAGGCTCAATTGTCCTGCCAGAGAATAAACATGACTATAAACTACAAAAATCAGAACCATAGAATCTTGGCACACCAAAAAAAAAAAAAAAAAAAAAAAAAGATAAGTAGATGGAAATAAAGCACTTTCAGAAATGGAAACAAGTGTGTACAGGAATTTGGTCTATAATGAGATGTCATTTAAATACAGTAAGGAGATAAGGGCCTCAATGGTCATCTTATTATGGCTGAATTTTTTAAAAATCCAAAAATCAAAAGGAAATAAAGAAAGGTATCATATTATTAATATTATTTTACAGCACAGAGATACTTAAGACAGAAAAACTATAAGTCATAAAGGGAAGGTTGATAGTTAAACCTGAATAAACATTTTTAAAAGGCATGGCAAGATATTTCCAACATATATAAAATATGCAAAAAATCCCACAAATTGATAAGAAAATAAGAGGAATCCAATAGGAAATGAGTGAATTATGCAAACAGCTGATTCATAAGAGAAGAAACGAAAACAGCCATCAAAATGCATGTGAAAAGGCATTTAGTTTCCTGGTACACACATACACACACACACACACACACACACACAACACACCTGGCAGCAGTGGGGGGTGGCGGTAAGGGCAGGGGCAGCAACTACTATTTTGACAACAAAACTGGCAAAAACTGACAACATTAGCAACACTCAGGGCTGCAAAGCTGTAGGAGAAAGTCTTCTTTCCTAAACTGCCGGTGACACCAAGGATTTCAGGAGGAGCCTGCAGTAGCCCAAGATGTGAACTTCTTCCAATATGAACTAGCTAGCTCTAGAGCATGAGGCGTAGACATCAGGAGAGTTCATACAGCACCACTGTGCCAGGCAAGACAGGAGTGGTTGACTCTACAGGTACAGAAATAATGTGCAGCTATGAAAGATGAGGAGTCAGTCACTTAAGGGTGGGCTGGGGTGGCTGGGAATGTGGCTCAGTGGTTAACCACTCCTAGGTTCAATTCCCAGCATCCAAAAAAAAAAAGATAAGAAGTTAGACACAAATGTTTCTATCCATTAGAGGAGGACTTGTATGTGACTGTGAACATGTATGGATTAAAAAAATGCAGAAAAACAGCCACTAGCTTATAATATAGAGTACCTATATCTTTACTTTCAATGAGCATCTCTTGTTGCAATAAGAAAACCCATGTTAAAAACGAAATAAGTTTTCCCATGTTGCTGTTATGTCATAGAACATGGTAATTCATTCCTTTTTATTGCTAAGTACTATCCCAGCATGCACATATCAAAATGTGTTTATCAGTTCACTTGATTGACAATTGAGTTGAAGTTTATATTTGTTGCAATAATGCAGGTGATTAAATCATGGCATGCAATTATCAACACACATCAAATTGTAAGCTCAAAATGAATGGACATACTGTGAACGTAAGTTCTCATTGCTGGGTCACATGGGAACTCTATATCCAGCTTTATAACTAACCTGTTTTCCTTAGTGCCTGGGCCCTGTGGCCTTCCTACCAGTGTGACACACAGTGACTTAGGAGACCTCCAAAGCAGTATGCTGAGCTAAGGAAGCCAGATACCAGAGACATCCTGCAGAATGTTTCATATAAAATGAAATTTTGCAAGAGGGAAAATTATCATTCCAGAAACTTCTGTGGTCACCAGAGGCAAGTTTAGAGAAGGCAACTTACTGACCGCAAAGGGGAACAAGAGCGCATTTGGGAGTAGGTCGTATGGTGATAAGCCCTGATCGAAGTGGTATTAAATGATTGCACGCAATTATTAACACACATCAAATGGTACACTTAACATGAAAGGATTTTATATATGCAAATCAGACCTCGAGGAAGCTAGAGAAACATTATAGCCACAAAGTTTCTTTAATAAAACAAGGAACATAGTCTACCCTGTGACCCACCAATTGCACACTGAGGTATACACCCAGGAGCAATGAGTGCAAGGATCACCAGCAGCTACCCACACAGCCACCCTGTGAAGTTATTCACACTGCAATATTACCAAGCAATGAAATCTAGCAAAGTACAGGGACAGGCAACAGCATGAAGGAGGGACACAGACAAACGATGAGAAAAGAGCAGACATGTGACACATTGTGTCTTCCCAAATATGAGAAGTTCAAGGACAGTCAAACCTCTGGAAGGCCAGTAGGTCCCTGTGGGAGTGGTCAGCCCAGTGGTCATGGAGGTATTGCTGGCTGGGAGGGTCCAGGGGGTTCTCTGAGGCCTGGAAAGGTTTGATCTGAGTGGAAGTTGCTTAGTGAATGCTTCTAGAAAACTCCAATGAACTTAACCCTCACAATGGGTGCACTCTACAAGAGGTGTGCTCGAGAGCTCCACAAATTGTTTAAATCCAAAAATAAGAGTAAAACAAGAAAACCAACCAGGAGGATTAGGTCGACATTTGCGATGGCATAAGGAACCATGGTTGTTTTAAAAGCTCATGATAACTGCCTTGGACGTCATTTTAGAATGGCCACCTCTGGTTGTTTGATTTTGCAGTGCTAGGGTTGAACCCAGGGCCTTGCACACACTAGGAAATGCTCTACCACTGAGCTACACTCCCAGCCCAGGACAGGGTTTTAGAGAACCCTAGTGGAGGTAGAAGAGGTGGAAAACATGACCACCAGACCCTGCAGTGAAGATGGGGGCCTGGGAAGGCCTGAGGTAGGATGCAAGAAGGCAGGAGCCTACCAAGAAGTTCCAAAAGAACATGCACATGAGAAGACAATGTCTTTAAGCCTGGTCACCCAGCAACGTCATGGTGGGTCCCAGCAGAGTCAGCAAGATGGAGAGATTATAAAAATGATAATACCCAGAACTCGTGTTCATAGAGTGTTCACTGGGTGTCTAGCCTTGACCTATGATTTTGCAGACATGAATCTTTCAATATTGGAAGAATGAATCACCATGATCCTCATTTTGTACTTCCAGTATTTCTGGGACCCAAGCAAGTAATGATTTCCAGGAACCAGACAGGATAAGTAGAGCACCCTCAGGTCACACAGCTGGGAGGTAAAGGATTGGAAACGGACCAAGTTTGGAGGATAAGCCCGTATGCTGGAAAAAGAGGACAAGTTCAGGTTGGGACCCCTGAGGAGCATCATGAGCAAATCTTCTTCACCCGGAGAAGATTCAATGCCAACTCATAAAGCAAAGGACTTGGGGATTGTTGGTGGCACTGTGGAGAAACTGGAACCTTGCATATGGCTGGTGGGAATGTCAAATGGTGCCGTCGCTATAGGAAACATCAGGCAGTTTATCAAAGTCTTCAACATGGAATTACCATAGGACCCAGCCATCTCGCTTCTGGATGTCTATACCCCAAAGAACTGAAATCAGAGACCTAAACAGCTATTTGGACACTCATGGTCATAGCATCATTATTTACACCAGCTAAAAGGTAGAAGCAACTCAAATACCCAGCAACTGATGAAGGAACCACAAAATGTGCTGTACAATGCCATAGCATTTGGATTTGAAAGGGAAGGGAATTCTGACACTTGATACATGAATGAACTTTAAGGATACCACAAGTAAAAGCAGCAGATGCAGAACAACAATGAGTGCAAGATTCTACTTCCAGGAGATATTCCAGGGAGTCAAATTCATACAGACAAAGGAGAATAGTGGTTGTCAGAAAATTAAAAAAAAAAAAAAAAAAAGAGCTGTTGTTTAATGGGGACAGTTTCAGATCCGCAAGATGAAAGGTTCTGTGGCTGGACACTGGGGATGGTTGCATAACCACATAACTGTATTTAATGCCACTGAACTGGACACTTTAAAATGGTTAACAGGTCCATTTATGAGCTGTGGGCACAGTCCCAAAGGTCTTTGCTGCAGCCTGGGGTAAAGCTGGCATGCACCCACCCACGAGCTGTGGACAGACAGACTGGGTTCTGTATTGGTTTTACCCACTTCCTTTATTCTGGGCATAAACTTTCAGTCTTCCTTGTCAAAATCATCATCCTTTTGCGATGCATTTTTATGCCAATCGTAATAGGATTCTTGCCTAAGGCTATAAATAATTCAGCTAAGGCACTTGCAACACTAAATGGTAAGATGCTTCTCGTGGGACCTCCTCGGCAGGCAGCATCCTTCAGCCCGGCCTGCCCTACGCAGCTATTAAAAGGCTCCGTGGGCGTCTGGCCACATGTCAGGAAGCTCTGCCTCAGATGTAAACAAACCAGAGCTAAAAAGTCATAAATCACATATAGAGAGGCACATCTTTTCAGAGAAACTGGTTTCACTCCACTACACACAGATATCAAATACAGATTAGAATCATATTCAGATGAAAATAAGAATTCACCCCAACATGTAAAAATTGTTAGCTGCTAATCAGTGGGCATGACATGATTCAAGACTCCCTGAAAACTGGGAAATCATGCCTTGCTTGGGTCCCAGCAGTACCGGAAGCCCAGAGACCATGAAGCAGACCCGTTCAAGGTGCCTCCAAGTGAGTTCTTTGCTTTGACATGGCTTCCGCTAAGTGTCCAAGGTCAGGAAGCTAATTTCTCATTAGCACTAAATGGATAGATGAAAGGGGTGGCAGTGGTAATGCAGACACACGCAGAGTTAACTAATATAAAATGTGATTAATTAGAATCACATTAAGAGAAAAATGTGGAGCACCAGACTTGTATAAAGTGTGATTACAAAAGTATGAAAATCAAATCTCCCAATGCTGGACATTGATATTCCTAAGATTTCTATGGTGAATATTATGTATTTTATAATGAAATAGGATTTATTTTTAAAGCATGTGGGTTAGCATAGAGCAGGGGACATTAACTCTCAGGAGACACTTGGCAAAGTCTTTGGACAGTTTTGGTGGACACAATATTATGGGAAGTGGGGGTGCTACTGTCATCTCATAGGTAAAGGTCAGATCCAGAATGTTGGATTCGCTGAACATCCCAAAATGCAAGGAGCAGATGGTCCCCAAAGGTCCAGGTGAGACTAATCCAAGCTGAGAAACACAAGGGAAGGGCCTTTCAATTCTCCCACCAGCACCCTTTCTGCAGTGCCTTGGGCTCCTGCTGCCCAGTCAAGCACCTGCAAGGCCAGGCTGCTCAGGCCTGAATTTGTCATGTGAATAGGTGAACATGCACTATTTAGATAAAGATGAAGGTGACCTAGGAAGACAGGCGCGCCCCCAAAGCCTCTAGGGTACTTGCTCCCACCCTCCCCCAGAAGACGACAGGACCTCCAGGCTGCAGGGTCACCGTGGACCCCTTCCCTATCACCAGGCTTTTCTTAAAGGTCCCAGGTGGGGGGGCGGGGTTTGAGAAAGAATGTGGGTGGGAACAGGAGGGGCCAGGATGGGTCACTTCTTATAATATGAAAGGACCCATTTTCTGTTCTAGGGACAGAGGCAGGGACAGAGGGACCTTGGAGAATACAGGATGTCAACAGGAACACGGGATTTCCCCAGCCTACCCTGAGGGGCCACCTTTTAGGAGCAGGTACTAAAGCCCTTTGGACAGGCCTTGGGATGGCTGGTGTTAGATGCTTCACCAGAGGGGGGCGCTGCAGAGACCCCAAGGGTGGAGAGGACGCTCAGCAGGCCGAGGGGAACATTCTCTTAAAAAGAACACCAGTCAGAGCTGGGAATGTGGCCCCAGGGCAGAGCACCATTCTTGCATGTGTGGGGCCCTGGGTTGGATCCCCTGCACCACAAAATAAATGAATAATGAAAACAATGTTTCAAAGACACAAGTCACAAACCATCTCCCGGGAGGGGTAGGCAGACTCACACTCATTATCCTGAAAAATGCCCTGGAGGCAAAAAAGAAGGGAAAATTATTTAATCTAACTTTTTTTTTTTTTTGCATGCAGTTTCTTATTTCTGCTGCTTCATGTTTAGCCATTTTCCTGAAAACCTAAGATTCCAGCCTTTCCCATTGGACCAGGAAGAGGCAGGGAGAAAATACTCTCAGAATTCTGCATGAACAGAGAGACCATCTGCTTCAGTGGACAGTCTGGCTCATTACTGGGACAACTGATGAAAGACAGGTGTAGACTATTACTTCACGTAACAATGTTCTCCGTTAAGGTGTCTGGGGACCACTGTACTGTGGATATATAAGAAAACACCACTGTTTTCAGGAAATACACACTTAACTAGTTAGGATGACTATTTAGCAATATCATGATTTACTATTTATTTATTTATTTGCAGCAGGTCTCACTGAGTTGCTTAGGGCCTCCCTAAGTTGCTGAGGCTGGCTTTAAAGTCATGATCCTCCTGCCTCAGCCTCCCAAGCCACTGGGATTATAGACCTGTACCTCCACACCTGGCTCATAATTTATTCTTGAATGATCCAAAAGAAATTTAGAGCTGGGCAGAATTCCTTTGTCCTGATCTTAGACCTTTTATATTAATTTAAAATCACACAAGTATTTGTAAATGCATAGGAACGAATGAAGGAAAAAGCTATACTTAATCAAATCAAAGATGCAATTGATTCTAAAATAGGTCATACATCTTTGATGTCCCACAATGAAGGAAAAATACAGTTATTAAAATATGGCATAATACTTTCCTATTAATTTAGAATGTCTCTTCTTAGGCTTTGAGAGAACTCTTTTAGATTTATTATGAGGAGGTTTTATTACACATCCCTCTTCTGCATGTATAAAAACAAATAGGTAAGGGAAATAAAGAGGCTAAAGTATTCTTGCAACTTCTTCACTTTCTGGTTTCAGCGTGTATCTGTATTTGTCTGTGCAGTACCATCCTCCAAGCCATCTACAGCAGCTTTTCTAAAGAATGCTCCATGAGATAGGACTCTCACTCCCTCTGCAGTCATTTAATTGGGCGGACGTGAGCATCACTAAGTGTGCACACACTCAGGAACGTCAGCAACCACACAGTGGCTACCGGCCTGGAAGAAGGAGGTGCATAACACCACAGATGTAATTTCAGAGGTTCACAATAAAACGTGAAAAAGGTGCATCTTGCATTTGAAAGGTGACATTGTAAAGTTAACAGGGTTGGGCTTGTGGAAACTGTTTCTTTCACTCCAATGTTGTGCCAATAAGACAAGATCATTTGTTGGCATTAGGTCTGAAATTGAAGAGAAAAAAAAAAAAAGAATCCACCTGATCCACAGAAAATAGTTATTCTGTCTAAATTTCATGCCTGATTTTATTGCCTATGTTTCCCAAGGCACAAAACTATCCACTTATTTGTTCAGGTCTAAGAAGCTTCTCTGCTGTAAAATGCATTAATTGACCCAAAGGATATTAATCAAAAGCCTATACCAAGTAAGGAAAAGACAGACTCAGAGGATGCCATACAGGAGTTTAGAATCTGATAAGGTGCCAGGTGGAATTAATATGAGATACACTTTGTTTTTCCAAGCGTTAATATTTCTGAAGTTGCTCTGGGCCAGGTAGCAGTGATGATGTTGTTACCATTGCCTAAAACTCATAATGGGTATCATTAATTTTGAAAAAAATTTCTAGATTGGAGAATTTTTCAAAGTCAGGTTTACTGAGATATATAACTTACAGAGGGTAAAATTTGCCCTCTTTAGATGTTCAGTTCTAGGAGTTTCTAAAAGCACGTACAAATCAGAGGTGGAATATTTCCATTTTCTCCCCAAGCCCCCCACTACCTTTTTTCTTTCTTTCTTTCTTTTTTTTTTTTTTTTTTTTTTTTTTTTTTTTTTGTAGCCAGTACCTTTTCTAACCTCCAGACCCTGGCAACCGGTGACCTGGTTTCTGTCTCAATCGTTTTACATTTTCCAGGATGTCCTATAAAAGGGTCACATAATACGCAGTATTTTATATCCAGCTTCTTTCACTTAGCAGGGTGTTTTTTAGCTTTATTCGTTTTTGTTGCTCAGATCAAAATTTCATTCCTCTTCCTTGCTGTGTAGTATTCCTAGATACTGATGGGTTGATACATCAACTGGTTGTCTATTCTCTAATAGACAGATAATTTGGATTGTTCCAGTTTAAGGCAACTATGAATGAAGTTGCTACTAACATTCAACACAGATTTTTGAATGTTGTGTAGATATATGCTTTGATTTATCATAGGGGAAAAAAGTAGAGGTGGGATTGCTGGGTTATGTTTAATGACTATTAAATTTCATAAGAAATTGCTATATTGTTTTCCAAGGGGACTGAATTACTTTCCATGCCCAGCAATGATGAGGAAGTCTCAGCTGCTCCACATCACTGCCAACTCTTTGTGTTGTCGGGAGGTTTTGTTTTGCATCTGCCATTCCAAAATATGTGCTGTGGTAGCTCAATATGGTTTAAATTTGTGTTTCCCTAATGACTAATGATAGTGTCTTTTCAGGCACTCATTTGCTATTTTCTTTAGTGAAGTGCTGTTCAACAATTGCTATTTTTAAATTGGTAGTTTCTTTCATGATTTCATTCTATGTTCTGGACACAAGTCTTATCAGATATGTGTCTTATAAATATCGTTGCCTAATCCATGATTTGCCTTTCATTCTTTTAAATATATTACAAAGATAGATTTTTTTAAAATTTTGATGAAATCAACTTGTCAATTTTTCTCTTTTAGGATTTGGGTTTTATGTGTCCTAAGTTCATGGATGTTTGCCTAATGCAAAGTCACAAAGACATTCTCTTATTATAATTCTGGAATTCTGTAGTTTGAGCATTTTCATCTAGGCGTATGAGCCAATTTAAGTTTGCTTTTGTATGCGATAGGAGGTGGGGATGGAAAGTTTTGGTTCTTTACAGTACTGGGGATTGAACACAGGAGTGCTCTACCACTGAGGTATATTCCCAGCCCTTTTAATTTTATCTCTGAGACAGGGTCTTGATAGGTTGCTGACCCTGGCCTTGAACTTATGATCCTCCTGCCTCACCCATTGGAGTAGCTGGGTTTAGAGGCGTGTGCCACCGTGCCCAGCTTGGATGGGAGATTTGTCATTATTATTATTGTTCCTCTGTATTTTTCCAGATAGCTATCCAATGGACATCTTGGCACCTTTGTCATAAATAAATTATCATACGTGGGTATGTTTCCAGGATCTCCATTCTGTCCCATTTATCTATGTCTGTTCTTATGCTGATGTCAAACTGTATTGATAGTTGTGACTTTTAATATATATTCTACTTATATTGCTTTTTCAAAATTATTTTGACAATTCAAGGTCCTTGATTTTTCTACATGAAGAATCAGTTTGTCAATTTCTACCAAAAGCTCCTGGGGACTCTGATTGGAATTGTGCTAAATCTGTACATCAATTTGGAAGAGAGTCAACATTTTCATGAAGCTAGATCCACGAACACAGGTTATCTCTCTCTATATGCTTAGGTCTTCTTCAAGTTCTCTCACCAGTGTTCAGCAGTATTTAGCACAGAAATTCACACATTTGTTAAAATTTAACCTGGTACATCTTATGGTTTTTTTCATGCTATTGTAAATGGTCCTTTTTTTGATTTCATTTTTAATTGATCTTTGTTAGCATATACAAATGCAATTGATATTTGTATATTAACCTGGTATCTTGTAAAGTTCACTAGTAGTTCTGGTAGCTTTTATATAGATTCTTCAGAATTTTCTATGTAGATAATTGTCACTTTTATCAACTGCAAATAAAGACATTTCATTAGTTCTTGTCCAATTCATATGACTTTTCCCCCTTAATGAACTAAGATCTCTAGTACAATGTAAAATTAAAATAGCAAAAGTGGACATCTTTATCTTGATTCCCAATCTTCAAGGGAAAAATACATTTTTCACCATTAACTATGATGTTGACTATAGGTTTTTGTGGATACCTTATTATTATGTTGAAGTTTCCTTCTATTCCTACTTTTTGACAGTTGTTTATGGGGAATATATGTTGAATTTTCTCAAAATCTTCTCTGCATCTATTGAGATTTTCATATAATTTCCCTTTTTTAGTCTGTTAATAGAATTACATTGATGAATATTTTTAAATATTGACCCAACTTTATAGTCCCTGGAAAATACCTCCAGAACATGATGAGTTAATAGCTGGATCTAATTTGCTAATACATCATTAGGGTTTTGTGCCTACAGTCATGAATGAGTGAGTTGTTTATTTATATATTGTTATAATGCCTCTGTCTGGCTTTGGTATCCGGATAGCCTTGGCCACACAAAATCAATTGACAGTGTTTCTTACTATTTTCTGGTATACATTGTACAGAATTAATGTTATTTCTCCATTCAATGTTTGGAACCATCTGGTCTTAGAATTTTCTCTATGGAAAGGTTTTGGTTTTCTACGAATTTAATGTGTTTAGTAGATACAGCCTATTCAAATTATCTGATATTTCTTTAGTGAACCTTGATAGCTGTATCTTTGTAGGAATTGGTGATCAAATATGTGATGTAAAGTCGTTCTTCACACTCCTTTATCATTCTTTCCGTGTTGGGGTAATGTCAGATGATGTCCCTTCCTTCACTCCTGATATTGGTCACTTTAATTTTCTCTTTTTTTGATCAACCTAACTAGAAGTTTATCACTTTTCAAAATCTTTTTTTAAACCACCTTTGGTTTCATATATTTTCCATATTCTTGTTCCAAGTACAATTTCATTGATTTCTTTTTTTTTTCCTAATGCGCTTATAATGGCCTAAAGAGCAATAAAATTTAGGGAGGGAAAGTAGAGACAGCAATGATTCTGAATCAAGAATCATTTCAGTATATTCAGACCCTGACTCTGAAGACATTTTTAGGAACACCTTTATTTTAACATCGGTTACTTAGTCTTAACAGATATACAAGCCTTATAATGATATCCATCTATGTCTAGGATAATCCACAATAGCTTTTTCAATATACACAAGTTGATTCTAAGTCATATGGAAGCATTGTGTCCTATGTAATAGGCAATGGGTTTGTTTTTGTTTTGTTTTGTTTTTCTTTCTTGGTGGTTATAAAATAATGAAGTATCCTACAGTAGACGGTATTTTAGAGTTGATGACAAATGGTCTGTGTCTTCAAAAGCCCAATATGATTTGCAATGAGGTAAAAGTCTGCCAATGAATTAAGACCGAGTGGTCTTATAGCTCAGGAAAAAAGCAATATTTGTGGCTCAAACTTGGGTTGATGAAGGATCAGGAGAAGGGAAAGAGATGCAAAAGAAACATCACACAGAGTGGTGAAGATGTGTTTGGAATGGTGTGCTCAGTCAATCAAGTGGAACACTGAATACTAAGAACTTTTTCACTGCGTCCTGCAGGTAATGGATCAATAGTGAAGTCGAGTGGGGAGTGATCGACTTCAGGAACATGAACCTGTCAGCAAGAACCAAGGAAACTAAAAGAGAGGAGACAAATGACAAGGGAGGCTTCCAAGAAGGAGGCAGTGAGCATTAGTAATGGAATAGGGAGAAAAATGAGATCGAATGGTTTCAAGTTTGAGTGGGGATTATGTTTACAGTACAGAGTCAGAGACGTAAGTTGGACCAACTCTGCTGTTGGAGGTGAGGCTGGAGGAGATGATGGGCCGCACCGCAGTGAGAGGACTCAGGCTGGGCAACTGACTGACCATTCCAAGAACACATGTCCCCTGGCTACTGAAATATGGACCTGGAACAGAGGAGAAAATTCTGAAGTAGAGATACAGATTTGTGGCTTTTCCACCTGGAAGTGGCATTACCAACATGGAGAAGATACAATGAAAGTGAAAACGTCAACCCCAGCCAACACGTCTGAGGCCTTTCACGTATCAGACAGCAACACGGGGCTTTTCAGATATTAACTCAATACATTCTCAAACCCATGAAGGAGGTGCCATTATGGTCCCTGTTGTAAAGACGGGAAAACAGAGACACAGAGGACTTAAGTCCCATGCAGAAGATCACCCAGCTGGAAAGTTACAGAGCCCAGACAAGAACCCAAATAATCCGACTCCCAAACCTGCTCCACACAGCTTGCCTCTGGCAAGAGTGCAGGGATCCTTATAGAATGATATATTTCGGGGATAAGTGAGCTCAGACACAGAGACAGAAAAGGAGCAGTCAGAGAGGTAAATTGTGACAAGAATGCGCTTCTACCACGAGGATTATAAATACACACCACGCCAGATGGTCCTTACAGAGAGTATGGGAAGGAACGCCACGGATTCGCTGTATGGATTCTATTTAAACCATTCTCAGCCACCAAGTCATCTCTGTTATCCATTTTTAAAATTTTGGGATGAGTGGGATCAGTTGAAAAAAAAATAAATGGACTCGTTTTTCAAAGCTGTGGTTTCATAGATGGTAGTTGCAAATGGCTCTGAAATTAAAAATAGAACCTAGAACAATGATTCTCCAAGTGAGTTACTGGGATGGGAAGGATCCGCAGCCTTTGAAAACTTGTTTAGAAATTCAGATTATCATGGCCCTCCTCAGACCTACTGAATCAGACACTCAGTGGGTGGGACTCAGCTCCACCCTGTGTGTGACAAGCTCTCCAGGTGATTTTAACACAGGCTCAAGTTTGAAAACGAGAGTTCTAGAGGATGGGATGATCTAGGCGTGAGTGACAAATCTTTAGGCTCCCCTGTCCCAATCAGAGAGGCCATAGTACAAGACCATTTCTGGGGTCCAGGTCTCAGCAGGTTGCTTGATTCTCCAGGGATCTATACACTGTGGAGCCAGTTCAGTAAAAACTCCTTCCTTTCTGGTACCATGTGGCAGGGAAAAGATGAAGTTCTTTTGCTCCGGTTGTCCTCATCTGGAGATATGGAGCAGAAAGGCCTGGGGCTTGCACAGGATTTCACCCAACCCCATTGCTATAGTTCAGCTCTTGAATGTTCCCCCAAAGCTATGTGTAAAGGCCTGGCTCCCAGGGAGGCCCTATTGGGAGGTGCTGTGGATCTTTAGGGATAAGGGCTTTATGGGAGGTCCCAAGGTCATGAGGGCATGGGGACTGTGTGGCCTTCATCTCTTCCTCTTTCTCTCTTTGGCTCCCTGGCTCCTGAGGTAAGCAGTTTTGCTCTGCCATGCATTTCCACCATGGTGGGATGCTTTGCCACAGGCTCAGAACAATGGAGCTATCAATCATTGTCCGGAACCTCCAAAACCATGAGCCAAAATAGACCTTTTCTCACTTTAAGTTAATTATCTCAGGTGTTTCATTATAGTAACAGAAAGCTGACTGACAGAATCTTCACAGAAGGACACCCCCCGATTTCTCCAACCTTGAAGTTGACATCGCTTTATCAACCAGAAAGTGCCACCAGGAGGCAGAGCTGGTTCAGAGGCTGCCAAGAAGTTGCCAAGGAAGTCAACAAATAGATAAACAAATAAATTTTTTTTTTAAGAGAGAGAGAGAGAGAGAGAGAGAGAGAGAGAGAGAGAGAGAGAATATTTTTATTATTTATTTTTTAGTTTTCAGCGGACACAACATCTTTCTTTGTATGTGGTGCTGAGGATCGAACCCGGGCCGCACGCATGCCAGGCGAGCGCGCTACCGCTTGAGCCACATCCCCAGCCCAACAAATAAATTTTAAAAATCTTTAGGCTTTGCATGGGAAGTTTAAAGTCTTCAACTTGCTGCAAAAAAAATAAAATAAAATAAAAACAAAAACAGAAACCTCTTAGTCAATCTAGCCTCCTGCCTCTGTCAGGCTTAACCCCCTTCTCTGCATTTCAGTAACATCTGAACCACTTGCCCTTGCTTGCCACACATCCTGCCAGCTTACACTCTCCTGGCTGTCCATGTCTTGCTGGACTCTGGTCTGCCATCCATACACACATGACCATCAAACTTCTCCCTTCCCAGATCCCCCTTGGGGAAGTTTTCCTGCCCTTGAGCAATACACTCCCCACCAGTAGAGATATCTACACAGTTTGCACCTGAATTTCTTAACCAGCCAGTTAAAAAAGAAAAAAAAAATGACAAGCAGCTCTATGGGAATGGCGTCTTAACCAGAGCTTAAAATGGAAGGGAACAAAAAAGGAAGCAGAATTAATGGAATATCCTAGACATTAGTGACTCCATTTTGATTCTGGGACTCGATCTTAATCTGAAACTGAAATTTATAAACTGCTAAGAAAAAAAAACCTAAGATACCCTGTTCCCACTACCACAGCCCCCCTACTTTTCCAAGTTCCTTTGAATACAAAAATCTGTGATTATCCAACCAGCTGCACCCGAGGTCATTTCCAGCTTGTTCCTCTTCCTTGTTAAAAAAAAAAAAAAAAAAGAAAGAAAAAGATATAAAAACCTCTATTCAATGACTCTGGCTGTGACACCACTCAGCTGGTGGCCTGGACAACCTTCCCTATCAATAAACTTTGCTCACTGAGCACGAGACTCTGTCTTGAGAGATTTCTTTGAGCATTCTGTCCTAACAAGAAGGACTCCTGGGTTTCCCTGTTGGGGGTAAAATCAAGAGTCATGCTAGTTTATTCAGAAGTTCAAGGTGAGAATAAGAAGACTTCTCTCCTCGGCCTCCTGGAGAAAATATCCTGCCCCCCCCATCCCACCCTCCAGCCTTCGTGAAAGGTGGGGCCTTGACCTCTCCACTGATTACTCAACACAAATGTTTGGTTAAGAAGACTTTGTTTTGTTACCTTCTGTTATCTGGGGAATCCAACTTAGAGTTACTGGACCACAGCAAGAGGGTGGTAGTCATTCCCAGATGAACAAGGTCAGGAGAGGTGGGCTGAGCCATGGTCACAGAGGCCACACTGCCCCGGCTGACCTTCATCCTTCCATGGACTGGTCCTTTGTCCCACAGACAGTAAGCACTGCAGAAAACCCACCTTCACTTTCATCTTCTCCGCACCCTGCATGAGACCATCACCAGCACCCACATCTGACCTCTCGGATGGCACTTCTCCACTTTCTTGGTCAGCTCTGGGTATCCCTGAAGAGCAGCGGCTATTCTGCACTAGTGAGGGGAGGCCATCACTGGGCAGATAGCCCAGCTATTGATCTTCAAAAGGCCCCACAGAACCGAGCCCCCAGTGGGCCGCTGTGGCCCTCTCTAGCCACAGGGGCTCTCTAGCTGATCTCCCCTATAACCTCCCTATTATTACCAAATCTCAGGGTCTACTGGTTGTGTATCTACAGGTTCACCCAAGGACATGCCTCACGGGTCCCTACCCTCTGCCACAGCTGTACCAGATGTTTCCATGGTAATAATATCTTGCTTCACCTCACAAGTAAAAATAAACCTATTATCGTGCACTCAAGTTGAGGGACTGAACAGGAAAACGGCCCAGGGTGGGGCCTGCAGAAGGCAGAAGGCTTGTCTTTCCAGGTCCTCCTGAGGCCCTAACACCAGCTGCACTCCCGCTAACCCTCCACAGGTGCAGACGGTCCCCAGGGTCCTTCAGGGAGCTGGCTCAGTCCCCCACCCTTGTGCACACATTAGAATTACTGCCCAAAGTGGGCCAGCAGAACCCATGTGGAGCCATCAAAGGGGTTTCCCGGAGTGGCCCTGCCCACACTGGAGACACCCTCAGGGTCTGGCTAGAGAAGCTGCCAAAGCCAAGCAACTGTCCCCAAACTGTGCTTTCTTGGGGTCTGCTCTTTGCCATAGTTTAGCAACTTCCAGACTGGCCCCAGCCCATAGGGACCTTCCTCTATGTCCCACTGCCCTGTGACTCTGGGCTCTTGGGGACCTGTACTCCTTGTACCTCTGTGTTTGGTATATTCTTAACAGGCAAAAAATTATTCAAATTCGGATTAAAACCGGAGTACAAAAATAGGGATATTTTAAAGTGTATTATAGTCATACGTAACAGTGGGGTTCATTTTGACATATTCATAAATGCATGTGAGATCATTTTCTCCATTTTGACACCCCAGCACTCCTCCCTCCCTTCTTCTCCTCCCTCCCGCTGATCCCCTTCATCTACACTGCTGGTCTTCCTTCTTTTTATCTATTTTTAAATTGATGCATTATAGTTATATTCAAAAGGCAGGATGCACGCGCGCGCACACACGCACACACACACACACACACGTGAGGTTTTAAAAACCGTGAAAACACTGACTTCTCCCCTTTGCCTCCTGGCCTCACCTTCTGGACGGCTATAGGAAGCTTGGGCTGGAAGCATGTTTAGAACAGGAACATTGAGAATGAGCCCATAAGGCAGGACTCCAAAGCCAGCCGATCTGCACGTTCAAATGCACTGGGGCAGGGAGGGGCGATTCACACTGATGCTCTCCCTCCTAATTTAGAGACCAAATCAGCCTCAAAGAAATTATAAAAATAGATTCACTCTTTTCCCGGACACATCTAGCTGAAATTGGACGTGACCACTGTTTATTTTGTAGTGAAAGAGGAATTCTAGAATATCACCATCAAGTAGTCTACCCATAAGATCCCGTCTACCCAGAAGATTCCTTTCCAGATCTAAGAAAACCCATGAGCAAAAGTTACCTTCATTTTTCTATACCATGGGCCAGATGTGAACATATATATCTTAAGATGCTTTATGTGATGGATTTCCAAAGATGAGACTCCTCATAATTATTTCCCCAAGTTTCCAAGGTGAAAATGCCATGCTGTTCTAGTTAATGTATGCTTTGCCCAACATAAAGCACTTGCAGCCAATTTCTGTCCAGTTAGTAGTTTGCACTAACCAGTTTCCAACAGGAAATACTGCTACAAAATCTGAATTAAAGACACTAAGGGCAGTACCATCCCAGATATCCCCACCCTTCAATGGGGCAGTTGTAATCAGATCTTCACACCATTCCCTAGACACCTGAGGTTCCCAGGGGCACAGGTCTTACCTGCCCTTCATCTGCTCCATCTTCCACTCCATGCACCTGCAGCCGGGGTGATGCTCTGAGGATAGCAAATCCTCTATAAACAACACAAATCTCTTGTTAGTAAATGGGGCCTTTCTTAAAACTGCACAATATGCATTGCTTAGACTCCCCAAACGAACTTGTGATTCAATGTCCATGCCGCATGGAAACATCCGGGGTATGAGATGGCAGCAAGCTGGCGATAGATGCTGGTGGTGGAGAAGGCGTCTCCCATGGTGCCCAGAGTGCAGCCTGGAAGACCCTCTCTTGCAAGGGGCTTAGCAAGGGTGAGCATTCATTCTCAGGGAAGGTGTTCAGGTACACTAGGATAAATGCAACGGAGCTGGGGGGCACTGCATACAAATGAGGATGCTCAGGTGCTCAATGGGTCAGAGGGACGGCTTGGTGAAAGTGTTTACCTGGGATGTTCTCTTCTGAGAGCATTTAGACAACGTTGGAACCCGAGAGGTGAGCTCTGTCTTGTCCTCCTTCAGCTAAAGATGAAACTCGAGGCTGGGTATCGAGGAGACCTCGCTGGTGCACGTAAGGCTAAGATTCTCAGGAACATCCACGTCACACACATCTTCATATAACTAGGGCCTGCTGGGCCCTTGGCATTGCTTCCTGTTTGTTCAAATTCAAAACTCTCCAGCTACCAAACACTTAGCGCTTTCAGACCAATTTTACATGCTGATGCCTCCAGCCCAAATCCCCAGCATGAAATATCAGACAGAAAAGACACCAACTTGACAGCCTACGGCCCTACTCACTGGCTGATGGGCTGTGTGTGTGTCTGTGACCTGCACCTGGAGGCGACAGTCATGTGAGAAGGCCTTGAGTGGGGTAAAAAACCTCTGAACCTCAACAAACATGTGCTAACACCCCTGAGATCCCAGCCAACGCCCAGGAGAAGAACACAAAGTAACACCCTCCCTAAAAGAAAGATGGATTCCTTCCACAGGTTTTTGGACTAAGGGGATTTTGTGAATGCTTCTGGAGAATTTTCAAAACACTCTCTGAAGCAGCAATTTCACATTTGTGTTTGCAAAGTGCAATGCTGCATGCAGGCTGTGGTGCATGTGGCCATGTGCAGAAGTTCAGGTGAGTCGGGGTGTGGTAGGCAGTAAGTATATTTTAAGCTACTTTTCAAAAAAACTGTATTTGGCAAGAGCTACTTTTAGGAAACAATTCAGGGAATCTGTCCTCTGCTGAGACTGGAGACCAAGACCCCTTTAGGAAGTGATTTTCTTCCAGGGAATCTATTTGTTCCTCAGGTTATGCCTGAGCTCCCCACCCAGAGGCTGGTTCCAGAGAAGCAAAGGCTGTCAGGGGCCACCATCAACATAACCTTGACTGATGCCCTGCCTCTGGAAACTCATTGTGGGGCCCATGATCTCTGTGCTAAATATAAGCTGAGCAATGAGAACAGCATTCCCTCTTTGCCAGGCCCCGACCTATCAAAACTGTCCTGCTTCTCACAACCACCATGGAGGTGGATATTATTTGGGCAGCCTCTTACTAGGTGTGCAAACCAAGGCCAACCTTACACAGCTGAACACTAGCAGAGCTGGGCTGTCCAGCCATCTCCTCGACAGAGTGGGCAATGATTCAAGTGAATGAGTCACCAAGCCACCAAGACCATGGTGTTACAGGGGCAAAAGGATTTTAATAGCCACCAAGGCACTAGGTACACAAAAAACGGCAACTTCACTGGGTAGTTTTAAAAGTTATATTTTAGCAAAAATATCAGTAATCCATGCCCAATGTTTTTGGAAGGACCCCAATAAATTTAAACTTGGATGCCAGGAATAGCATGAAAATAAACCTATCCTGAAAAAGACACATGATACAGCTGTTAGAGCCTCCAAAACATATCTGGATATAATTTTTGAGTTATATCCAAAAATAAGTGAGGATTGCTTGCTGATAAAAGTAGATTATTTTTTGTACAGGGTCGGGTTGGGGGGGATTGATCCCAGGGGTGCTTAACCACTGAGCCTCATCCCAGCCCATTTTATATTTCAATTAAAGACAGGGTCTTGCTACATTGCCCGGGAGCCTTACTAAGTTGTTGAGGCTGACTTTGAACTGGTGATCCTCCTGCCTCAGCCTCCAGAGCCACTGGGATTACAGGAATGTGCCACTGTGCCCGGCTAAAAAGGCATGGCCTTTAGAAACAAGTTTTCCTAGTGCCTCTATAATTTGATCATGACATTAGATTTCCCTACAACCCTCCTGGAATATCTTTAGTATTAAAGTTGAACCACAGGCATGTTTTTTTTTTTTAATTAGTTGTTGATAGACTATTTTATTTATTTGTATGTGGTGCAGAGAATTGAACCCAGTGCTTCACACATGCTAGGCAAGCATGCTACCACTGAGCCACAACTCTAACCCCCACAGGCATGTTTTAACACTTAGTTACCACTGAGACCTTAAAAGCTCCACACTGCATCACATCTACAAAACATTGGTGGAGTACTCTTTCTACGAGTGCAAAGGGCTTCCTTCTGATGCTGATATGTCCACTTGTTTCCTTTGTGTGGTCTCCAGCAATTAACTACAGTAAGGAATATGTCATATAAAGATAATCATTGCAGGGACAAGCAAATATGTCTTTTCAGAAAGTCTAATAAAACCCAAGGAAATATGGTGCAATCAGAATTCCACACCATGTTTCTGAAGTCCAAGAATGGTTCTCCACTTGCCTACCATGTTGCTTCTATTTTTTACAGATCTAAATGGAACAGGGCTGAGGAAAGAAATCCAATCTACAAATCCACCACTGTCTGTTCCCCCTGCTTTCTTCTATGATATTATTATCACTTCTATCCATTTGGATTCTAATCCAGAGATCCCCAAGAATCTAAAACCCATCAAAGGGAAAACTGGAATTTATTCCCCCAAATCATCCCATCACTATCCCCAAGCATAACTTGGTCTCTTAGATGTCCTCAATCATTTGTGTGTATATTATTCTCCCCAACACCGGGAGGCTAGGCAAAGCAGACAGCTTGTGTGGCCCGGCATGTTGTGTATGCACAGGAAACATTAGATCTCACGAATACATCAGAAGAATTAAAATGGCATGAAATCATCTCAGAAATTGTAGCATCTATAATGAAGGGAATTCAGTAGAAATGGTCAACAGTACTCTCCCAGTCAACCGCCAGGCCTTTAAAAACTGTGCAGGAGAATGTACACAGTGCTGCCCAGTTTTCATATTACACAACACTGGCAAAGTTCTCAAGGTACCTTTCCATGAGTAGGGTAAATGAATAATTTAACAAGGAAACACTTATACTTTTCTTTTAAATGTTTTGCTTCAAAATGCCATTCCTTTGCCTTTGAAAGTTTTGTGAACCATTCTCTACAAATATGTATAGACAGATTCCTTCCTCAGTGTAGGTAACTGATACCAGTACATTCCCACCATGTGTCTTGAGTTGTCTTAGAGAGAGAAGGGCAGCACCAACTCTTGATCATAAACTTCTTCAGTGAGGAAAAAGTATTCTTATGGCACTTAACAGAAGTGAGGTGTGTACATTACTTAACAGCTAATAACAATAACTTATTTCAAATTTCAATCTTTAGACTTCGGATTGCTCACTGAAAGATATATAACATAGCGAATCGAATGAAGCAATCAGGAAGCATTTTCTGAGGTCACTATTTAGATTAAGCAAGTTCCGTACAACATAAATTCTTTGGCCATAGAAATGGGGTTGTTTCATAAATAGTTGTAAATCTCTACAAGGTGACTTGAAATTGGCATTTTTCTAACAGTATAGGCTCTACCGGGAACAATACAAGGCCATGAAATTTCATAAAAATAATGCTTAAAAACTCGTCCTCAAGGAGTTTAAAATCTAGGTGATGGTGTAGAATATATAAATAATATTCACAATCACTGACACCTTACAGAATTAGTCCACTTCCTAAATGACTTACTCCCATGCATGGTTCTCCTTCCAGTTCAATGCAGTTTCTTCTCTCTGTGTACGGTTGGAGATTACCCCTTGACCTCTTGATTTGATTTGATTTTTTAAAAAACATAGTTCAGTAAATTTTAAAATGTCAATCTTATCTCAGAATTTTTTCTGTTAAAGAAACAAACATGTCACTCCATCCATCTACAACTTAATTATGAAAATTAAGCCTGGGAAAGGCAGCATGTCCTTTGTGGTGTGTCATCGACATGGAGAAGCACACTAAGGTCTTGAGATACCATGAGACACCCCAAAGGGCAGTCTTTCCTTCCCAGAGTTTCTAGGCTATTAACCTCGGAGATGTTTCCTTTCTGAGGTCAAAGTGCAGGAGTCCACCTTCAAGGGGGCTTACCTGGTAATTTGTGTCCTGGTGCTGAAGTCAAGAGACCTCATGGAGCGTAGAACTTCAATGCACCCCAAGTACTGCAAGAGGAAGAAACATAAATCATGAGTTCTGGGAACTGAGAGGCAGAGATAATTTCTAACGACAACAAGGGAGTTTTTTGGAAGCAATACGCATTTCTTAAATCACATTTTAACTCAAAATTCTGTGGCAAGACTTTGTTCTGTTTCTCTGAAAGCAAACATTCAAACCCACAGGAAAGCATCCTAATACTTACATTGGCACAAAACGTGATTTTCTAAAACCTATTAGTATTGTCATTTTATTTAGATGCACATTCTTTAAAGCTTTTATGGGGGTATAACTTTCACGCTATAAAAGGCAGACATCTTAAATGTTAGCTCAACATTATTTAAGTACATATTTGCCGTGAAACTGCAAATCAGACCCTATAGTTCTAGTTCTTTTCAAAACTTTAGGGTAAATTTAATTCTTTAAAAAATTTTATTGGAGCATGATGCGTATAAGGTAAGTGGAATTCATTGTGGCTCTTCGTACATATACATACAATATAACAATTTGATCATTTCATCCCCCAGACCTCCCCCTCCCCAAATCTCCTTCATCGAATCTACTCATCAATTTTCATGAAATCATTTTTCATTCTATTTTCATGAAATCTTTTCTTCTTCTTTTTTCTTTCTAGCTTTCACATGTGAGAGGAAAATAAATGACCCTTGACTTTCTGAGTCTGGCTTATTTCACTTAGCATGATGTTCTTCAGTACCATCCATTTTTCCTGCAAATAGCACAATTTGTTTTTCTTTATGAACAAATTAAACTCCATTGTGCACATACACCACATCTTCTTTATCATTCATCTATGGATGCACACCTAGGATGGTTCCATAATTTGGCTATTGTGAATGGTGCTGCTATAAACATGGGTATGCAAGAATCTCTACAATGTGATTAATCCTTTTGGATAAATACTAAGGAGTGGTATAGCTGTATAATGTTGTGGTTCCATGCCTAGTCTTTTGAGGAACAACCATACTGACTTTCAGAGCCATTGTACTAATTTACATTCCCACCAACAGTATATAAAAATTCTCTTCCTCACAGCCTTTCAGCATTTATTGTTATTTATATTCCTAGAAGTTTATAAAAAAATTTTTAAAAAGAATGAAAACACTATATAAACCAACACTTTCATTAACATTAAACTTCATTTTCTAATAAATAAATTTTGGGGGTCTATGAATAAACTAAAAGTGCCATTTAATTTACCAGAAAACCCTCTTCTGCATTATTCACCATAAAATTTTCAGAAATTCAAATTTATCCATCTCAATGTATAGATAAATTTTGATCCGTTTCACACATGAAAATGTATGGATGGATACAGGGACATAACAAAAATTCTGGATAAAAAATAGATAGAATTTTTATGTTCTTAAGACCTTGAGGAGTTCCAAGGTGCAGATGATATAGACAAATGCTTTTAAATTTAGTTACTTTAGACAAATGCCTTTAGATGTAGAATTTATGAAAAATCCTCACGGTATGGTACATAAAAGACTGTATTTGAATTATTCCAAAAACCTGAGTTTGGACTTGGCTTTGTCATATCTTGTTATGTTAGTTTAAGCAAAACTTTACACTTCTCAGAGCTTAAACCCCTAAAACCCCATAAATGGGATGGTTCCTCCTGCCACTGCATGATCACCAATATCACAAAGCTATTGAAATACCACCTTTGCCATCCCAGCTATGTGAATTCCACAAAGATATATGAATTAGACTATTACTGACACTGCAGAGTGCTGTGACTGTTACAACTGACAGCATCAGTTCCTGTGCATAACAGGGCCGATGTCACAGTTACATGACAACCACCATACTCAGAGTCACAGAATTATACAAATACCGCACGCACACTGCAGAGTTATGTGAAAACACCACAGCCAGCCACACAGAGCTATGTGAATGCCATGCACACCAACGTCCCAGGTGACGAAATACCACAACCACCTTCCCAGGGTCATGTTAATACCACAACCCAAACTGCAGGACTGTGAGATGGCACTCTACCCCAAAAATACGCAGGAGAGCCCCACCACCATTGTAGAATGATGTAACTATGATAGCAATGTCAGAGTTCTGTGGAAATGATGGACAACAGTGCAGTTATGTAGCTGTATTTGTTACATTCATTACAAAGTCTGTGAAGACGTTCCCCATCACAGGTGTGTACTGACATGAATAATACGACCAAATCTGAGTTTCAGAAGTACTATATCTACCATCATAATATTATATGAAAACCATAACTGATGTTGCAGTGTATGACCCACCTTTCCATAGATGCACATTTTTTTTTTACTTATTTCTTTTTTTCTTTATGATGGTAGAATATTGTTTCAACACAGCTTTTACACCACTGTGACCATTAGACCTGACAACAATATAAGAAGAGGCAAAACTTATTTGGAGCTCACAGTTTTGGAGGTCTCAGTTCGTAGATGTCCACTCCATTGCTCTGGACCCAAGGTGAGGTAAAACATCATGGCAGATGGGTGTGGCAGCTCAGAACATGGTATCAGGAAGCCAAGAGAGACAGTTCCACTCTCTGGGGACAAAATATGCACCCCAAAGGCACACCCACAATGACCCACTTCCTTCAGCCACCACCTACCTGCCTACAGTTACCACCCAGTTAATCCCTATCAGAGGATTAATGTACCTTAGGTTAAGGCTCTCATCAATCCTTTTACCTCTAAACTTTCTTGCACTGTTTCACACATGAGCTTTTGGGGCAAACCTCATATCTAAACTGTAACATTCTGCCCCTGACTCCTGAAGCTCATACCCATCTCACCATGCTAACTACCTTAGTCCATTTCCAAAAGTCCCCATAGTCTGAACAGTTTTAGCATTGCTCAAAAGTCCAAGTCCAAAGCCTCCTCTGAGACTCAAGGCAAACTCTCAGCATGAGCCTCTGTAAAAATCAAAAGCAAATGACATATATCCAATATATAAAGGCACAGAGTAAACATTTCCACTCTGAAATGGAGAAATGGGGACATAGAAAGAAGGAACGGGATCAAAGTAAGACCAAAATCCAGCTGGTCAAACAAGTTCTGTGACTCCGTGGCCAGCATCTGAGCACACAGCACCATGATGTGCTTTCCAAAGGGCTTGTGTAGCTTCATCCCTACGGCTTGGCTGGTTGCAGCCCAAACGGTCTCTCTGATGGCTTGTCTCTGCTTGATTCCTGCAGCTTTCTTTGTCCATCGTACTGACATTTCTTAATCTTGCGGGGAGGCAGGTCCCTCCGTTGTAGCTTCAGTATTCTTCTCACATCTCCATGCATTGCCCTCTCAGAGGCAGCCTGCAGGGACTCTGACCCTGCTGCATTTTGCCTGGCCTCCCCAGCCTTCCTTGGAAATCTCAGTGAAGCCTCCTTGACCCGAACTCCAGCATCCTGCATTCCTGCAGAACCAGCACTACGTGGCTGCTGCCAAGATCAGCCACAACCTCAAGAGTAGCCAAGCATCCAGGGGCCCTGGCTGCTGAGGTCTCTGAGCGCCTGAATGGCTGAGCATGATCAAACAACTTTCTAGGCAGCCCGGTGCAAGCAGGGGGCCGGTGCAAGCAGGGCCCCCCCCCCCTGCTCTCCTCTCAAAAGAATGTTTGAGCCTCAGATGGGTGTGATCTTGCCAGTTCCTGAGGTGCCCTCCAGCCTTCTGTCCTAGTGTCTCTGTGTAACTTAGCATCTCTTTAGGGACTCCGTCTTTAACGACTGCCCCTACCTTAGTCCCAGTTTTAGTCCCACTTTTCAGGTCCAAGTTTTTCAAATCTTTCTGCTCTGCTTTCTGCTCCTGACTATCACAATAAATGGGATTATTTTCAGGGTCCAGAAGAAATTTGAAAAAGATCCACTCTTGGATGCATAGTAGCTTAATATCAGAAATAAAGAATCAAGAGAAAAACATTCTGAAAGCATCCCACTAGTCCAGAATTAACATTATACTGAGTGAAGAAAAACTGGAAGCTTCCTTTCTGAGATCTGGGGCAAGACAAGAATGCCTACTTTCACCACTTTCATTCACATAGTACTGGAAGTCCCAGCCAAAGCAATCAGGCAAGTCAAAGAAATGCAGGGCATCCCAAATGAGAACAAGGAGGTCAAATCAACACTGTTTGCAGAGATGCGATCTTATATACATAAAACTCCAGATACTACACACACACACACACACACACACACACACACACAAATTTTTAGAACTAATTCAGTAAAGTTGCAGAATACAAAAACAGCCTATAAAAACCAGTATCATTACTATACACCAATAGCAAATTATCTGAAAAAGAAATCAAGAAAGCAACCTCATTTACAATGACTGAAAAAAATGAATAAATAAACTGGCAGGGAATATATTTAACCAAAGAGGTGAAAGATTGATGCAATATAAAGCATAAACCTTTTGTAAAAGAAGTTTAAAAAGGACACTAAAAAAATATGGGGAAACATCCCTTGTTCAACGTTTGGAAGAATAAATACTGTTTAAGATGTCTTTACTACCCACATCACCCTACAGACTCAATGCAATCCTTATTAAAGGGCCAATGACATTCTTCACAAAAATAGGAAAAAAAAAACCCTAAAATTTATATGGATTCCCCTCCCCAAAGAGTCCAATATTCAAAGCCATCATGAACAAAAAACAAAGCTAGAGGTATCACATTACCTGACTTAAGAACATACCACAAAAGCTAGTAATCAAAAGTGGAACCACTCAGGAAAGCAGTATGGAGACCCTTAAAAAAAAAAAAAAAAAAAAAAAAAAAAAACCTAGGAACAGGACCATCCTATGACCCAGCGTCAGTGTTTGACCCAGAGAACTCAACGCAGCCTACTGTAGGGACACAGCCACCTCAGTGTTTAGAGCAGCACAGTTCACAATAGTCACATTATGGAACCAACCCAGATGCCCATCAACAGATGAACAGACCAAGAAAATGTGGGCCACTACCCCATGGACTTTTACCCCACCATCAAGAAGAAGGACATGGTGGCCTTTATCAGGAAATGAGTGGAAGTGGAGAAAATCATGCTAAGTGAAATAAGCCAGGCTGAGAAAATCAAGGGTCCAGTGTTCTCTCTCATCTGTAAACTATCTGAGTAAGATAAGGGTAAGAAGGTGGTGGTGGAGGGGATCAGACATCATAAAGAGATAGGGAAGATCAGTGGAGGGGAAGGAGGGGAACGAGAGCAAGGGAAAGGGGAAGGAAGATGGAATTGATCTAACAAAATCATGTTAAATACACATATAAAGGGACCAACGGGAATTTCACCTGTGTGTATACCTAGAAAGGACCCATCAGAAATAAACAAATAAAGGAGTGAAAGGAAAACCAGTACAGGAGAGGAGGGAGAACAGGGGGAGGGAAGAGGGAAAGAAAGGAGGGGTGGGGACTGAAATCATAGGCCTCATATGTATCATTTTGTCAAAAGGAACCCACATGTTATGTCTAATTATTATGTTTTAATAAAAAAAAAACACAGCATAGGATTGACATGACTACAGACACACAGATCCAAGGAACACAACAGAGAGCACAGAAGAAACCCCACACAACTAGAGCCAGCTGATCCTCAACACAGGCGCTAAGCAAGAACACACACTGGAGAAAGAACAGTCTCTGGACCCAGTGGTGCTGGGGAAAGGGGAGGTCCACACACTGAAGAAGGAAGCTAAAGCTCTGTCTCTCCCAAGTACAGAAGTCAACTCAAAGTGGACAAAAGACTTCATAGTACAACGCGAAACTGGAACGTCTAGGGGAAAAAATGGTGAAATACCTCATGACATTACTGATGTGGGCAAGGGTTGTGGGATAAAACACCCAAAGCCCAGGAAACCAAAGCAAAGTGAGATGAGTAGGATTATATTGGATTTTAATATAATTCTGCACAGAAAAGGATACAATCAATGGAGTGAAAAGACAACCTGCAAAATGAGAGAAAATATTTGTAAACTACACATCCGATTAGAAGTTAATATCCAGAACATGTAAGATATTCAAACAACTATAGCCCCCCACAAATGGCTGATTTAAAAATGGGCAGTGGACCCAAATAGAAATTTCTCAAAAGAAGACACACAAAGAGACAACAAGTACATGAACAAATATTCAGTGTCACTAGTCATCAGGGAAATGCAAACCAAACCAACAGTGAAATGCCACCTCATCCCAGTTGGAAACAGTATTACAGAAAGAGAGAGAGAGAAAGAGAGAGAGAGAGAGAGAGAGAGAGAGAGAGAGAGAGAGAGAGAGAGAGAGAGAGAGGGAGGGAGGGAGGGAGGGAGGGAGGAGGAAAAAGACCAACAAAGAGCTCTCAAGGATGTGGAGAAAAAGGAATCCCTACATCCTGTTGGTGGCAATGCAAACCAGTATAGCCAAAATTCCTCAAAAAATTAAAGATAAAACTACTATATGATCCAGCAATCTCACTACTAGGTACATATCTAAAGGAAACAAAATCAGTATGCTGAAGAGATACCTGCACTCTCATGTTTATTGTGCGACTGTTCACATTAGCCCCCAAATGGAAACAACCTAAGATTTCCTCATCTGATGAATGCATAACAAAAATATGCATGTATTCAAAATGGAATATTATTCCACCATAAAAAAAAGGATGGAATCTGACATTTGCAACAACACTGAAGAACTAGAAGACATCCTGGTAAGTGGAATAAGATACAGAAAGATACTATGTGATTTCACTGATATAATCTAAAAATATTGATGTTACAGAAATAGAGAATCAAATAATATTTACCAGGGGCTGGGAGAGTAATGGGGAGGGAGGGAGAAGAAAGATTGGTCAATGGGTACTGACTTACAGTTTGGAGAAATAGGCTCTGGTGTTCTGCTGTCTTTGGGTGACTATAAATAATAATGTACTATATATTTTTTGAAAGTTAGAAGAAAGAATTTTGAACATTTTTTTTGGCAGGAGGGATGCTGGGGATTAAACTCAGGGGCACTCAACCACTGAGCCACATCCCCAGCCCTATTTTGTATTTTATTTAGAGACAGAGTCTCACTGAGTTGCTTCGTGCCTTACTTTGGCTGACATTGGCTTTGGACTCTTGATCCTCCTGTCTCAGCCTCCCAAGCCACTGGAATTATAGGTACACACCACAGCACCTGGCTGAATTTTGAACATTTCTATGACAGAGAAATAATAAATGTTTGAGGAGACAGATGTTTATCTTGATTTGAACAACACACCATATATACCTGTGTCAAAACACCAGAACCCCCCACGAGGATGTGTAATTTCTATGTGTCATCTTAAAAATACATATTTTGAAAAGCATTCATGAGTGAGGGGTGGGGAACCAAGTTACTTACGATGAAAGAAAACGCTGAAAAAAAAATAAGATTCTCTTTCAGCCCCAGATACATGAAGACAAATAACACCATCAAACATCTAAAGATAAGAAGTATTGAGGCAAACTAGCATCCAAGTGGGAGGGCGAGCAAAGCCTGGGAAAGTTAACCACCCACAGACACCCTCTGAGAGAAACAGTCCAGGAACACAATGAACGCAGCAAAGAGGACCATGTGGGTTTCAAGAAACGACGAGGAGAAAAGAGTCAACAAAAGTCACAGGTACATTATGCCTTAGCAATTATGCATGGCTTTTAATGTGTATTTCATTAATCATAACCAGTAACCAATATCTCAGAAGGTGTCAACATGGACAGCAAAGTGTTCAAAGGACTATTGTGCTTTATCAAGGTGGGTCCAGGCTGATTAATTGTAGGTAGCAGTAGAAAAATATGCTTCCTTGTGTGTACAAGATTATAAACCACTGTAAAAAGAACAGAATGATCAACTTCCAGACCACTATGGAACCAAAGGAAGAAACAAACAAACAAACAAAAGACACGTGTCATTCAGTAAAAATAAAGCATAAAAATAGAAAATGTCTGAATGCAATATAGAGGACATACAAACATCAGTAATAGATGTTGATCTGTGTTTATCCAAATACCTCAGTGATTCCAATAATCATGAACGGATCAGACCTGCCAACTAAAGGTCAAAGACTTTCACATGGTTAAAAATACATGTGTGTTAAATAAAATCGCAAAGGAACTATTAAAAAAATAAACATTCTACATTAGGCAAATGCTAGTGAAAGAAAACGAATATGATGTGGGAAGCACCTCATTCAAATGGGCAAGAAAGAAAAAAAGCATGAAATAAATCTAACAAGCAATGTGTAAGACCAAATTGAAGAAAAACTTAAGGAAGGATGAATGACTAAAAGAAAACCTGCGTCCTAGTCCATTTTGTATTTCTATAACAGAATCTCTGCTGTTGGGTGATGTTCAAAGAAAAGAGGTTTCCTTTGTTCCTGCTTCTGGGGGTTGGAGGATCTAACTAGCACAGTGCCCGTGTCCTGATGAAGTTCCCTGGCTGTGTCACATAGGAGAGAAGCAGGAAAGAGAACCTGCGGAAGGAGCCAAGGTTTGGAGAGGTCTTGCTTTTTAACTCTGGCAGGAATTAATTCACTCCGTGAGATCAACAGTAATCCACTCAAGGGTGAACCACAGCATCTGCATTTATGGAAAGACATGCCACGCTTTCTGGATTGGAAGGTTTAAATAAAAACATGCCCACACTCCCCCCTAATTAATGCACAATTTTACTGTGATGATAGTAAAAGTCCTAACAGGATTTCTTCCCCAGAACTGGGGAATTAATTCTAAAGCTTATAGAATGAAAACAAATCCTGAAGAACAAAGAAATTTCTGAAGAAGATAAAAATGAAAAGGAATAGGTGAAAATTCCATGATGTGGACCCAGGAAGAGGGAAGTCATGCAAGGGATTAGGATGGGGGCCAGAAGGAAAGCATCCATATTGATTGGTCAGAATCACTGAAGAAAAGATTAGCCAGCAAATTATTGTGACAATGTGAGTCGCTACACATTAGGAAAACAGTATCTGGAGATATCTCCGCCCAGGGCTGCTGTCTATGGTGCTGTAACACATTATACACGTTGCAGTGTGAGAACTGTATACCCTTTCCAACATCCCACCTTACCAATACACACAAAGCCTAAAAGAGTTAAAGAGCAGGAGCTAAGAAACACAATTATAAAAGCATACAAGAAAATAAAGAATAACCTTTTTATTACAAGACCAAACACTGAAAAGCTGCAAGCGGACTCATGAGAAACACTAATTTTTGTAGAACAACAACAGAAAAAAACAAAACTAGGATAAGTAACTTGAAAAATTAAATAAAGGCTAAGAAAAAAATTCCATAAGTTTAACTGAAAAATACACACACACACACACACACACACACACACACACATCTGGAGTACTCAAAGAGTTTCTGTGAGTTGTTAAGTCAATCCATCAACTCAGTAGAAATAAAATGGCCAAACACAAATGGTAAACTCACAGGAGAAAGACACTTGGCTGATACACTGTCCTCTTAAGAGTCAACTAGTCAGAGACATTGAAGTTAACACCACATGGAAATAATTTTTCACCTAGAAGAATAGCCAAAGTTGGTAAGACAAAGGAAAATGGATCCTGTCACACCATCTTGGAGAAAATATAATTTGATTAAAACCTTCTCCAGAGACTATTTGTAAGTCTCTATGGGTATGAAAAATGGTATGCCCTTTGATGCACTAATTTCACTTGTAGAACTCTATTCGCATCTGAGATGTGAAATTGTATGTGCAAAGGTAGGTGTTACTTTGTTGCCTGTTTCTAATGAGATTCTCAATTCCCTCCTGAAATGTTTATCAATACATGTACCGTTAGACAGCTCGGGCACAATTAACCATGGGTCCCAACGCAGCCATTGTTTTAAATGATGCACACAAAGATCCCCAAGAAACACTGTGAAACCCTCCACATTCTATTGGCTAAAGCAAGTCCCAGAGTCGGAAGATCCAAGGGAAGGGACCACCCCAGAGTGTGATTGCGAGGAGACTGGGTTCACTGGACCCCCCTCTGGAGACTTGAGTGCAGAGAGAGGAAACAGAGTTGGAGGAGAGGAAGGAGAGTCAGCAAGGGGGAAAGGGAACAGGAGGAAGCTCTTACTTCTGAATGCTTTTCGTAACCATTTCATAAAGAATGTGTTCACTTTTTACTTGCATAAATTCAAAATAATGAAAAACTTTTTTAAAAAAAAATCTACCAAAAAAAGAAAACGATCATGCTTCATAAAATTGTATCCCCATGGTATGATCAGAAAATGACCAATAGACATCAGATGACTCAAATTACAAGGGATCTGGTGCCTCCTTGCTCAATGGTCCTCAAGAGAGAGAGAGGATTTTTTTAAATATTTATTTTTTAGTTTTCGGCGGACACAACATCTTTCTTTGTATGTGGTGCTGAGGATCGAACCCGGGCCACACGCATGCCAGGCGAGTGCGCTATGGCTTGAGCCACATCCCCAGCCTCTCAATGGTCCTCTTAAGATTCAACTAGTAGTGACCATGCCATTTCCATGTGAAGATGGAGACAGAACAGGCAGCCAGCCTCGTCCTCAGACAAGTCTCAAGTGGACTAGACCACTGGTGGCCACCAGGGAGACCGAGTCACTGAATTCCACCCTGATGGTCCCAGCGACCGGTCAGGTATAAGTAGGTGATCCCAGACAGACCAGCGAATCACAGTCTTGGGAGTGTTGCTGGAACTGTCCAGGAATGACAAAGTCACACCCAGCTTCTGAGAGCGGTGGAACTAATGGTAACAGGTGATCCTTCCTCTTGCTGCTCAGCATCTAGCTTTCCTAGACACAGGAGGTCAGGAGAATGTGTGAATATTTAATCCTGGTGATTTCCACCCTCAGTGGCTACATAGAGACATCGTCTAACATTCATTTGGAAATATGATGTGTTATTCTCAAGCACAGCTCATAAGTGGGAATCTAACCTAAGACCTAAAAAAAATCATCATGACTTGAATATTTTATTGTTAGTATATTCAGTGCCTTGCCTTTTAGACTCTGGTACTGAGAAGACAAAAAAAAAGTCTCTTAAATGACTTTAAAATCCTTAAGCAATCATGAAAGTGAAGCTGTTAATAAAATCACATTTATTTTTTAATAACACATAAAACTCTTCTACATCACTCATGTCATCAATTAATAAATACATGTCTGCATCTGTGAGGATGAACCGGTAGAAAGAAATGGAATCTGTCTCCTATTGCTTAGAGGTTACTAGCCATGCCTATGTGGTTTACTAGTCACGCCTATGAAAGCTACAAGTGGAAAAACAAAGAAAATGTGCCTAACCTGGATTAAAGAGAGATTGCTGGGTAATCAAAAAGGGGGACCTTGGGTACCACACCTATAAGCTATCAGTCTAAAACTACTGATCTCTAGGAATAGTCTCCTGGCCAGCAACATCAGGAGCACCTGGCAACTTGTTAGAAATGCAAATCCAAAACATTCCACAAGCTCTCCAGAGGATACTACTGACCATTCCAGTTTGAGATTTGACTGTATGAAGACCTGATCTCCATTTCCAAGTTTTCTGGGTCGCATTAGTATTATTTATTGTAAGGAAAATACAAAGAAATTCAGAGACAAGATGCAGAGGCAGGAAAGGTGGCAGAATGGCAGAGTGGCCAAGCTGCCAGCTTTATTTATATCTTTCTTTAGGTGGTTGGCATCATTAGTACATATTGTTCCTTGTATCACTAGGCAGGTTACAGACTTGGCAACATAGTGCAGCTTATTCCTCAGTTACATACTAAATTGCAATGTGCCATGTTAGGAGCTTTGTGTAACTCTCAAGAAAGCCCATTGTATAAAGTTACTGTTATGTGGACAGGTTTAGGCTCAGTGAAACATTGTGGTTGTCTAACAAGAAAGTCCCTTTATTCCCAAGGAGCTGAGTCCCTGAGATCAAAGTCAAGGCTGATAAGACTCTAGCAGCATTGCCACAGCAGCTGGATGTAGCACATGTATTTGACATCTTACTAGATCCTAGGAGAAACTACAGGGCCTTCTAAGGGGGAAACAGAGTGCCAGTTACCCCCCCAGGAGTTTGCTCACCAGAGGAACACTTCCACGGTCAGAATCCCTACAATTTACGGGCTACAGAAGTTCAAGTCTTGGTTCTTCTAAGGTTTTCCGGCTTGCATCTCTAAAATTTTCAAAATTCCTTCCACAAACCAGTTCCAAAAGTTGCTGAACTGCATGGTCAGGTTAGTCCCACTAACAATTCCACCTCCTGATACCTTCTTCCAAGGTTAACAATGGAAATTTCTTGCAGTGGTTTTCAAATAGTCTCCTTCAGCCTCAATATCCTTAAATGACAAGTGTGATGGCAATAGCTACTCCCTGGATTTGTCACTCAGCTCCTGGCCCACCATGTAGCTTAAGATACCCTGGGTATTTTTATTTGTCCATTTAATCTAGGTTCTTAGGGGCACCTTTATCCATGTATCTGAGGATTCAGCTACAGTTCACACTTAGCTAAAGCTGTTTAAGTTTCAGTGTGTTTTATTTCTTACAGCTTAGATATGAGGTGTCCCCCAAAAGCTCATGTGTGAGAAAATGCAAGAATATTCAGAAGTAAAATGATTCATTTATGAGGGCTGTAACCTAGTCAGTGGATTAATCCACTTAAGTGGATTCTCTGGGTGGTAACTGCAGGTACGTAAGGAATGTCTGGAAGAAGTGGGTCAATGGGGCTCCGCCATTGGGGTTATAATTTGTCCCTGGTTGAGCAGAGCTCTCTCTCTTTCTCTGATTGCTGGATGTCATGAACTGAGCAGATTTCCTCCACCACACCCTTTTGCCATGATGGTCTGCCTTACCTCAGGTCCAAAGCTCTGGTGTCGGTGAACTGTGGACTGAAACTCCAAAACTATGAGCCAAAATAAACTTTTCCTCCTCCAAGTTGTTCTTGACAGGTATTTTGATCACAATAATGAAAAGCTAACTAAAACAGAAATTGTTATCAGGAAGTGAAATTGTTGCTGTGACTAACCTGACCATGCAGTTCAAAACTGGTTTGTGGAAGGAATTTTGAAGAGTTTAGAAATGTAAGCTGGAAAACCTTAGAATTTTATAAGTGGAGCTTAATGAGTGATTCTGGTGGGAGCTCAATTAGAATGCTGATAGGACTGTGAACAGTAAAGACTGGGCTCATGAGGTTCCAGAGGGAAAAGAGGACTGTTGAAAATTGGACAAAAAGCCATTTGTGTTACATTCTGGAAAATAAATTGTCTACATTTTTCCCATGTCTTAAGACTTTTTATGAGGCTAAATTCAAATGATTCATCAGTTATTTAATCCACTTAACCAGATTAACTGGATAGTAACTATAGGCTGGTAGTGTGTGATTCCATGCCTGTAACATGGAATTGGTCCATTGAGGCATGCCTTTGAGATTTATATTCTGTCCACGTTGAGCAGAGCATGTGCTTGTGTACCCCTACTCCCCGTCATGTCATTAATTAATATGGCAGAGGAAATTTCAAGACAGAACAATATTCAGGTGGTGGCATGGATATTGCTGGTGTGGTATATTTTAGTTAAGTTTACTGTGGATCATCAGGAGAAGAACAGCAGAGCAGAAAGATAAGGAAAATAAGCAGTTTGGCCAGAAAATTACAAGTAAAACTGGGTCAAGAACGGTGTGGTTGTTAAAGAGATTACAGCTACTAAAAAGATGCCAAGTTCTTTACACAAAGACAATAGGAAAGATGGTTTGAGAGCATCTCAGCAATTGGTAAGACTACACCCATTACAGGCTCCAGGGTATGAAAGTAAAAATTCTTTTGAGAAGAGACTATAGGGGAACCCTGCTTGCTTGGAGGGCGGGGGGGGGGGGGGGGGGCAGGAAGTTCTTTGACCATGTTCAGCTGCCCAGACACTCAGAGAGTGCTGTAGTGATGATCCTAAGAGGCTTGGTTACCACTGAAATGGCAGCAGATCTTGGCATCTACCACCACATGGTGCTACTTCTTCAAAAATGAAGGATGCTGAAGTTGGGAGGTTATGGCTTCCACCAAGATTTCAAAGGAAGTCCTGGGAAGCCATACAAGATGTAGCATGGTTGAAATCCTTGCAGGCAGCCTCTGAGAGGGTGATGCATGAAGCTGTAAGAAGGAAGCCGAACTCCAGTATAGACCTCCCGAGATTAAGAGATACTTGTAAGATGGAGCCTCTGTCAAGGAAAGCTTCAGGACTTGGGAAAGAACAAGCCAAGAAAGAGACCATGTGGGCTAAAACCAAAAAAAAAAAAAAAAAAAAAAGTCACAGGGGCAGAGCTACACAAACCCTTTGGAGAGAACATCACAATTCCATGTGCCCCAGACACCAGATGCGAAGCTACAGGACTTGTTTGCCCGGCTGGATTTTGGTCTCATTTTGGGCCTATTCCTTCTTCCACTGCCCCTATTTGTACCTTGTGAATGGAAATGTTTACTCTGTGTCATTATATGTTGGATATATGTAACTCACTTGTGATCTTTACAGGGGAATCACCCAAGAGTTTATCTTGAGTCTCAAATTAGATTGGACTTGGACTTTTGGGTAATGCTGGAACTATTAAGAATATAAGAACTCTTGGAAATGGTCTAAAAATGTATTTGCACTGTGCAATGGGGCATGAGATTTTGGGGGCCAGGAGAAGAATGTTGTGGTTTAGATATGAGGCATCCCCAAAAAGTTCAGGTGTGAGAAAATGCAAGAATGTTCAGAGGTGAAATGATTTGATTATGAGAGCTGTAACCTAATCAGTGGATTAATCCACTTGAATGGATTCACTGAGTAGTAACTGTAGGCAAGTAGGATATGGCTGAAGGAAGTGGATCAGTGGGGGGTCTACTGTTGGGGTTTATATTTTGTCCTTGGTGAATGGAGCTCTCTCTCTCCTTCCTGTTGGTCATGAGCTGAGTAGCTTTCCTCCATCATACCCTTCTTCCATGATATTCTGCCTCACCTTGGGCCCAGAGCTATGGGGTGGGCATGGACTGACCTCGGAAACTGTGATCCAAATAAACTTTTCATTTTGCTCTTGATGGGTCTTTTGGCCACAGAAACACAAAAATAGCTAAAACAGAAACCAAGATGACCTTGAAGGTCCTCAAACCTATGGCTTTTCAGTTCCTTCTGCTTTCTCTACTAAATCTGGACACTCCACTAAGCCTGGAGACACAGCTCTCAGTTGGTAAGTCCCAGAACTTCCCAATCTTAGGAAATTGATGGCACAACCATGGTAGATGGACTTTGTGAAAACTCAAGACCACGATATTAAAAAAAATCAAAAATCCATTCAAGCTTCTGAAAGATTTCTTTGGGAAATAGATGGAATCGGGTGAAACAGCACTGTTATTAAAAATAATAACTCAAGGGCACAGAATAAAATTAGCTTTCTGAATGAGAAACATTAAAAGCAAAAACATGTAGGGGTGGAGACAGAGTCCCTGCAACAGAAAGGAGAATGTCACTGATAGAATACACTGAGCTGGCTTGCTCAAGAATTCAAAGAAATAATGGGAATGTGTAGGCAAGACATAAAAGCCATCAGAAAAGAGCTCAATTTATAAAGACGCTCAAAGAAAACTCAATTCATCGGGGGCAAAAGGAAAATAAATGAGAAATGTTGCTCCTTCAATGCTTAAGAAAAGAGCGATAACCACCAATAGCAAGACAAAAGCCATTATTTGACAAAAGAGTCATATGCTGCAACTATTGAGTCTGAGCAGAAAACGCGTGGACAGGGATAGAAGCAAAGAGGGAGCTGGGAAAGATGAGTCATAGCTGTCACGAGCTGCAGACTCGAGGGCTCTGGCTTCACCCTGGAAAGCCATGAGCTGCCATCTCAGAGATCTGCAAATATCTTGGAGAGGCGGCCCAGCTGTGGCCAATGATGCTGGTAACAGTGTATCTGTCCTTCCACCCAGGAGTCTCATGGGGTGCGGGGGATTGGGGAACACATTGTTGGAACCAGAATGCAGAAGATCCCATGAGGACATGGGGAACTAGGGACAACAGGACCAGGACAACATGTCCATGAGTCTCAGGAGAGCTAGAAGCTCCAAGGTGAAGCTTCTACTGCAGACTCCAAGTTAATCCTGCTGAACATTTAAGACCATAACCATGAGTTTCCACCATGAGGATCCCTCTGCAAAGGACCTCGTTGAAGGAAGGATGAAGGATAGCTGGAAACTCCATGAACCTGAGAAATACTAGTGTAAGTCACAATAAAAGATGTGTGTGTGTACGTGTAAGAGGAAGGACAGACACTGGAAACTTGGCTGACTACTGAGAAGGGCTCTCCTGTACTACAAGAAGAGAGACTTTTGTTTTTCCCTCTGTCATACAATGTTGAATATTTACAACAGAAGCATGTCCGCGTATTACTTATGCAATTACAAGTAATTGCATGGCTAAAGGGTAAGGAAAAGAAACTGATGCTTAGCTCCACGGTTCTCAAACTTGAGCATGAATTAGAATCCCCTGGAGGCTTGTTAAGTACTGTGTGCTTGGCCCCGCCCCAGACCTCTGGACTCAGTATTGCTGGAAGATTTTATCGGCAGATTTTCTAACAATCGATAGCTTTGAAAGGTGGAACACTGAGCTTAAAATGTCACTGGAGGTTCTAGAATTTCAATCCAGATGACCTCACTCCACACGTGTCACATTATGCACGGCTGATGAGACATCTAGCAGTAAAAAGGAGTTGGACAGAATGAGTGAGTCCCTAACTACTAGGCTAAAAGGCAGGAGAGAAGGGGTGTTGGGGTGTGCAGTGGAGCAATCACATTAAGGTGTCACATCACATCTGGATCTCCACTAGATGACCAGGGCTATCTCTGTGTGACAGGATTAAGGGAGATTTATTTATGGACTGTTGTTTTTGAAATATATTTCTTAGATTTCTAAATATAAAAATCAATTCACCCTGGAAATTCCCCCAAACTATACTTTCCGCATCTTTCAAACTTGCTGAGTATTTATGACTCTGGTAATTTTTAAAAAATATATGTGATGAGCCTCCTTTGCCTCAAGGAGGTGTCTGCCTGAGATGGTGACTCCTGTTTCGGAGGTAACAGACGCAGCTCAGATGCCCTCTCTGCACCATACAGGCTGGCAAGGACTCATTCTTACCCAAATAGCACGCATCATCCTAAAAGACAAGTAGCTTTGATGAACCCAAGGAGGTACATCTATGCTATGGTTGAGAAAATATTTTCTTCTGTTTAAAAATAAATGAATAAAGGCCCAGCATGGTGGTGCATACCTGTAATCCCAGCAATTTAGGAGGCTGAGACAGAAGGACCACAAGTTCAGGGTCAGCCTCAGCAATTTAGCGAGATCCTGTCTCAAAATAAAAGAATTGAATTGGACTGGGGATATAGCTTAGTGGTAAAGTGCTCCTGGGCTAAATCCCTAGTACCAACAAACAAATAAAAGGGCCACATGATGTTGGCGTCCTGCATGCACACAGCAAGAAGCCATGTTGGATTATCGTGTTGTACCTGTGCTTTCATACAGCACTAGTCTGAAAGGAGCATCCCATATCAACATGGAAGATGGCATGACAGGGGAGAGGCAGAAGAGCCAGGAAAAGAAGTGAAAGAAGTGAGGCTTGGGTTCTCTCTGGACTGGAATACTAACTAACTTCGATATTAGAACCAGGATTTTAAAATCCTAGCTTTGTTGGGAGTGGTGGTGCACACCTGTAATCCCAGCTACTTGGGAGGCTGAGGCAGGACAGCAAGTTCAAAGGGAGCCTGGGCAATTTAAGGAGACCCTGTGTCAAAACAAAAATTATGTGTGTATATATATATATATAATTTTTATATCTCTCTATAAATTGATATAGATATAATTCAGAGGCCAAGTGCTTGCCTAGCATGTGTGAGACTCTGGGTCCCATCATCAGTTCTGAAAAAAAAATGGTTTAAACTTGCGCATTGATATTTAAGGTGATTTGAAGTGGCAGACACACAAAGGAAAGGTGCACACTGCACACCCTCAGGACCATAGAGAGGAAAATGGATCACGAGTCACCGAGTGACAGTGTGGATACAGAGCCATGGGGACTCTCACTCACGGGCTGGCTAGAGTCTAAATTGGAGAAAACACTTTGAAAATCTGACTGGCACTTTTTCCCAAAGGGGAACATGAGCATGCCCTATGACCCAGCAATCCACACTGAGAGAAATGAACCCATAGGGCCACCCAAAGAAGTCTGCAAATATTCACAGTAGCACGATTCATCATGACTTCAAACTGGAAAAGAAGCAAATATCCACCAACAGTTATAAATAAACAAACCATAGCACATTCACGTGATCTAACACCACAGAGCTATGAAAATGGAAGACCCTCAACGACGTGCTATGGTTGATCCCTGTAAGTGACAACAGAGAGGAATGTGTGAGTCAGCTTTCCATTACTGTAACAAATACCTGAGATAATCAACTTATAAAGAGAAAAAGTTTATGTTGGCTCACAGTTTGGGAGGTTTCAGTCCACAGTCCCTTGGCCCTGTTGCTTTTGTGGTAAGGCAGCACATCATGGTGGGGAGCCAAGCTACTCATCTCATGACCAGGATACACAAAGAGAGGAAGCAGAAGAAGCTGGAGTCACACAGTTCCCTTCAAGAGCATGTCCCCAATGACCTTACCAGCTCACAAAAGCACCAAGAAGAGAGCCAATGCTTCAGGGAACATTCCGGATCCAAACTGTAAGCCAGGCTCTTCAACCACACAGTATTCACTCAGCACATGTTGACTGAGACCCGCTTGGTGCCAGATGCTCATCTAGACACCGGGCAGGACACCAGCGCCCAGATGAGTAAGGTCCTCTACTTACGGAGGATCCACTTGGTCGGGAAAGTAGGTCAAAAGTATGAATAAATAATCCATGTGGCCTTCACCTTCCTTCGGCACTTCTTGTGCCAGCTGCTCGCCCATACTCCTGCAGAGCCAAATCTGTCACCCCCTTCCTGTCCCTTCACACATCCTGTGTCTGCATATGTGATTTCTCCTGCCTGGAATCTCATCCTTCCCCTGCTTGTCTCCTTCCTCCCTCCCCTTCTCCATTCCTCAGGTCTTTCCTTATGGTCTCTAATGATCCATATCAAATATCACATGGCCAACAAAGCCCCCCACTCCTCCTCATCTCCCAAGAGGACCCTCCGCCTTCCATGAACACTGACCTGGCTGCCTGCTGGCACAGATGCCTTTTTTCAATTTTTTTTTTTATCATACTATCACGTTTGGCACGGAGAATGTAAGAAATCCATGCTGCCAAAACTCAAAATAGAGAAAACTTCAATGTTTAAGGCTGTCTGGCATGGCCATCTCCTTCCTCCCTGCCGATACACTGACACCCCAGCTCTGCTCCAAAATGTCGAGCCAGGGCCCTGCACCATCCTCCGGAACGCCCAACACAAGTTCCAACTCCAATTCACACTTCTTGTCGCTCAAGCTGTAGAACTGTGCCTCTCTGCATTCCTAAAACCTTGCATGGAATGGGTACAAAATCAATGTTTGTTGAACAGATTCACCACGGGCTAATGAAGTTATTTAAGATGCTTTTGACAACCCCCCCGCCCCCCCCCCCGCCCAGTGGTTAGGACTAGAAAGCACTTCATTTGACAGTGCAGGAATCTCGTGAATCATAATTTTTTCATTAACTTTTTATTTCTCTTATTAGCACCCATTTGTATTGGTTGGTGATATGTAAAGGACTTGAGCTCTGACAGGGCTCCCCTGAAGTTATTCTGTGATTTAGACGTAACACTGTAAAATAAACAGGCATCTCCCCCTCGGCTATATTAATCCCAAATCATGTCTGAGGGTGGGCACGTTGCAGTTAAAGAGCAATGAGGGAAAATGCCAGGTGGCGGGTGAGCTTAGCAAAGGAAGAAGGGGGTAAAAGGTGCTTCATATGTGTCATGTTCTGCCAGGGCAAAATAAACAGGTTTTCTGGGGGACGTCATGGACCTTCGACCTGGGACCCTACACTGGGCATAACCAGAGCAAGTTGGGGTTGTGGCTCAGGGTAGAGCACTTGCCTAGCACGTGCGAGACCCTGGGTTCGATTCTTAGCACCACATAAAAATAAATAAATAAAAACAAAGGTGTTGTGTACAACTAAAAGAAATAAATATTTTAAAAATAAATTAAAATAAAATAAAAGGGTTTTAAAAATTGGGCAGGGGGGTGGAGCTCTGGTAAAGCACTTGTCTAGCAAACAGGAGGCTATAGATTCAATACCCAGCACTGCTTCAATCAATCAATCAATTAATGGAAAAAAATTGTACCCTATAGCACTACTGTATGAATTTCAGCATTTTCTCTCCGTTTACCCACATGCTTATTTTCCCTATCTAGGTTGAATTAGGGGTGCAGGTACATTTTCTGAAGATCGATAAGTTGATGCTCTCCAAATTGAATCACATGCTTAGTGTCCTAACGATGGATTATAATATTAAGACGAGTGTATATTCTATGCACTAATCACCTAATCTTTAAGGGTGAATCTTAATTTGGCACGTGCAACTTTGAACAGAGTCTCCCGAAATCATCCCACTCGACATTTACTAAATGTTTCCGTGTGCCAAGCACTCAGAGAAAAGGGAAGAAGAAAGAGCCACTGACTTCAAATTCCACTCTTTCTATCTTCTGTTCTTTTTAAAGTAGGAGACTTTCTATAAAAAGCATATGTCACTTTGCCTGGACTGGAAAATGACAAAAGTCCTATAAAACGTACATATATTTCTGTGATCTGCTTTATAGAAGACAAGAGTGGACTTTGGGGTCATATAGCCCTAAATGAAAGACTCACGGCTAACTCTTGGTGCGAACTTCAACAGATTCCTGGACCTTGTTGAGTCTCTGTTTCCTCATCTGCAGAATGGGTTACAGCGAGAATTCCATGAGAGGTCATGGGCCTTCGACATGGGACCCTACCCTGGGCATAACCAGAGCAAGTTATACACAACTGCGTTCTGGACATTGATTATTCATTGGTAATATTTGGCTGTGCTATTTCCAATTTCCTTTTTTGCTATGGTTTCAATGATTTGAATCCCACCCAAACTCATAGGTGGCAATCTCATACCAATGGCTTTAGTCATGAGGATGAAGCCCTCGAGAATGCAACATGAAAGAGCCCCAGAGAGTTCCCACGTCCCTCCCGCATGAAGACACAGTGAGAAGCTGTCAGTCCTAAGGATGGACACCAAATCTCTTGGTGCCTTGAACTTCAACTCCAGAACTGTGAGCAATAGTTTTCTATTATTAATAAATTATCCAGTCTCTGGTATTTTCTTGTAACAGCACAAATGGACTAAGACACTAACTCTTTTGCCTTCTTTTTTGGCCAATTCTGCAGAATGTAATTGTGGGTGATTTATTTTCATTTTGTTTATGTATCTGAATAACACTTTATTGCATTAGAAATGAAATTTAATGTAAATGTTAACGCTTGATCTCTTTTCTCTAATCTAAGGAAATAATAAGTATGAGAGAAAAAAAAAATACCTGGTCCTTCTCCACCTTTCTTCCTAAGGCCTTTCCACACTGTACCCTGGATATCTAGGATTCTTTTTCCTCCCTCTCCATCTAGTTAATTGAGATTTATCTTCAGACCTCCGATCCTTGATGAGGTCAATTCCCACCGACCCTTGGTTCATTTGGTTTAACAATGGCTGGATCTTTGCAATTATTTTGGACACGTGCTATGGGTCGAATGTGTTCTTCCAAAGTTCACATGTTGGAAACACAACCCTCAGATTCATAGCCTCCTGTTATTTGGAGTGGTGCCTTCGGGAGATAATTATGTTTAGATGAAATTGGTTCTCTGTGATGGGATTAGTGGCTTTATAAGAAGACGAGAGGGCTGTTTGTCCACTCCTGTCCTCTCACCATGGAATTCCCTTCACCTGTTTTAGGATGCAGCAAGAAAACCTTCACCAAATGCAGTCCTCGTCTTAGACTTTCCTACCTCTAAAACTAAAAGAAATAAACTTATTTACTTTATAAATTACCCAATCTCGGGTATTCTGTTGCAATAACACTAACCAAATTCAGATGAGGCAGAATTCACAAGCCACAAAAATTCACTTTTCAAGTGTACAATTCAGTGATTTTAGTGTATTCACGATGTTGTACAGTCATCATCACTGTTTTATCCCAGAAACTTTTTATCACCCCAAAAAGAAACTCCAGACACAATTAGGAATTATTTCCTATCCCTCCCCATCCAGTTTCCGGCAACCCCTAATCTCCTTCCTGTCTCTACATAGATTTCCAATTCCACAAAGACTGTACAAGTGAAACTTTGTATACGTTTCTTTTTATCACTGGCTTCTTTCACTTAGCGTAATGCTTCAAGTTCTCCATCTTGTAATGTGTGTCTGTACTTCATTCCTTTTTATGGCTGACTGCTATTTCATCATCTAGACATGCCACACCCTGTTTATCCGTCCAGAAATTGATAGAATTTGGGTAGTTTCCACTTTTTTGCTATTATAAATCCTGTGAATATTCAAGTGTGAGTATTTATGTAGAGAAGCATTTTCAGTTTTTTTTGGTCAATAGCTAAGAGTGAAATTTCAGGTTTAATATACCCAAGCATCACCAGATTGTTTTCCACAGCAGTTGTGAAATTTTACATTCCCCCCTGGCCATGTAGGAGGGTTCTAGTCTCTCCATATCATCACCACCCCTTGTTATTGTCTGACTTTCTTCCTCCTTCTCCTCCTCCTCCTCCTCTTCCTCCTCTTCCTTCTCTCTTCTTCTTCTTGTCTTATTATTATTATTATTATTATTATTATTATTATTATTGCCATCCCAGAAGTCAGGATACTGCTTCATAGCACTATCTCATTGTGCTTTTGATTGGCATTTCTCTGAAGATGCTGAGCATCTTTTTATGAGATTATTAGCCACCTACATCTTCTTTGGAGGACTATCTTTTTAAATTCTTTGCCCAGTTGTTAATCATCTCTTTTTCCTTTATTGTTGTGTTGTAAGTGTTCTTTATGTATTCTGAATGCGAGTCTCTTATCAGGTATACAATTTGCATGTATCTTTTTCTCATTCTGTGAGTTGTCTGTTTTCTTGATAGTGTCCTTTGAAGCACAGAATTTTAAAACTTTGATGAAATCAAATTTATCTAAAGAATGCTGTTTGTGCTTATCTAAGAAAAGTTTCTTAGGCATGTATTACTATCTAAGAAACTATTGCCTAACTTAAGATCACAAAGATGTATCCTTCTTTATTTTTCTGAGTGTTATAGGCTTTGCTATTACAATTAGGTCTTTGACACATTTTAGGTTAGTTTTTGCATATATATGGGGAAAGGGTTCAATTCATTCTTCAGCATGTAAATATCTGGATATCCCAGCACCATCTGGGTAGAAATAGAAAAGACAGCTCTCTGTTGGATGGCATTGGCACCCATATCAAATGGATGGATCGGGAGACTATCATGTTAAGTGAAATAAGCCAATCCCAAAAAATGATGGTCAAATGTTCTCTCTGATACGTGGATGCTAATACACAACAAGGTGTGGGGAGAACAGAAGTTCAGTGGGTTAGACAAAGGGGAATGAAGAGAAGAGAGGGGAGATAGGAATAGGAAAGAAAACGGAGTGAATCTGACATAACTTTCCTACATACATATATGAATACACCACAGTGAATCTCCACATCCTGTACAACAACAAAACTGGAATCCTAATTAGCATAAGATATATTCCATGTTTGTATAAATATGTCAAAATATACTCTACTGCATTGTATATCTAAAAAGAACAAATGAAATTTTAAAAAATAAATTGATCACAAATATATGGGTATATTTCTGAACTCTCAATTCTATTCTACTAATCTATATTATCATAATATCACAAGCTGTAGTCACATTGTCTTGAAGTCATGAGATTGACTTGTACTCCTTTTTATGTCTTTTTCAAGATTATCTTGGATATTTAGAACCTGGCTACATTTTTTTAAATTGTTTAATTAATTACTTACTTATTTGTTTATCTTCAATTAGTTTATCTGATTACCTGACTAGTTTCTAACTTTTTCTCTAGCATGTAATCACACCTGTCTTTGACCCTAATTGTATTCCCAACACCTGTACAGGACTTGACACTAATATAAACTCAGTGTAATGTGCTGAATACATGAATGAATGACAGATAATCCATTTTTATAATGATAAATATTCAAAACAGTCTAACCATCCAAAAATAAAGAAAAAATGTTTAAGTATGTTGTAGTACATTAATAGAATGAAATAGTATTCAGTCATTGAAAACTGTGTCTTACCATAATATTTAATGATTTAGGAAATCATTGAGCCCAATCTCAGTTTTGCGTTAATGAAAATAAGGGCTAAGAAAAAACATGGAATTTTTAATAGAAGTCATCATGGATGGTTGTGGTTACAGGTGATTTTAAATTTTCCCTATTTTCTACAATTTTACCCTTATGAAAGAAAGCTAAAAATTGTTAACTAAAAGTATTCCCACTAATTCAGGTTGTGCACAGACTTTTGAATGTTTAGTAATGTTTGATGATTCTCTCTCTAGAATTTTATTGTTGGTAGAGCCAACCCCTAATGAATCAAATGGCTGCATTCTATCAGGGGAGGTGGCCACATGTTATGAATTGTTCTTTAAGAAATCAGAGTTATTTAGTTGCATCCAGGGCAGCAGCACCCAGAAAGAAGACCTCCAGACAACAGAGGCAGAAGTGATGTTGGTAGTGGTGACCCAAGGCCAGCATCATTCTAAATGGAGAAAAATGGAAAGCATTCCCTCTAAAAACTGGAACAAGACAAGGATGTCCTCTTTCACCACATATATTCAACATCATCCTTGAAACTCTAGCCAGAGCAATTAGACCAAAGAAAGAAATTAAAGGGATACAAATAGGTAAAGAAGAACTCAAACTACCACTATTTGCTGATAACATGATTCTATATCTAGAAGATCCAAAAAACTCCACCAGAAAACTTCTAGAACTAATAAATGAATTCAACAAAGTAGCAGGATATAAAATCAACACCCATAAATCAAACACATTCCTATACACAGCAATGAATCCACCAAAAGAGAAATTAGGAAAATTACTCCATTCACAATAGCTTCAAAAAAATAATTAAGTAAAATAGCTGGGAATCAGTCTAATAAAAGAAGTGAAAGACTTCTACAATGAAAACTATAGAACACTAAAGAAAGAAATTGAAGAAAAACTTCAAAAGATGGAAAGATCTCCTATGCTCCTAGATAGATAGGCAGAATTAATATTGTCAAAATGTCCATACTATCAAAAGCATTACACAGATTTAATATAATTACTATTAAAATCCCAACGACATTCTTTATAGAAATAGAAAAAAAGCAGTCATAAAATTTATTTGGAAAAATAAGAGACCCAGAATAGCCAAAGCAATCCTTAGCAAGAAAAGTGAAGCAGGAGGTATCACAATACCAGACCTTAAACTATACTACAGAGCTATAGTGACAAAAATGGAATGTTTTTGGCACCAAAATAGACCAATTGTAGACCAATGGTACAGAATAGAGGACACAGAGACAAACCCACATAAATACAGTTATCTCATACTAGACAAGGGTGCCAAAAACATTCACTGGAGAAATGATACCATATTCAACAAATGGTGCTGGCAAAACTGGAAATCCATATGTAGCAAAATGAAATTAAACCTCTGTCTCTCACCATGCACAGAATTCAAGGCAAAGTGGACCAAAGACTTAGGCACTATACCACAGACTATGCACCTAAGAGAAGAAAAAATAGGTCCAAATCTTCACCACGTCAGCCTAGGACCTGACTTCCTTAACAAGACTCCTAAAGCACAAGAAGTAAAATTAAGAATCAATAAATGGGATGAATTCAAATTAAAAAGCTTCTTCTCAGCAAAGGAAACAATCAATAACATGAGGAGAGAACCTACAGACTAGGAGAAGATCTTTACCACATGCACCTCTGATAAAGCATGAATCTCTAGGATACATAAAGAACTCAAAAAACTTCACACTAAAAACGAATAACCCCATCAATAAATGGGCTAGGGAACTGAACAGACACTTCACAGAAGAAGGAATACATTGATCAACAAATATATGAAAAAGTGTTCAACATCACTCGCAATTAGAGAAATGCCAATCAAAACTACTCTAAGATTTCATCTCACTCCAGTCAGAACGACAGCTATCAAGAATACAGACAACAGTAAGTGTTGGCGAGGATGTGGGGAAAAGGCACACTCATACACTGCTGGTGGGACTGCAAATTGGTGCAGCCAATATAGAAAGCAGTGTGGAGATTCCTCAGAAAACTGGGAATGGAACCACCATTTGACCCAGCTATCCCTTTTCTCAGTGTATACACAAAGGACTTAAAATCAGCATACTACAGTCATGCAGCCACAACAATGTTTATAGCAGCTCAATTCACAATAGCTAAACTATGGAACCAACCTAGGTTTCCTTCAATAGATAAATGGATAAATATATACTCAATGGAATATTACTTAGCTTTCAAGAAGAGTGAAATTATGGCAATTGCCAGTAAATGGATGGATTTGGAGACTATCATGCTGAGTGACGTAAGCCAATCCCAAAAAACCAAAGGCCAAATGTTTTCTCTAAAATGTAAATGCTAATTCACAATAAGGCTGAGGGCACTAGAGAAGAATAGCATTGCCTTAGATTAGGTAGAGGGAAGTGAAGGGAGGGGAGGGAGGGAATGTGGGGATAGGAAAGATAGTAGAACTAAACAGACATTATTACTGAATGTATATATGTGACTGCATGACCAATATGATTCTGCAACATGTACACTTAGAAAACTGAGAAATTATATCCCATCTATATGTATAATATATCAAAGTGCATAAATGCACTCTACAGTCATGTTTAAATAATTAAAACAAAATTTAAAAAAAATTTTAAAAGGAAATCAGAGTTCAAAAGGTTTGGAGTATAACAATCACTGTCAAAAAGTGCCTACCTGAGTCTTATCCCGGACTTGGCAAATCAATATCCCACAAGCATGTGGGGACCCACAAGCCCCATGAATTTCCTCTCTTTTATCCAAACCATATGGTTTGTTCTTCCTCTCCCACTGATGTCCAGTGGGCCTGGCTGTGGGTCAGTGCTATCACCCACTCAGAGAGAGATCAAATGAAATTGATTTACAGAACATATAGCAATTTTAAAATTCAAGCAAAATTCTGTTCTCAAATACTTAGATTTGGAAAAAAATCCTTTAGAATTGGTGAAGTTAGTTGTGGATTGACAACATAGTGTATCCACCGCAGATACCCCCAACACCCACATCCCACCATCTAGGGAGTCCAGCACAATGGTCTAACACATGTATCTGACAGCACCTTCTCACGACTTTCAAAGTCAATCACTGCCTATTCTTCAGCTTATATAATCGGATGTGTTCATCTGATGTTATGACCAAAATAATCAAGTTCCCTAACCACTTGACTGAGTGATGCTAAAGTTAAGATTGTTAGGAATGTTTATAAACTTTTGAGAAAAGGAAATACTTTGAATTTGATGAATTAATTCATCTAATCTACATCAGATAGCATTTTGTGTCATCAGTTATGTATTTAAAGGTTTCCTCTAAATAATAGCCTTGAATTTGTCTAAAAGTTCCTATCTGCACTAGAGTACTTTCCCACACTTAATAGTATCAATCCACCAGTATTGTTACTCATTTTTTATTTAAAACATCTTCATAAACTAATCAATGGTGGCAGAAGAGTCAGAATATTCTGGAAGATATTTTAAAAAAGCTTCTGGGGAACTCTAGGAACATGCTTTAGATCTAGGCAGATGGTGTTTGCTTGGATGTGTTGTGAAGATGCATATGCTCACAGAGCTCCATCTTTACGGTTTCATGGGCTACCGTGTACGGGGTATTCAATGAAAAACAACGAAAGGTCATTTCTTGGAAGAGAGACCTAGAAATGGTAAGAAACTTTGGAAGCTACAAACCAGTATCAAAAAATTGAAATCACTCATAATAAATTCACCCAGAATAACTTGATATGGTAATAAATGTTTTCCGAAGCCCTGTTTATATGGTAGCAGATGTTGGTGATCTGTATGTATATATGTGACTGCATGACCAATATGATTCTGCAACAGGTACACTCAGAAAAATGAGGAATTATATAATACCAGAGACTTTGACAACCCACTGGAAGCTGAAGCCCCCCAGACACCACCCACCTCTGATGGCTGTCCCACCGTCCACGCTGCTCCCATATAAAGGACTTCAAAACTATCATGGTATCACTTTGTCCTCTGTCCTCCATGACAGGCTCATGCTGTTACTGCCGTGACCCCAAAACTCACTTGCTGAATCTGTGAAGAGGAGAACCCATGAGCTAGACCGGGAAGGACGCGCGGCCACTTCCACCTGGCACCCCGTCAGCTCTCAACCTCCTCTGCACCTCAGCATGTCGTATGGAATGGATTTCACACACTTTGGAAGGCTGACACATGGCAGGAGTCACTATCCTGTGACAGACAAGTCACTCTCTCTTAAATAAAGTGTCATGAATAACCAACTTCCTTCACTACAGGCAGAGGCTGGCCTGACTTATGGGGCTTTGGAGGCGAGGGGCACACTCAGGATTGAATGGGACCAGGGATGGTTCAGAGAGTGAGCGTGTCTGCCACATGCCAGGCACTCGGCCAGGCACAGGGCTCTCCCGTCATTCCTCCTGATGACCCTGTAAAGACAGGGCTATTGTTGACCCCATTTGATAAAGAAGGTACTTGAGACTCAAGGACATTTCCATACAGCAATCTTCATCCCAGGAGGTGAAAATGAGAATTAAGTGAAGTTGCCCAGTGGTTCAGAGAGCCGGGCACCTGTGGTCGAGGGTGAAGCTGGCTCTCTCAATCTTTCTGATCTTTCTTAGCATAGCCACAAACAGAAGCATGTGAAAGGCACTTCCCCGGGACAGCCCTTTGGGAATAAGGGGGCTGGGTGTGGAAAGAAGAACCAACCCACCGACTCACTCTCCATTTTCCTACCTCCTCTGCCAGACTGTTCCCAACTCCCACCCAGTTAATTCAGGGAAGGAAAACTAGTCATTTAGCTGCATCCTATTCCCACATCTGCTTCCTCGGTAAGTGTAACAACTCTGATCTTTTATTTCACAGAGAAAATTGTATTAATATAAATGCCATATAGGGGTTCATCAAAAGAACCAGGAAGCCTTTATGAACACTGGCTGGTGGCGTGTGTCATCGGTCTCATTACGACAAGGAAGCCGACTCAGAGCGGAAGTGTTACTGGGGTTTGGTTAAAAGTAAACCTCTGTGCTGGATTTCTTCTGAAGAATCCCGGCAGTGCAACACACTGCGTCTGCTAGTCAGAGTCAAAGGACAAAGGTGAAGAGGTATTCCAAAAATACATATTCATACCCAGCAAAAGCCACATTCCAGCTAATGTGCAAAGGAGGTAAAGCTGACCAGCCAGTTTTATTCGATGGCCTTTCCATTCTCACTCTGACCTGAACCTGACTGCTTAGTCTTAGAAAACTCATTCTCTCCCCATGAGCACTGGTTTTCTCCAACCTCCCAATAAAGAGGTTATTAGGCAAGAGGGCCCCAGTACGGCTGGAGAAGCTCTTCTCTGTGCAGCTGAAGCCAGGGCCAATAGTCAGTGTCTCCATTCGGATTGTGGTTACAGGGACCATCTTCTGTTGTCTTTTCTTGGACCCCAGTCATTGAATTGGAATCTATCCCGGAATACTTGGTTTGGTTTTGAGATGGGATCTCACCATGTTACCCAGTCTGGCTTCAAACTCCTGAGTTCAAGTGATGTTCCTGCCTCAGCCCCCAGTGCAGCTAGGATGGTAGGCACAGGCCACTGCACCCAGCCGGATCAGACCATGTCTGAAATGTGGCTTGTGTTGTGCCCTGAGACACTGGCCCTTAAGACCACATTCTTCTTCCCTTCTCACTTCTAATGAACCACCACTCATTCCAGGACCTGGCTGAAATGACCAAGAATAGAGCCAGTCGTCTCTGAAGCCTGAGCTACAGTGATGGTATTAGGGGTCTCAGTACCCTCATTCTGGTCCATTGCACTCCAACTCATGGTTTTAAAAATACCTCTTTACAGGAAGCTTGTGCGTCTCCTGGATCTCATGGGACTGCTTCATGCTAAATCTCCTACAATGTCAGCACGGTCTTGCAGCCACCAGCCAGCTTGCTAGACTTGTTCTGGGTACCCCTGAGCCACCCTAAATAGCTATGCTGGAAAAGCTGCAGACTCTTTCCTCATATCGGCCCCTGAAGCACCACTCGTTTACAAATCATCATCTTCCTGCCTCTGCATTGGATCACCTTCACACATACCACCACCCCTTGCCTTAGGTTTCTCCCTCCTAAATCCCTACTGACAGTCAGCCCAGCTCTGGATAACTCGACACTGGCATCTGAGGGTCACGCTATATAACTGCACAATAAACTAATTCATGTGCAGGTTGGGCAGCCCAGCTCATCTGCCTCTTTGTACAGGAACTTTTTTTTCTATTCAACTTTCAAATTTCATTTTTCCTCACCAATGGGGATGATTCTTATTCTGATCCATAGTCTTTGTGGAGTTCTTTCCAGTCTAAAACCCATGAATGCGGATGACCAATATGTCCAACAGAATGATGCAAAAGTGTCATTTCTAAGAACAGGTCACAAAAAATATTACTACCTTGATCACTGCTCACTTTTTGGGCAGGCCATCCACCATGTCATAAGGACATTCAAGCAGCCCTGTGGAAGAGGTCTGGAGGAACTGAGAGGGGACTGAGACCTCCTGCATACAGCCAGTACCTATCAACATCCCTGCGAGTGGACCATCCTGAGACGGCTCCTCCAACTCCAGCAAGACTTCAAATGCAGCTGACATCTGACAACCTCATGAAAGACTCCAAGTCAGAACTTAATAACAAAAGTTTTAAGCTACTGACTATTAATTTGTCATGCAACAACAAATACCCAATAGGGTGTGTTTCTCTGTTTCTCCATGATCCTATAACCTTGCAAGGATGGAGGTACACACACACACACACACACACACACACACACACACACTTTCTAAATTAAACTTTGGGTTTTGAGATCATAGAAGATTTACATGAAGTTGTGAGAAATAATTCAGAAAGATCCCCAGTTTTTCCCAATGATAACATCCTGCAAAACTCTATCAGAGTATCACAGTGAGGATACTGGTAAAACACATCACATACAGAACAGCTCCATCGACACAAGGATCCCTCACCTTGCCCCTTTGTGGCCACGCCTACCTCCCTCCTGGTACACACACACACACACACGCGCGCGCGCGCGCGCGCGCGCGCGCGCGCTTAACCTCTGACACCATTTATCTCTTTTCTATTGCTATCATTTCAAGAAAGTTAAGTATGTGGAGTAATGGCAGCCTATCAACTTTGAGTAATGGCTGTCTTCATTCAGTGTGATTCTATGGAGAGTCATCCAGAATGTTCTGTGTATCAATAATTCACTTCTTTTTAGAGCCGGGTAGTGTTCCAGGGTATGCTTGTTTAATCATCCACTCTTTGAAGGACATCTCTGCTGTTTTTGTTTTAAGCTGTTATGAATAAAGCTGCAAGGAACTTCTATGTGCAGGTTTTTGTATGCACATGAAGTATCCCATCTCTGAGCTAAATGCCCAAGAGTGAAATTGCTGGTTCATACAGCAGTTGCATTTTTAGTTTTTAAAGAAATTTCCTGTGGTAGGAGGAACATATTGAGGTCCTAATCCCTGGAACCTGTAAATGTGATTTTTTATGGCAAAAGGGACTCCATGATCAAGGATCTCTAAAAGGAGAGATTGCTCTGGAACATCAAGCTAAACCATAAATGTTACCTCCTTATAAGAGGGAGGCAGAGGAAAACTTGGTCACAGATGAGAAAAGGGCAATGTGACCGTGGAAGCAAAGCCTGGCCTAACATAGTCACAGTTCAAGGAGTACTTGCAGCCGCAACCTTAGAAGCTGAACAACACAAGACGTGGATTCTCCTCTGGAGCCTCTAGGAAAAAAAAAAGAGCCCCTGATTTTAGCCCTGCAAACTTTCAGAATTGTAAGACAATAAACTGCTGTTGTTTTAAGCTGCTTTGTGAGTACCTTCTTAAATCGGCAACAGAAAACTACTACACTGCGGTACCGTTTTTGTTCTGGATGTCATTGGGCCCCGAGGTGTCACCCTAAGAGGCCACGCTGTTTCCAGGGTGGCCATGCCAGTTTAGGTTCTCATGAGTAATGCATGATCTATTTTCTCCACCACCTTGCCAGCATTTTCTACTATTGTTATTTTTTAAAAAACCATTCTTCTTGGCATGGAATGATACCTTTCTGTAGCATTAATTTGCATTTCCCTTATGGCTGATGATGTTAAACATGTTTTCATGAGTTTATTTGCTCTGTGGTGAAATATCTTCCACGTCTTTTGTCTATTTGCTAATCAGATTCTTTTTGCTTTAGTACTACTTTTATTGCTTATTACTTATTATTGTCTCTTAATTTATAATTTATGACTGTTTCATATTGTTTTCATTACTGACTTTTTGAGGGTTTTATAGATTCTAGATACTAGTGCTTTGTTGGACACGTGGTTTGCAAATATTTTCCCTCACTTTGTAGTTTTCCTTTTCATCCACTTACCTGGGTCTTTGTAGAACATATGTGTTTTTAACTTCTGACAAGATCCAATTTGTCACTTTGTCCTTTTTTTTATATTTAATTTTTTTATTTGTTTTAATTGGTTATACATGACAGTAGAATGCATTTATGCACTTTGATATATCATATGTAGATGGGATATGACTCCTCATTTTTCTGAGTGTACATGTTGCAGAATCATATTGGTCATGCAGTCACATACATACATATAGTAATAATGTCTGCTTCATTCTACTATCTTTCTTATTCCCACATCCCCTCCCCTCCCCTCCCATCACTTCCCTCTACCTAATCTGAGGTAATACTATTCTTCTGTAGTCCCCCTGCCTTATTAGCATCTGCATATTATAGCAAATATTCGGCCTTTGATTTTGTAAGATTGGCTATTTTGCTTAGCATGATATTCTCCAACTCCAACCATTTACTGGCACATGCCATAATTTCACTCTCCTTGAAAGCTGAGTAATATTCCATTGAGTATATATACCACATTTTCTTTATCCACTCATCTTGAGGGACACCTAGGTTGGTTCCATAGTTTAGCTATTGTGAATTGAAGCTGCTATAAACATTGATGTGGCTACATTACTATTGTATCTGATTTTAAATCCTTTGGGTATAAATCAAGGTACTTTGTCCTTTTAAGGACTGTCCTTTGATGTCAACTCAAAGGACTCTTGAACCAGCCCTGAATCTCAAAAATGTCCTCTTGTGTTTTTTACTAGTTTTATAATTTGCACTTTACATTTAAGCCTATCATTCATTTTGAGTCAATTTTCAAATAAGGCATGAGGTTTAGGTCAAGATTTATTTTTTGCCCATCAATGTCACTTGCTCTAGAACAATTTGTTGAAGAGGCGATCCTTTCTCTGTTGAATAGCTTTCACATCTTTGTCAGCAATCAGCTGTCCATATTTGCACAGATCTACTTTAGGATTCTTTATCCTGTTCCCTTGATCTGTGCCTCTCCCTCCACCCTATCATACATTTTAAGATGTTTTAGATATTCTGGGGTCTATGCCTTCCACATAAATTTTAAAACAAAATTTTTCCATGTCTATAAAATTCCTTGTGGGAATTGTGATAGGAATTGAATTAAAATAATAGTTTAATTTGGGGAGAATTAATATCTCTTCTATTTTGAGTCATAGTCTAACAACATGGTACTTGTCTCTACTTACTTACATCATTTTTTATTTCTTTCATCAGCTTAAAATTTTTCAGGAAACACACCCTTTACATGTTGTGTTGGGTTTAATATAAATATTTTTCTTTTCTAGTGTGTCTGCAAATAGTGTACAGCAATTTTAATTTCTACATGTTCACTTTGAGCCTTCAGAAATGGGATTACTTGTGTGTAAGCATCTTGGATTCTATAACTTTGCTAAACTTACTTATTAGTCTTTTAAGAATTGTAGCTCACCATCTCTAGCAGTCAGAGAAATGCAAATCAAAACCACCCTAAGATACCATCTCACTCCAGTAAGATTGGCAGCCACAATGAAGTCAAACAACAAGTGCTGGCGAGGATGTGGAGAAAAGGGTACACTTGTACATTGCTGGTGGGACTGCAAATTGGTGCGGCCAATTTGGAAAGCAGTTTGGAGATTCCTGGGAAAGATGGGAATGGAACCACCATTTGACCCTGCTATTGCCCTTCTCGGACTATTCCCTGAAGACCTTAAAAGAGCATGCTACAGGGATACTGCCACATTGATGTTCATAGCAGCACAATTCACAATAGCTAGACTGTGGAACCAACCCAGATGCCCTTCAATAGATGAATGGATAAAAAAAATGTGGCATCTATACACAATGGAGTACTATGCAGCAATAAAAAATGACAAGATCATAGAATTTGCAGGGAAATGGATGGCACTAGAGCAGATTATGCTTAGTGAAGCTAGCCAATCCCTACAAAACAAATACCAAATGTCTTCTTTGATATAATGAGAGCAACTATGAACAGAGTAGGGAGGAAGAGCAGGAAGAAAAGATTAACATTAAACAGAGACATGAGATGGGCGGGAAAGGGAGAGAAAAGGGAAATTGCATGGAAATGAAGGGAGATCCTCATTGCTATACAAAATTACATATAAGAGGTTGTGAGGGGAATGGGAAAATAAACAAGGAGAGAAATGAATTACAGTAGATGGGGTAGAGAGAGAAGATGGGAGGGGAGGGGAGGGGGGATAGTAGGGGATAGGAAAGGTACAACAATTACTAATAGGGCATTATGTAAAATTGTGGATGTGTAACCAACGTGATTCTGCAATCTGCATTTGGGGTAAAATTGGGGGTTCATAACCCACTTCAATCTAATGTATGAAATATGATATGTCAAGAGCTTTGTAATGTTGTGAACAACCAATAAAAAAATAAAATAAAAAAATGATCAAAAAAAAAAAAGAATTGTAGCCAATCCCAAAGAACTAAAGGCAAAATGTTTTCTCTGATATGTGGATGCTGAAATACAAAAATGGGGGTGGGTAGGGAAGATTAGAAGTACTATGGATTAGACAAAGGGGAATGAATGGAAGATAGGGGGAATGAGAATAGGAAAGATAGTAAAATGAATGGAACTTACTTTTCTATGTGCGTATATGACTACACGACCAATGTAATTTTACATCATGTACAACCAGAAGAATGGGAAGTTATACTCATATTTTATATATATATAAGTCTGTCAAAATACATTCTACTGTCATATATAACTAATAAGAACAAATAAAATTTTAAATAAGAATTGTTTTAGGGGCTGGGGATGTGGCTCAAGCGGTAGCGCGCTCGCCTGGCATGCGTGCGGCCTGGGTTCGATCCTCAGCACCACATACCAACAAAGATGTTGTGTCTGCCGACAACTAAAAAATAATATTAAAAAATTCTCTCTCTCTCTCTCTCTCTCTCTCTCTCTTTCCTCTTTAAAAAAAAAATTGTTTTATAGGTTCTTTAGAATTTTCTACTAGACAATCATGTCATTTGTTTCTTATTAACCAATCTGTTTATCTTGTACTTCTTTTTCATGCTTTATTGCAGTGGCTAAAACTTTAAATGCCATGTTGAATCAGAATGGTAAGAGCATACCCCTTGTTCCCAGAAAGCATTCTGTCTTTCCTTGGTAAGTGCACTCTTAGCTGTATGGTTTGGTAAGTCCTTTTTATCAAGTTGAGGAACACACCCTTACTCTTAGTTTGCTGAGGACTCCTATGATGAATGGGCATTGTACTTGGTAAATTTTTTTTCTGCTTTAATTGATATGATCATATGATTTTTCTTATTGAGACAACTAATTCTATTGCTGGATTTTCAAATGTTGGATAAATTTTGAATACCTGGAATAAATCCTACTTGGTTATGACATCTAATGGTTTGTAGATATTGCAGGTTTTATTTGCTAATATTTTGTTAAAAAATTTGTTTGTGAAAGATGTTACCCTATAATTTTCTTTCTCTCTGTCTCTCTCTCTCTCTCTCTCTCTCTCTCTCTCTCTCTCTCGCCACCCCATTCTCCAACCCTTAGTACTGGCTTGTCTAGTTGTAGTATCAAAGTAATACTACTTTCATAAAATGAATTGGGAAGTGTTTCCTCTTCTATTTGCTAGAACAGATTAAGTAAAAGGAGTTCCTTAAATGGTTAGTAAAATTCTCCGGTGAAACTCTCTGGGTCTGGGGATTTCTTGTTGGAGAGCTTTCTAATTGCTAATTCGATGTCTTTAATGATTGTGGGGCTGTTCTAGTTGTCTCTTTCATCTTGGTTGATTTGGGATAGTTCGTGGTTTTAAAGGAATTGATCCACTTTGTCTTAAGTTGTTGAATATATGAGCATAATGATGTTCCTAGTATTCCCTTAATATCTTTTTAATGGTTGCAGAGTCCGTTGAGATACCCTCTATTTCATTCCAGCTATTAGTGATTTGTATCATTCCTGCTATTAGTGATTTGTATCTTAGGTCTTTCTATCTGTGTGAATCTTGCTAGGTTTTTCAATTTTATTGATTTTTTTTAAGAATCCGATATGGGGTTGATTTATTTGACCCCATTCATTTCCCATTTTTAATTTCATTGACCTATGTTTTTATCTTGGTTATTTCCTTCCTTCAGTTTGCTTTTACTCTTCTTGAGTTTCTAGAGACATTTAGATTATTGGTGGAGAACTTTTCTCTCTTCTGATGGAAGCATTTGGGGCTATCAATGTCCTTCTTTGTGCTGTTCTAGCTGTGCCCCCCATATTTTGATCTGTTGTAGTTTTCTTTCCATTTAATTCTATGCATTTTTTTAATTTCCTTGGAAATTTCTCCTTTGTCCCATGGATTATCTACACACATTATTTAATTCCCAAGCATCTGAAGACTTCCCTGTTGTCTTTCTAATACTGATTTTTAATTTAATTCCATTTTAATGCAATTCCATTATGTCCAGAGCACATAGGCTGTAGGATGTTCATTCTTTTAAATTTGGTTAGATTTGTTTTACAGCCAAAGACGTGGTGTACTTTGATGAATGTGTCATGGGCACGTGCAAAGAATGTTTATGGGAAACAAACCTTGCTCATTGTGAATGTTCCTTGGTGAGTGTGTCATGATCGTGTGACAATGTTTATTCTGCTGTGGTTTCATGGAATGCTCTATGTATATCTGCTAGATCCTGTTAGTTGATTCTGTTTTTAGTTTTGATATGTCCTTGCTGATTTTCTGCCTAGCAAGTGCTGAGAGTGGGCTGTTGAAGTCTCCAACTATAATTGTAGAAATATACATTTATTTTTGTCGTTGTGAGACAAGAATGGATTCCTATTGCACATGCTTTGCAGCATCAAGCTCCTGTCAACTAACATTGCCTTGTGGAAATCTTTTCAAACTAACTGTAATGGGATTCTAATTCACTTCCTTACATGGCTGCCTACCGTCCCAAGGTGTAAATACACCTGAATTTATTCTACTGTTCTACAGTGATCCATTCGCTTTGTTTGATGGGTGATGTAATTTCCAGTCACCATTCAACCGGCCTTCTCAGTTGATAGGGGGCTGACGGGTAGAGATTCACAGTTGTGAAGTGGCCATGGGGCTGAGGGAGGAGGGCACAAGGGAGTCTGTAGTGAGCTTTTTGATTAAACAACAACAAAAAAAAAAAGTATGACTTTGGAAATCACCAATAACTCTGCTTGCAGATTTTTTGAAAAGCCATAAAGTAAGCTTGATCATCCAATCGTCCTTTCCTGAAAAAAAAGAGTAGCAATATCTTAGATAAAGATGAAGTTATAGCTCCGTCATGCAAACATAGGAACTAAAGACCAGAAATATTCTTCAGACAGGACCAGAGTTCTTAAAATAAAACATACACCAACCCTGGCCAAAACTGCAGTTCCACCATATTCTTTACTCCAAGTAGGGTCTCTTGAATTTAATTCACAGACTAGAATGTAAACAGATAAGAGAATCCCAAATATAGTGGAATACTATTGAAGGAATGAGAAATGTTTAGCTTGGGGAAGAGAAAAGGGAAAATACGTCTTCGCTACACTGAAGATGGTTCTCTGGTGAGGAAGCAGTCCGGGGCTCCAGAGGGCCAATTTCAGCCAGATGAAGGAAGGTCAGCAAGCACGGGGCGTAGTGACCTGAGAATACAGATGGTGACTCTCTTCAACATCATCAAAGGAATTTGAGCCAGATCCTAGCCCTGGTTGGGTGTATTCCAGCCCTAAGAGGCCACAGTCCATGTGAGGGGCAAGTGACAACTCACACCGAGGGCTGGCTTCCCTCCAAGGACAGTCAGTCTGCAGCAGAGGGCCTTCCGCGACCCCAGCAGACACTGCTCACTCCGGCCTCCAGAGCCCCTCATGAGCTCTCCTGCCCTGACACCCCCCACCCTCCACCGCCCTGATGTGAGTAGTCCTTCAGGACCCTGAGTGCATCCCGCCTCCTCTCCTCCTCCGCGAGGACTTTCCTGGTCACCCACCCACCACTGACCTCTTCCCACGAAATTGGCCCCTTTGGGAACACAGGGTTCTCGTTGTTGTTGTTGTTGTTTCCTTGTTAAAATGGGGCAGCTTTTTCTGTTTGATTAGATGGCAGTCCTTTTTAGAAAATCACCCTGTACCTCTTTCACCACCCACCATCCCTTCCACAAGGCAAGGTACACAGTTGAACCCATAAAAAAGATTTGTTGGTCCATTTATTTCCCCCATTTCCTTTTTATAAATTCATGTGCTTTAATTAGAGGTGGGTCTACGTGGTGGCATTAAGGAGTTTGGCTTCCTGTTTGGAAACATCCTGGCTGTACAGAATTTTAACCTAATAATGATCTCTCGTGGCTCTCATTAAAGTTGACCCTCTTACTCAAACTCTCCTGGGGTTAACTAAAAAGAAGGATGGCAGGGTGCAGAATTCATGGGTCTGCGAATTACGTTTCCCATCCCATCCGATGGAACAGCCTGCAAAGTCTTGGGGTGGGCTGGGCAGGCAGGCATGCCCGTTGAGGAATAAGGTCAAGGAATCCGAAAAGAGAACAGAGTTCAAAATGTGCTCTCTGGAGTTGCCTTCTACAGTCCAAATAAGTCCTCAGGGGAATTTCTCCACCAATCACTTTTGATCTGTCACATTCCCCAGGGCCCTGCAGCCACCTCTCTATTCCTCTGTCCTCACATATGACCTGTTTGTCAGGGAGAGCTTCCTGTTATGGTTAGAATATGGTTGTCCCCTTGGACACTCACATCACCCAATGGGGAGGTGTGGGAGTCATGGACATGGAACCTTCAGGAATGCCATCTGTGAAGAGTGGGCTAGCTCTCACCTTCACAGGTACCATGAGAGTGAATGGCTGGAAAGACTGCCCTGGGATTTGGCCTCTCCTGCATATATACCTTCTTGCCTTTCTGCTTTCCGCCATGAGTTAAGGAGCGTAAGACCCTCACTGGGTGTGGTTTCTCAAGCTTGGACTTTCTAGTCTCCAGAACCATGAGCCAAAATAAATCTCTTTTCTTTATACAGCACCTGTCTCAGGTATTCTAAAAACATACTAAGAAAACTGACTGACCACCTTTCCCATAATCCATGGCCTTACAGCATGTCTTAGTTGGCTCAGGCTGCTATAACAAGTATACCATAGACTGGTAGCTTTAACAACAAACATTTCTCAGAGTTCTGGGGGCTGGCGTCCCAAAGTCAAGGTGCCAGCAGATCCAGTGTCTGGTCAAGGCCCCCTTCCAAGCATGCAGATACCTGTGCTCACATGGCAAAAAGAGAATGAGAGGGCTCCCTGAGACCCTTTTATAAGGGCATCCATTCCTCCCAGGCCTCATGCCTAAATACTTACGAAAAGTCCCAACTCCTAAAACCATCACCTGAGGGCTAGGATTTCAACATAGGAATTTGGGGGGACACAAATACTCAGAATACAGCATAGCATATAATTCATAGTCTTTTACCATGACGTTTTAATTCATCTTAGGTTCTCAGGACCCTGGCACCAGGCATTTAGCAGAGACTCTCAATTACAGTAGATTTTGATGTGATGACTACAAAGAAAATACTTGAAGCTGTGGAGAGCCTGAACAAGGAGCCCCTGACAAGCTGCGTGACAGAGGTAGGAAAGGCAGTTGCTTATTTGGGCTGAGTCTTAAAGGCTAAAGAGTATTATCTTAGATCAAGGTGGGATGGAGAGAAGGGGCCCAGCAGGGAAGAGTTAAATCCAGAGGTACAAGAGGTCTGGGAAGAAGCAAGTTGTCCCCATGCTGTTGAAGTACGGGAGGGGGAGACGACAAGAGACAAGAGTTGAGGTTCAAGAATCAAAATGAGGCCAAACTGAAAGTTTTCACACTCCTATTAAGGAATTTGGAATGAATTCTGAAAGCAAGGAAACAGAGAGCTTTTATTTAAATGAGAAAGATGAGATGGCAGACATGAACCTTAAGAAAGACAAATAATTCACCACATTAACAGGAAAAGGTAAAAAACGCATGTTTATCTTACTAGATGCTGAAAAAAAAAAAGATGAAATTCCACAACCATTTCAGATGTTTTTAATTATAAAAACTAGAATTGCCGAAAAAAAAATTCTAATTTGTAAAAAGTGTATATAATAGCAAATGTCCTCTTTTATGGTTGAATACAGAAGGATTCACTTTGTAACCAGAAGCAAGAAATTAACCTCCATCAATAGAATTCATCATTGTACTCGAGACTCCAGCCAAGGCAATAAAAGCAGGAAAGGACTGATATTAGCTAAAACTTATTGTGCACACAGGCAAAAAATATTTCCCTAAGTGGAGAAATGAATACGGAAGAATGTGCACTATTGTATTATGGTAAGAAATGATAAATGATCTTTGTGTCTAATAGGGAACTGTTGGAATAAATTTTAGCCCAACCATAATTTGAAAGTGAACTGCATACCAAAAAAAGAGGAAACACAATTGTAGGTACTAACATCTAAAGTTCCCCAAGGCATGTTAAGTGAAAAGAGAAGTCATAGAACAATACAGGTCGAATGTTTTGCTTTGAATAATGGAAAGGAATAAAGAAAGGAAAAGAAGAAGTTGTGTGGGGTGTGTCTGTGTGTCTGTGTGTGTTTGTGTGCGTGTGCATGCACACCCTGGAAATTTAAACAGCAAAGAAATATATCAAATTGGCTCTTGGAGAAATAAAATTATAAGCATTGAGAAGGGCAACGAGGCCCAGGAGATCTGTATGTCAGATCTCCACCAGTCACCAGTGGAGATCTGACATACACACGCACCTGTAGCCTTTGACGCTGGTCCAGCTGCCATCATCTCTCCTAATTATCACCTAATGGCCTCTACTCTCATTCCACCCTTTCCCGTGGTTCTCCATATAGAACATGGAACCATCTTTCTTCCACTCTGGAGGTCCAGAGGGCTGCAGGGCCGGCTTGGCCTCTCTCCTCCTCTAGCTCTCCACCCACACAGCCAGTCTCTATTTCTATCTCCTCCCCTAGAACGGCCCCATTCAGACCCAGCACTGACACCCACACATATTGTGCCCACCTTCCAGAATGTTCCACCCAACATTTAAGTCTCTGTTTTACATCATCTCCTGGGAGAGCCATTTTGATTTCCATGTCACCATGACCCATGTGGTCCCTCATATTGCCTCTCCTCTGCCTCCCTCACCAGCACCAAGAGGACCGGAAGTACGTCTAATCCACCACTTTATCCCCAACTCCTAACACAGCCACTCCCGGAGTAGAAGCTCAATAAACACCTGTTGAGTTAAAGAATCCATTAATGACTTGTTGGAGGAATGCGGTGAAGAGTAGTCGGAGAGGGGAAGACAGTTCAAGAATGATCCTGAAACAAAACTGAAAAGCCGAGAGAACTGGGTGCTTCTTTCACAAGAACCAAAGAAGAACCTCAAGGCAGAGTCCGGGAGTCTTTTAGAGAGAGGGTGGGAGTCAACAGTATCTGGAGCTGCAGGGAAGGAGGTCGAGCTGGACCAGATCGAAGGAGGCTACAGATTCCATATCCAGGGACTCCAGGGAGCCCTTTCCAGAAAGCTGTCCACAGGTTGGGAGACACCATCACTGCTCGTGGATGTGGACAGAAGTGAAGTGCAGAAGGGAGGGGTGCAAGAAGGAAGGAGGGAGGCTGAAGGGGGGCAAGAGGAAGAGAAAGCTATTTTAGTGTGGAAGAGACTCAAGGAAGATGTCTATTAATAACATAAAAAACAAAGATCATAAATGGTCAACACCCAGCATTTCCCAATATGGCGCTGCATCTTGTCCATACCTGGAGATGGAGTCCATCGGATCCATGTGGGGTATCTCCACAGGTGTACCACCGCCCATCTCTTCCCACTGCCCCCTGACAGCATTGGGCAACACCACAGATCCTCCCTGCTTTCTCCACTGAGCCAGCCATTCACCACACTCCAGCACACCCGGCCCTGGGGGCTTCTAACCCAGATGGTGAACTGGGGCAGCAGGAGGGAGAGAGTGGGGCAAGGGAGGCGGCTGCAGCCCACCCTGGGAAATCAAGATCGTCCCTGTGGCCATTGTTTGATGAGTTCTGGTTTATTCCCCCAGCTCAGTCCATAAATCACTTTGCAAACAGGGTTGTTATCTATTAGGGGAGTTGCAACTCCCCGTGGGGAAAAAAATCACAGCTCAGTTCTTTAGATAGAGCAGCCAGAACCACTTCAGAAATAATCATTTAGAAAGCCGTTGCTCCTTCCCTGAAACCAGAGGAGACCCTACAGAGCTCAGCTCTAGACAGAAGTGAACGGGCCATGGGCCACCAACACCCTCAGTCTGCAAGATGCGAACAGTCAGAGGTAGATAGAGACTTCTTGGAATGTAGGAGCAGGAGGGACCCCAGGTCAAATGATGCCCCACACCCCTTGCCCACCTCTGAACTCATCCCAGCTCCCTGAAATTTCCCCTCCCAGTTCCAATTTCTTTCTTTCTTTCTTTCTTTCTTTCTTTCTTTCTTTCTTTCTTTCTTTCCTTACTTACTTATTTTTTTCTTTTTCTTCTTTTCTCTTTTCTTTTGTTACTGGGGATTAAACCCAGGGGGCACTTAACCACTGAGCCATATCCCTATCCTTTATTATTTTTTATTTGAGACAGGGTATCACTGAGTTACTAAAATAGCTGAGGCTGGCTTTGAACTTGCAATCCTCCTGCTTCAGCCTCCCAGTCTGATAGCATTTATTTACTATTTGTTCTACAATGTGGTCAAGGCCAAATAGAAACACCCTTCAAAATACTTGTCTTGTAAAAAAAAATCCATAAGAGGAAATTTTAAATTGAGAGAAAAAATGCATCTGTAAATTATTATGGTTATGATTATTTGCAAATTAGAAAAAAAATGGTGTTTCAATTTTAGGGGTCAAACACGTTGGTGCAGAAACATGCCTCTTCTCCTGTGTGGCCAGTAGTGATTTTGTATCATTAATGTATGTGATGACTGCATGTCCTGCTGCTGACCTGGCTTCTCCTCGTGTGGTGACACTAGGTAGGACATATAAGTTCCTCAAAGTGTCTGTCCAAGTCTCCACTGGGTGACAAGTTCAGAACCCCCTGTGGATGCCTGAGGTCAAGGATGGTACTGAAATCTACATCTATATATAATTAGATTCTTTTCCCCCTGAAATGTACAAACCTATAATAAATTTAATTTATATCAGCTATAGTTAGAAACTAACAACAATAATAAGTAGTAAAAGAAAACAATTATAATAAAAGTTATATAAATGTGTTTTCCTCTCTCTTGAAAGAGTCAAGACAAATATTCATATTTTCAAACTGAGTTTGACTGGAGGTAACAAAAACCACAAACAGTAAAATTCCAGGTAAGGAAAGGGGCAATCTATTTGTTGCTTGTATGTTTTGCGTGTTGTGTTCATGTTTTAAAACCCCCATCTGTAAATTTTGTGCAAGAATGATTGACAAGGCAAGTCACAAGTCTCACGAGTAATGTCACAAGGCTCGCAGGGCCTCCAGCAAAAGGTCAGGATCAGTGTGAGATGGTTTAGGATCTGGAGAGCTCCTCTGGAGTTCTGGAGAGCAGGGGTCTGACAGTGGGCTGCAGCCTCCTGATCCTTCATCAGAACCAGATGCGAACACCCTGCCTTAGAGAAATAATTCAGAGTTCTATGGCAAATGTCTGTCCGCCCCCCTCATCCCTCCTCCAGGGTCAGGAATGGCAGAACAAATAGGGTCAAGACCCATTTTCTCCCACTACCGGTTCTTAGGCACCTCTCCTGCTGAGCTGGCTGTGGGGCCTCTGGCTAGGGAAGGCTAAAGGGGTCCAAACTGAGACTCTGGGAGGAAGAGGAAGCAAAAAGGGATGTTCTAAATCCTTGGCAGCAAAGGTCTTTGGGATCTGATGTAGGACACCCTAGCGGCCTCTGCCAGAACTACACCATGAGCTTGCCATGGGCCGGGGTCTATTTCTGCCAGCCTGAAGCATGGCATGAGAGCCAAGAGGGGGCAGGAGGTCCCCAGTGGCCTGGAGACACACACCTGTGCTATTCACTTTTCTATTTAGTCATAGGAAAATGCATGTTCTCGGGAATGATGGGTTGCACAGAGGCCCTCCTAACTAACTTACACTTTGCCCATCTCCAAGGGGAGCAGTAAGTCATCGTGAAGGGCTGGCTCTTCCAACCAAATAAAGCCCTTAAAATAGTTATGTTTTCCTTGTTTTATCTGGAGAGTAAAAGCTTTCAGTGATCCCTCCTTTGGTCCTTTGGAAACCATAAGGAGCTCAGATTATTCAGTACCTCTGTTAACAACAACCTCAGGGGCTACTTCTTTGCCAGCAGAGCTGGAACCCTGTTTTGATTCTTAGTTTTGTTTTTCTTTTTCTGTTTGGTCTGTTGGCTATAGAAAGTTTTAATATTTGCAAAGTAAAAAGCAATAGTATTAAACAGACTGTCCGTAGGGCCCTCTAGACTGCCAAGCAATTATGCTTAATGGACTTTGATCAGATAGAGTTTGTCAGAATGACCTCAGCAGAGAGCCCTGCCGATGTGAGAGGCTGGGTGAAGGCCAAGTTCCGTGGGGTTTGAAGAGTCGGTATGAGTCAAAGTTCTTAAAATTTGGAATGAAATTTTTTGCTTCTTATTCTGCCTATTCAATGGATGGAAGGGTGGAAGACCTCGGAGGCCTTCTGCTTTGGGAAAGCACATTTCAGATGACACTCCAGCATGGCTTAAAGTCCAAACTCAGCAGCATTATAACAATGAGCTCTTTGAACAGCTTTTCTCATGAAGCCTCAGTTTTGAAGAGTGTCTGATTTCTTTACATGGCCACCAGGGTTTCAGGAGTCTGGGAACTCAAATGGTCAAGGGAAACACCAGTTCAAACAACCTCATTGAAATTCCTTTTCTGCAGCTTCCAAGTTTCACTACAGTTCCTCCCAGGAGCCTGGATCATGGCTAAAGACCCAAATCTTCCCCATCAGTAGTAGGATTTGCTAGGTTACTTCTGGAGCATGGTGCACACCTGTAATCCCAGCAACTCAGGAGGCTGGGTCAGGAAGGTCACAAGTTCAAAGCCATCCTCAGCAATTTAGTGAGGCCCTAAGTAACTTAGCAAGACTCTGTCTCAAAATAAAATATAAAAAGGGCTGGGAATGTGGCTCTGTGGTTAAGTGCCCCTGGGTTCAATCCCCGGTACTATATATTTTTAAAAATGGATCAAAGAAGCCACAGATCCAGCTAAGCTACCATTGTCTGCCCTGGTAAGAGCAAAAGGCTGATCCAAGGCAGAGACACGTTCCAGGAGCTGAGAAGATGCTAGTTCACCAAGGGCAGTAGGTGATTGCCTTCTGGGCATGTCAGGTGGGGCAGGAGGCTTGAAGTATACCCAGCACCTTCCCACTCACGGAGATGGAGCAGTGCAATACAGCCAGTAACCATGAAATCACGGCCCTTGGCTCCTGGTATCTTGTTGGGGATCAAGTGGTCTAAACAGAGATGCCCAGTTGCCCCTACTCCAACTGAACTGGTGACATTTGTAACTGTTCTGAAATTCTCAGAAAAGTCACCAGTCCTGGCACTGGGAAGCACCATCTGTTGCACATGTCAGGGGACAATTGTGTCACTCTTATTGTTTCAGTGAAGGGAGGAGGAAGTGAAATCACAATGGGAACAAATCGGTTTGGTTTCTACCCAAACTAGAAGCTAGTCATTATGAATTTATAGGTCCAAAAGCTTATTATAAGTGTCAAGGTAGAGCTGCTCATACATCTGCCCACTACCACCGTCCTCATGTGCAATTACACATCCACATGCACCACACTTCACCATGTAAAGTTATATACCCACACACCCCATCCACTCCGGAATGCAGTTACATATACATATACCCCAATGGCCAACATCCGTTCTAGTGTGTAATGGCACACGCGCGCGCGCGTGCACACACACACACACACACACCATCCACCCACTCAGTGGGCTACTCCCATGTTCAAAAAATGCCTCCCACTGTAGACATTCTTTATCTAGAACATACTGTAGATATTATACGGTAAAATGCAAAATGAGAAACAGTCTCACATACCAGGAAGTAATCCACTCCTTTTCTGATTGTTAAGATCTCCTACAGATAGCTGATCATTTTCATTAATGAGTGACCCTCCACCAACCAAAACCTGTAGAAGTCTGACAGAGCCGTCACCAAAATTCATGAATGGCATCATCAGCTTGCTCAGTAAATGCTGGCAAGAGTATCACAGCTCTGAGCAGTGTGCCCTTAAACCCTTGCTCTTAAATTAGGCCTCCTGATTCTTGACAGGAGCACTTGGGTCAGTTCTAAATGTGGTCACTTCTGACTGTGTGTACAGGCACATATGCTGCTCATTGATCTCAGGGCCTCGAACATGCTAAGCACATGCTCTACCACATTTCTTGTGGGACCTACCACGGGGCCAAAGGCTGACCCGGTACAGCTCATACAGTGTCACCTTCCCGTCTTTAGCCTTGAGCCTCAGTCTTGTCTTTGAATGCTTCTTCTGCAACAGCTTAGTGGCTCTTTAAGAACTGAGCTCCTCTCCACCCCCCCTAAACTATGCACATCTATCTTACCTTCCTCAGTTTTCCCTGCACAAACCTGAGAACCAACATATTGCCTTCAAACCTACCAAAAACCTACAGCTGCTGCAGGTCACTGGGATGCTAGCCAGCTTGGACTTTAGGGCAATAGAATTTTAAGGTGCCCAGCACCTCATCAATATTCTTTTGTATTTCTATCCATCTATTAGGTCCAAATATAAAATAGGTTTTAAATAGAAATTTAATGAAGATATTCATTCATCTTTGCTGTTGGGTTTTTCTTTTCTGTCTATCCAAGGCATATTTTCTTGTTCTTTCTCTGTCACCAAAATGAAAAAAAAAAAAAAAAAAAACAAGTTGTAGCTAGACTCAGATGTGTAAAAAGGTGTTGCTGGTAGGGACTCCCTGACATGAATACAGACCTGGAGACTTCCTCAGGTACATAACCTCTTGCTGTTAATAAATGGCAAGCTCAATGGTAGCAGAAAGGACAGATTAAATATGCCACAAGATTTGGATTCTAGTGTTGCTCAGGAATTTTTTTACAGTGTTAAATTTTGATTCTTCATTAATTAATATTACTGATATAATGCTTTGAGGCTTCCTAGATGATCAGAAACCATCAGACTTCTGTATTTCTCAGTCCTCCTCTTACGTAAGAAAATCAAGTTTAAATATTTGCTAATTATCATGCTGTGTGCAACATCCTGATAGCACCTGTCATCAGGTATTTCTGAGAAGCCAAAGTCTCTAATGATCCGATATATGAATTTTCCAGAAAACCTGAAACCATCCAGGGCTTTCCTTAATTTAGGAAAAATATATATATCAAAGAGAATAACAAGTCCTTTCTCAAACTCTAGACCTTTAGACTTTATAATTGATATCCAGTCACATGATAAAGATTGCCCATTTCTATCTACCAGAAATTATTTAAAGGAAGGATATCAATAGAACTATTTACAAATCAGTAAAGAACACCCAAATAAAGGTTTTTTTTTCCCCAGTTTCACAATTTTTTAATAAAATACGTTGGTGGTTTAACTGTACATGGGCAATGTGGGAATTTGCACATGTGCACCAACAGAGGGCCATGTGATAATTTGAATCAACATGTGCACAAGGAATGAAATTGTCCTTTAGTGTCTGATTTCCTTTCTGCGTGATTTCGAACTTCTCCAAGAAAACAGGGACAACGCCAGCATTTATGTTCACATGACCCTGTGGTTCACAGCTGCTGATGAGCAAGGGGGCAAACCAAGGACAGTACCCAGCACTCATTAGTCATGCTATGTACTCCCTGGGTCACAGTAACCCACAGGACACAGGCTCTGAACAGATCCAGCCATCCCTCTGAGTCTCGGAATACCATTATTGAGGGTCACTCAAAAGACGGCCAAGCCGAGCAGATTTATTTTAGAATGATCATCGTTATTTTGCCACAGCTGACCTTCAGAATTGGACAGTGGCCTTCATTCTAACACAGAATCAAAGCCCTAAGCAGAGTGATACTTTTTTCAAGGAAAACTTTAAAAGCCTTAGTTTGACATTATCCTCAATTGGAAGACTACCCTCTATGTTTGACACAACATATAAGCTTTGTCAAGATATATTGATGTAATTTAAATGTAAGTCTTTTTGAAAAATAGCAATTATACTAACACTCTAGAGATGGTTAATACACTCTAGTGTTACAGTTTAACCTCAGAGTTGTCAAGGTTTTTTGGTTTGGTTTTGGGTTTTTGTGGGGGGCTTTTTTTTTGGGGGGGTGAGGTTGGCCCCTGGTTATGTACTTTAAACAAGCAATACAAGAAGAATATTCATTTCTTTTAAGATAAACTCAACCAAGTGTGCGTACTTTATGCTGATCTATATCCCTTTTGGTAAAATATAATAATCCATATTCAGAAGCTAAGAAGCAGGTCAAATTAAAATGCAGACTCAAACAAGAAGGGACCCTTTCTTAAAAACCAATAGTCATATTATTTATCAGTGCTTTTCATATAGGTAAAGATAACCCTTACAATAATCTGTTTCTTTGGAAATTGTGGTTCCAGAATTGCCAAGATACTCCGTGTTACCTGAAGATGCATTCTGCTGATTGTTCGATTGGATCTGCAGCCAGTATTTACAGACCAGATATCCCCACTGGTCTTGCAATGTTATTAACACAGGTGGGGACAGAATTTGTGTCTCAGTTCTTTTTCAATTAAAAAAAAAAAAAAAAAAACATGTCTTGGATCCAATGTAAGTTGGATCTTCCCCTCTTGGCCAGGGGAAGTCTGTCCAGGTGTGGAGGCTGCTGATCCGCTGCCTGGCAGGCAGGAGGAAATAAGCATTTGACAGATTAATTGAACTGAGCTGAGTATTTGCTCCTTAAACATCACAACATGTTTGCATAAAGAAAAAAATCTATTAACTACATCGTGTTTATATAATTCTCTGTGTTGGAAGAAAAACTCCTTTCCAGCCTGTGGCTTCAGGTAGCAGCACCTTCAGCCCCTCTGAGCCCATTTAAATGGAAGGCTACAGGCGCTGGGAAAATAGTCCCAAATTCTCCTTTCTCTGCTGTAAACCAAAACCACTGGTTATGGAATGAAAGACCCACGAAAACCTTGCTCACTAGAAAAGTAGAAGCCGTCTTCTAGAAAGCAAGACAGCGTTTGACCCGCCCTGCCAGGAACTGGAGATTGTTGCTGTGGTGGGCAACCTCTTGCCCACCCCACCAACAGGCGAGGACACAGTGGAAATAGTGACATTCGGTGCAACTCTCATCCCCGCAGGGGACTTCCCAGGTCTAACAAGTGTGTTTCAGCAGCGCTAAGTAGGCCAGACCCTCGGTCCCACGGATAAGCGCCCACGGTGAAAGGGGCACCGGCCGGACATTAGGTGAGGCCAGGTAGCAAAGACATGCCAACCGGGTGGAGCCCAGGGGAAAGCAAGACAGAGTGAGGTCACGCGGTTTTTTCAAGCTTTTCCCAATGGATGCGGGAAAGGCGCATTTGTAGTTTGCTCCGGAACTGATTTCTAAGGAGTGCGCATCTCCTCACCTCTAACGTGACAGCCACGGGTGCCCCCCCCCCCTCCGCACCCTAGGGCTTCAGGAAGAGGCCTGACCGCAGCTGGCCCTCCTGCCCGGGCTCCGGGACCCCCACCAGGACGGCCCGCGCCAGTACCCACCTTGACGACACCCACCTTGACGACATAGGTGACTCCGGGTCCCAACACCTGGTCGTTGGCGTGCGGCGCCCCCCGGGGGGGCCTGGGCAGCGGCTCGTCGCCTGGTCGGCCCTTCTTGGCGGTGCTCATGCTCACGGCCGGGGCGCGGGGCGCCGGGGGCGCGCTGCCGTCCGGGGCGGCCAGGCTGGGCGCGCTGCAGCTGCCCGAGAGCCGCGCGCCCGCCCGCTCCCGGGCGGCAGACGACAGGCCGCGGAGGCCTGAGCTGGAGAGTTTCAGGTGGGACACCTTGTGAAGCAGGTGGCCCAGGCTGCCGGGCCCATCGTCGGGCACCTTGCGCAGGGCTTCGCCGGACACCAGATAAGGGGCCGCCTCCGGGGTCGCGCGCGCCGCGGAGACCTTGCCGCCGCCGCCGCCGCTGCCGCTGCCGCTCACCGACAGGCTGTGCAGAAGGTCATCGACCGATGTCACCGAGTCATTCCTGAAGCGGTTGTACTTGGTGCGTGGAAGCATGCCCCTCCGTGGGCTCGCCGCATCCGCCCGGGCGCTGCTGGTGCCGGCCCCAGCGCGGGCTGCCGCGCATAGCAGGCGAGCCGCTGGCCCCGGAGCGGGACGAAGAGCTGGGGTCCCAGGACAGCCTTCTGGAGAGGAAGAGCGGAGTCAGAGGACGACGCACTCCCACCATTAAAAGCCAACACAGCAGCGGCCGCGCAGCCCCGGCCCGGGAGACCGCTGCTTGGGGTTGAACGTTTGCTTTGCAAAAGTCATAGTTGCCTGTGATGGAGAGCCCAGCTGCTTGGGGCTGCTCACAGCAAAAGCATGACTCACTCTGAGAGGAGACCCTTCTCAACAAAGGCTCGGTGAGCACTGCAAATCACTTCCTGTAGAAGAAGGGAAAAAAAGCAAAAAAAAAAAAAAAAAAAAAAAAAAAAAACATCCACCCGCAGACAGCAACTGGAGCCAATCAATTCTCAAATTTCCTTTTTCTACCTTCCCAGATTTTTCCTTCCAACCTTTAATTTTTCACTTCCCCAACCCCCCATTCCGCAATTGTGCCAAAGGTAAATCCAATTCCTTCAAATGATCAAATGAACTTTCGGAAACCCATTATTCCATGTTAGGTTTTTCTCTTCCCTGCTTAGCTCATCTATGTGAGCCCTAAAAGTGTATGACAGCGATACGTTAAAATGTGACGAAGGCTTTTTAAGAATAAGTCTTCAGCGAATCCTGGTGAATTCTGACTTGGAAAGCAGTTAAGAATTTTTAAATAGAAAACAAAAAGGAATATTCACCCCCAGGTGCACATAAAATACCAATTTCCTGGGTTTTTTTTTCTCCTTTTTTCTTTTCAAATCAACAGTGCAGCCATGATGAGCCTCTTTGTGGCAATGCAGTTCTTCCCCCAATAAAATCTGCATATGAACTTCTGCACAGTGCGCTCAAGGGGGGTCTTCCCTGCTCATTTACAGCAGTCTTTCTCAGCCAGGGTTAAGTTGAAAATCTACTTCCAAAAAAGAAATGCTTCTTCGATGAGTGGCAACAGGCTCCAGAAATCCATTCCAAAAAAAGAGGGGGCTGCGTTTCAAGTTTTATTCCAACTGAATGTGTTTAAGCCCTGGAAAAATGCCTGAGAAATGCTACCAATGCATTACAATGTCCCTTCAGTTGCTGCCTGCAGCCCGGCAGTCAGGAGGAAAAAAAAAAAAATGCAGCTGCACATCAAATCCACAGGGGGAGGGAAAAAAAAAAAAAGCCTTGTTTTCAGGAATCGGGCTCAGGCTTGCAAAGAAATGTGCAGGCCTCCTTCCTCCCAGTTAGGAGAACAGGTCGTTGGCAGCCTCCAGGTCTGCCCTCCACTCTGAGACCCACTGCCCCCTTCCTCAGGAGCCTCTGCCAGTCGGCCTCCGGCGTTAAGATAACCTGGCCCACAGTGAAACGCGGAAAGTTCCCAGCAACTTCTGTGCCAGCAAATTTATTCACCTCTAGCTCACTCTCGGGTCACCCTGAGTCTTCCCACGCCTGGCCCTGTACAGGTGTGGCATGTGAGGTCCCGCGTTCCGCACGGGGCTCGGCGGAGCAGGGTTTAACGAGCGCGGCTCCAGGCGGGCGCGCGGGTGAGGCCGGCTCCGAGGACGCAGGAGCGCGGAGAAGCCGCGCGGTCCCGGCGCAGGAAACGTGTCCCCACAGCTCTCCTCCTGCGCCGCAGCCCTAGCAGAACAGCCACTCGGCACTCATTTTTTCTCTTCCCCGGGCTCGCCTAGCAACAGCGAATGCACACCCCCCAGAGGTGATTTTGATGGTTATCAGAGTCTCCCTGAAATCTGAAGCCAAACAGCCCTATCATCCCCAAACCGTGATCTTCATTAGAAGCAGACAAAAACAGCAAAATGTGAATGAAATGCTGTTTGTGTGAATGAAAGGGCTAGCGAGCGAGCCAGCGATTCTGTGAATGAAGCCGGGCCTGGCAGCCGGTGCCAGGCAATCCCCTGGGCTCCGGAGGCCTCAGCCAATGAGCGGCCGCGCCGATGACTCATTCAACAAAGGCTTGCTCAATAGTGGAAGATTCCATTTCAATCAAGGGCGGGATCTTTTATCCCACGGCAGTGTGGGAAAAAAAAGAAAGGAGGAGGAAAGAAAGAAAAAAATACCACCCAGCTCGATTACAAAGATTCTGGGAGAAGGAGGACGGCTGTTAGTGGAGAAAGGAAAAAAAAAAGGAGTTTTTCAAGGAAATTCAAGATCAACGGGTCAGGTCTCAGTGTGAACAGGACCACTCTCTTGGAGGTGAGCTGTGCCCCAAACTTTCATTCACCAGTTCAGTTACATCAAGGAGCAGCCATAAATGTGCCGTTCGGTTCCGCTTTTATTATGAATGTACATTGAACGCACATTCAAAACTGAGGTTACCTTCCCTCCATCCTTTTTATTATTTATTATTTATTTATTTATTTATTTATTTTTGATAAAGGAATAGAGAACACCCGTGCAAGCTAAGCAGCTCCAAGGGAAGGAAAAAACCAATGGTACGGAATTAACCCTTTAGCCTACAGGAGACTTTGAGTTCTTTTATCATGAGGAGGCCAATAGGGAGAAATGGGTTATTTTAAAACATAAATAGCAGTATAAAGTTGCTACATATTAAAAGCTATATACTCAAAGAGGATGATTAATGTTACAAGATCATAATTGTGCAGTAAAGCCGCACTGAGGCCAGATGGTATCAACGTTCTGGGCAGGCATATAGGTCTGTCATCCCAGCTACTCTGGAGGCTAAGGCAGAAGGATTGTAAGTTCAAGGCCAATCTGGACAACTTAGTGAAAACCTGAATCAAAATAAAAATTTTTAAGGAGCTGGGGTTTTATCTCAGCAGCCAATTGCTTTTGGATTCAATCCCCACTACCACAGAGAAAGAAAGGAGAAGCCAAAGGTGTCTCAACATCAGAACAGAGCCGTCCAAGCCATGCAGAGAGCTGAGGTACCACACCCACACCTGGAGCCCTTGCCTCACTGGGGAGCTATGAATTCTGATGATAAATCTGGATGAAATTTTCATAGTCTGTGCCATGGCTTACCTATGATTTGTCCTTTCTAAAAACTGATGTTGAAATTAATCATGGTGCTTAGAGGTGGGCTCTTTGGGAGGTGATTTGGGTTAAATAAAATCAGCAGGGGAGAGCCTCCATGATTGAATTCACTTGAATTTATAAGAGAGGGAGAGACCAGAGGATAGATCTCTCTCTCTCTCTCTCTCTCTCTCTCTCTCTCTCTCTCTCTCTCTCACACACACACACACACACACACCTGTCTCTTGCCATGTTATGTCCTATGCCACGTCACGACTCTTGCCAATAAGAAAGCTCACCACTTGCAGGCCCTTGACCTTGGACCAAAATTCTGAGCCAAAATAAATCTTTCTTTTTGAATAACTCACCCAGTCTGTGGGACTGTGTTACTAGAAACAAAAACAGACCAAGACAGTCTGACAATGCAGAAGAAGCACCCTGCTGCTGTTACCCTTGTTCCCCATTGTTCACCGGTGACCAGTCCTCACCTCCCCAATGCTGAAGTATAACACCAGAGAAGCACACTGTGCAAGTTTAGAGTGGAAAGTACAAGCTTCATTAAAAGACAGCAGAAAAGACTTCCCCCCTGGAGGAAGTAGGGGACCCTAGAGGTGGAATCCGTGGAAGGGGGAGGTCTTCCCCCTTTTATAGCTAAGGTCTTCTTTCATCTTTCCCGCATTTCTGTCAGGTTCCTGTCCTTTGTTCTGTTACCTTGCAGAGGTAGAATGTAGGTGGGGAGACCCAAAAGGTGAGGGGCAGATGGGCCTGAGGAGTAATCTGGGCAGGAAGGGCCTAGGGCCCCTTCTGATTAGCACCTCACTGTTTGCTGGGAGCTGTTTCATTAACATTTCTTTAGAATGGGCTCTTGGCCTGGGGAACTTTAACATTACAATTTCCCAAGTGCTGCTCTGCTTTCCCGGGCTCCATTCTCAACATGGCCTTCATTTTTTTTATTTTACTTGGTATTAGACCCGATTTACCTAACTACGCTAACTACCTGTCTTTAAAACTGGCTTCACTGTTGAGGCCCCCTGAAGGAGCCCACAGTGGATTTGGCTAGCCCCTGGTACCCCGCAGGCCACCTTCTTCTCCTGAGAGGAGAGAAAAGTGAGGCCCACATTTCTGACCTGGATTCGAGGCTGAGTTCAGTCTCCTGCTTTAGGATGAAGAGGGCAGGGAATGAAAAAATGCTCAACATCGCTAGCAGTCAGAGAAATGCAAATCAAAACCACCCTAAGATACCATCTCACTCCAGTAAGATTGGCAGCCATTAAGAAGTCCAACAACAACAAGTGCTGGCGAGGATGCGGGGAGATGGGTACATTTGTTCATTGTTGGTGGGACTGCAAAATGGTGCAGCCAATTTGGAAAGCAGTATGGAGATTTCTTGGAAAGCTGGGAATGGAACCACCATTTGACCCAGCTATTCCCCTTCTCGGTCTATTCCCTAAAGACCTAACAAGAGCATGCTACAGGGACACTGCTACATCGATGTTCATAGCAGCACAATTCACGATAGCAAGATTGTGGAACCAACCTAGAAGCCCTTCAATAGATGAATGGATTAAAAAATGTGGCATTTATACACAATGGAGTATTACTCTGCATTAAGAAATGACAAAATCATAGAATTTGGAGGGAAATGGATGGCATTAGAGCAGATTATGCTAAGTGAAGCTAGCCAATCCTTAAAAAACAAATGCCAAATGTCTTCTTTGATATAAGGGGAGTAACCAAGGACAGGGTAGAGACGAAGAGCTGGAGAAGAAGATTAACATTAAACAGGGATGATAGGCGGGAGGGAAAGGGAGAGTTAAGGGAAATTACATGGAATTGGAAGGTGAGCCTAAGGGTTATACACAATTACATATAAGAGGAAAGGAGGAGTAGGAGAAAAATTATATAAGTGGAAGAAACTATTTATAGTAGAGGGGGTGGAGAGAGAGAAGGGGAGGGGAGGGGAGGGGAGGGGAGGGGAGGGGAGGGGGGATAGTGGAGAATGGCATAGACAGCAGAATACATCAGTCACTAGAAAGGCAATTTGTAAATCAATGGAAATGTAACTGATGTGACACAGCAATCTGTATACGGGGTAAAAATGGGAGTTCATAACCCACTTGAATCAATCTGTGAAATATGGTATATTAAGAACTATGTAATGTTTTGAACAACCAACAATAAAATAAAAAAAAAAAAGAGGGCAGGGAAAGGTGGGATGCTGCATGCATACGAATGATGGGGCCTCCCACATAGAGGTGTCCAGCGCTGGACAGTCAGGGCTAAAGGCTAAAACTTGAAATTGCCAGGCTTTCCAGATAGGAGCTAAGAAAAAGTGGTCAGAAATCGGAGGATAAATATGGAACCCAAGTTCAGTGGGTACCATGGAAAAATGAGTTTCAGGAGAAACGCAGTGCTGACCACCGAGGCTACCTTGATGGAGTGTCCCCACACACCAGCAATGCACACTTATTAGAGAATTCAGATCTTATTGTGTACAGAAAGAAGCCAATGGTCAGAGAGGTTACAAAATATGCCAGGTTAGAAACTGGAAGGGTGGTCGGACTCCAAAGCCATGTTCATGACCTTGTATTTTCCTGATTCAGAGAGGCTGTATAAATTACCTGCTGAGAGCTCTCCCCTTTGCAGGTGGTGACTGTCCATTCTGGTGTCACCAAGGAAAAACCTAAATAAACCCTCTAGCTTCGCTGGCTCTTAGTTAACTTAAAATCATTCATTTTGGAAGTCACACAGCTGGCAAGACATTATTCACCTCCCACTAGCTCTGCAGTAGGTAAAGCTCTCACATGTGGGGTTATGATCTGCCTAGGTTATTTTTCAGGGATGTAAAGGCTGCTTTTACTGAAAACACTGACTCTTCCCTTGGGGTGGCCAATGTCTGGTGACTGGAATGAGATGAAAATCTTAACATCTCTGTCCTCCTATTGTGTCTCTCTCCTTTGTGGCCTTAAACTTTGGGTCAGAGTCTACTCAGCATTGCACGTAGAAATGTTGATCCCTTGAGAAATATTTTGTCCCAAACTATAACACAGGGTTAACTTGACCTAGATGTGGCTAGTCTCTCCCTCCCCTACACACACACACACACACACACACACACACACACACACTTCAAAGCTAAAGACTTCCTACCTGCTGCCATGACCAGAAACACTCAATCATGAAAGGAGTGAGAGGTGACACCCAAGTTCCTGGCAGATCTTCACTTGTTCCCAGAAAAGACACCAATACCCCTGGCCTTTATTAGCCTCTTCCTCTCCCATATCCGTAACCTCTCAAACCCCTAGAGTGGAGAAGCTGATTTCAGAGCAAAACTCTCCCTTCTTTATTCTTTGGCCACTGGATAAAGCCTTTCTTTGCCCCCAACACTCATCTCTTAGACGCTGGTCTCTCCAGGGATTGAACTTCCGGACCTGGGTTTGGTGACAATGGGACATCTTTGCAAGGACAATGATCGGCAACTCAATGAGAAGATCTCACTTTCCAGAAGATGGGTGGACAAAAGGGAAGCTAGCATGGGACAGAGAGAGGCCCAGCAGAGAGCAGAGCCAGCGAAGGGAGGCTTAGAAAGTATTTAGAGAAGGAGACTAGAACACGAAGTAGAAAATTAAGATACGGGAAAGAGAGAGCATGAAGAACTCGGGGGACGGAGAGCTGCGGCCTTCTTGCAGAAGGTGGAACGCCTCCTTCCTTGAAAGGGAGGGAAAAATTGATGAGCAGATCTTTCAGGGTCCAGGTAGGAAAAGAGTGTCCCCCCTCCCAGATGGTTCCATGAGAGAGTTTCATGAAAAGGACACCCAGAGAGGTGGTGTTAAGTCAGCCCCCAAGGATGGTGATACACCAGGGATTCGTGGGAACCAGAGCCATTTCCACCTTTAGAACGGGAAGGAGATGGAGTCACACTGGAGCCAGTGGAATTCCACTGGAACTTTGGGGACACGCTGCTGGAGTTTTAGAGGACTAAAGTTGCTGACAGAGAGCAGGGAACAGGGAGAAATAGGCAGCCTCTGCCTTTGCCTCACTCCCATCTCCTGGGAAGCCAGAAGTGCAGGGTGGCTGGTGAAGGGTCCCTGTGGGGAGGCAGTCGTCAGGCACAGAGCTGGCACAGAGAAGGGATCTGGGAAGGCAGGCGAGAGCCAGCACCTCCACCTCCAGTGGATACATTTGAAGATGAGTACAATCAAAGCATTGGTAGGAACTCAAAAAAGATTTTATGAATATGACACCTGATTTTCTCTGTGAATCAAAGGCAAGGTTTTACTTTAAAAGGTACAGGGTCCATTTAAATATAGAATCTGAGTTAAGGGTAAATGTAGAATCTTCGGAGGGGGGTGGAGCAAAGCCACTGGATGAGATAAAGAACAGGAGTGCTACATGGCATCGAGGTCTAGCCATGATTCGGGGTGCCCTGGCAGAGGTGGTCTTTTCGGCATTTGTGCATCTGCCCAGCTGTGAGCTGGAAGACAGGGCCTTGTTACAGATAGCTTCCTCCAGGATAAAGGCTGGGGGTGTGGAGGACTCAGGCTAGCAGAAGTCAGGAATGGGTGAGGGACAGGAAGAATGCTAGAGGAGGACCTGGCCACTGGAGGAGCAGATTCAGGACCAGAGCTCTCAAAGCCTCGTCCTTAGGGATGCAGATCCAGAGAGGTGCACAGACAGAAGCTGACGATCCCTAACCATGTCTCCCAAGGCATAGGTGGGGAGAAGGAGCAACTGCACCAAAGGACTTGAGGTTAGGTTCCCAGTTTTCTTAAAGCCAGAGATGACATCATCAGGGAGAAGCTGGGGATAGAAAGAAGGGAGCTCTCTCTCCACAGCAACATGGGAAGAGGTAGGATGAGCAGGCACTAGGGAAAGAGCAAATGAGAGCACACTTTGTTATAAGGAAAGAGGTAGGAGTCATACCTTGAATGGATGTTGGAGGAAAAGGTCCTGTATTAGTCAACTCTCCATCACTATAATGGAATATCTGACACGGTCTACTGATGAAGAAAAGGAGCTTTATTTAGCACATGGTTTTGAATATTCAAAGGCATCCGCTCAGCTTTGGTGGGGATCCAGGGTGAGTGGTAGCTGGCAGAGCACCTGTGGGATCCAGCAAGCGACTACATCTCAACCCAGGAGCAGAGGGTTGTCCTACAATCCCTTCTGAGGACTGTACCCTCACTGATCTAAGGACCTCCTCCAGGCAGGTACTGTCACTTGCTGAAACTGCCACCCTGGGGAGCAAGTTTTCCACACACAAACTTTGGGTGGACTCAAACCGTATCCAAACTATAGCAGCACCTGAGGTCGGGTGCCAGACCTGCTCTCTGCAGGGACCTGTGGGTGACTCAGTGGTCATTCCCCACATAGGGAGTGGGTGGGCAGAAGTGGTGTTGGAATATGTGGTGAGTACTCTGGGGCAGGTCACCCAACTGTGGGGCCCAACAGTCCTGGCTCCTTGTCCTCAGAGGCAGGCCAGCTCCAAGAGAGGGTCAGAGAAAGTGGCTCCCCAACCTCAGTGCCCCTCCACAGTGCTGTGTTTCTTGATCTCTCAAGTTCCATGTGCTGCAGTTTCCCACACCCACTGGGCAAAGGAGGACCACAGCTTCTCAGCGTCTGCTCACTGAGGCCAGAGAGGCTAAGTGACTTCCCAGCATGACACAGCTCACAGGTGGCAGGACAGGCATTCCCCACAAAGCCAGCCTGACTTCAGCACCCCCACAAGGACATTCCTGGGTGGGGGAGGGAGATAGACAGAGGGTGGAGAGTGTCCTTCTCAGCTCTGCCACTGCTGTTTCCATCTCCAGGGAGGGAGAATAAAACCACAGCCTATCACTGTTGCCATGGTGACCACGAGAGCGCACGGATTCCACCTGATATGTTTTATTATGGTTGGGGGGAGAGGAACAGGTCACTGCCAACTCTACCCTCCAAAAGAGGTGAAAGTAAATGACAGGGAAACTCTATCAACATCTTGGCCTAGTTGGGGGAGATGAGAAGGGGTAGGATGGCTTTCGTACACTTTGGAAACAAGAGGTGCTGTATAATACTCAGAAAAGAACTCCTGTTTCAAATAGAAGAATCCCAGGGAGCGATCCCTCAGAAAAAGGTAAGAGAACTACAAGGATTTGTACTCCACAGTTCATCTGTGAAGCTACTGTGGGCTTAGAAACAGTTCTTGACTCAAATATGAAAGAGCTTCACTTCATTTACAAAATTATAGATTATAGCTTTTCCTGAAGAATTAATTCATTTAAAGCATTTTTAATGAAGTCTTGTATTCCCTTTAGAATCTTTTGACTCTAGCTTTATGTAGAAACAATTTCACGTTCCTCATCTTTTCTCTAAAAGATACATTCATAGAGACTTCTCATATTACAATACAATCTCCATAAATATGTTCTATGGCTGGATGATATTCAGTGGAGTTGAGACGTTAGCATTCCCTAACACCTCCTATCAATGGACACTTCAGTTGATTAGAAGATGTCAGTATCATAAACATTGCCATAAGAGCCTTTGCACGCCCGGCTTTCTTTGTATCCATTGAATTATTTCTCAATATAGTCACAAGGGAAGGAAAATATCTGTATCTCTTAATTGAGATTGCCATGTTAGTCAGTTTTCCATCACTACACCAAAATGCCTGAGATAACTAGCTTATAAAGAGAAAAGGGTTATTTGGGCTCATAGTTCTGGAGGTTCTAGTTGAAGATCAGGTAAATCCATTGTCTTGGGCCTCTGGTGAACCTGCTAGATGTCAATGATGGGGAATGTGTAGAGTTAGAACCCTTTTCCTTTTGCTTTCATAGCCAGAAAGCAAAAAGAAAAGGTGAAGGGGCTGTCTGACAATCCCCTTTGAGGGTACACACGGCTCCTCCATGAGGCTCCATTTCTTAAAGGTTCCAGCACCTCCTAAGAGCAACCCCCGGGGATCAAGCCTTTGACACACAGGCTCTGGGGGACTTTCCAGATCCAGATCACAGCAGCTGTGTTTTATCAATTTTCACTACCAACGGTAATCACCACGAGCCTGGTAATTTTCTGCCACCTCAGCAACTTTGGTTCTTGTTACTTTTACGGTTTTTGTAATTGTCGGTGTGCCTCGTGTTGAGTAGTTGTAAGATGGCTATTGAAGGATTTGTGACATTGGATGGGCGGAGGCAGGGACGGACTTCCGCCTGCATCCTGACTGGTGGGCTCCAAAGCCATCGTGGGAAGACCTGTCGGAACTCAGGGGCCGAGGCTGCTGTGGACCTGAACCCTGCAGACCTTGGCCTCCACCTTGCCATCCAAAAGGGCCCAGGTTGAACCTCAGACTCACGGCCCAGGTTGAACCTCAGACTCACGGCACTGGGTTCCTGGTAATGTTTAGTTACTTTTAACTAAATTATTTTCGCCTGTTCCATGTAGATTTTCCCTATTGTTGTCAAACGTTTATCATTTTAATTTTTTTATGATAAATATTTTAGCATATATATACAATTATGCACAATATATAACACTATATATAAGTATTTATTGTTATATAAGTATTTATGTATTCTATATTATGCATTATTATTTACACATAATTATACTAATATATGTATTTTACTTATGTTGGCACAATATTTATGAGTATCACTTATATGAATTATTTTTTATCTATGTAGATAATGTGTTTTGATTTATATATAATTATATACACTGATATATGTAAAAACTCTTTATTGGTATAGTATTTATATATTATAAATAAATACTATTTTCTATTATAAATATTTCTTTCATATATTATGATTTGTACATAATTATAGAAACTAGTATACATATATAGCCTATATTTGTACAGTATTTACATATGTTAATTATACCTATTCTTTTTCTTTCATGTGGATATAAATTAAACATAATTTTAAATACTAATATATGTATAAAACCTATATTGGTATAATATTTATACATTACATGTACTATTTCCTATTCATATTATGAAATACATATAATTATATATACTCCTACTTATACTACCTATGTGGGTATAATATTGACATTATAAATCATACATCTTATTTCACTTTCATGTGGATGCAGTATGTTACGACTTATTCATAATCATGGTCTAATGTACCCATCAGACCTAGGTTGGTATGATATTCACGTACAGTATCTGCTGTTTCCCTTTCATAAGGAGAGTCAGTAACAGGTACACAGGGGCATCCATCAGTCAGTAGACACGGACACGCAGAAAGACACCTTCCATATGTCAGGGGAATGTAGACCGCCAGGCTCTGCCAAGCCTTGTCCATGACAAGCCGCCAGCAGTCTTTCCGTGTTCTCTGATTCTCCAACCTGAGTGAGCTTCTGAGTCCCCTGGTGGGCTTATCACACGCAGGTGACAGGCCCCACCTCAGAGTCTATGACTCTGTTGACCTCCACATAGACAAGGCCTGCTGACCACTAGCCACAGGGCAAGCCTGCTCACAGTCTTCCTGTCCAGGATCTGGGTCCAGTGGCCAAGGTTGAGAGGACTAGAGAGACAAAGTCCTGGTGACACTTCCTGGAGCTCAGAAGAACATTCTCCTGTAAATCCATCTTCAGCAAAGTTCCCAGCCTGGCCACCCGTCAGAACCACACAGAGAGCTTCCTAATCAAGAAAGCCAGGACTTAAACCAAGAAGCCCTTAAAACAATGATAATTACAAAAATACATGCCAGATCTTCCTTTAGGTACTTTAAGCACGTTTTCATCCTAATGGTGCCAGGATTATCATTATCTCTGTTTTATAGATGGGGAAACTGAGGCAGAAAGGGATTAAGTAACTTGGTCAAGTTCACAGGCTTGCTGGAGGCAGATGGAGGACCCAGCTTTAATCACTGTGACTTCAAGAGGAGCCGGTGACCTCCACAGCCTTCTGAGTTAGTAATGCCCAGTACCTGGGTAGAGTGTGTGAAGAGGAGTAGATATGATAAAGAGGCTTGCTGGGAAGTCTGCTTAAAAAGCAGTTTGACTGGGCTGGGGTTGCAGTTCAGTGGTAGAGGACTTGCCTAGCGAGTACCAGGCCCAAGGTTCTAGCCCCAGCATTCAAAAAAAAAAAAAAAAAAAAAAAAAAAACTTGACTGCTTTTCCACTCTACACATCCAAGCTGTCTTGCTTACTTCACCAGGAGACAGATACTTGTGCTCTAGAGATGGTAGATGGTAGATCTGTACTGGGAGATACCAGGTGCAGATAAAGATGGAGGCACCACAAGAAAATGGGGATTAGCCAAGATATTTACTATGAGCACATGATAAAGCTGGCTCCTTCCCACACTGGCTCTCAGAGCAATGTGGCAGGGCCTGCTCCTTCCAAACTGGACAGAGTTGGGTCCTTCTCTAGGGAACTGACCAGGCCTGACAGAGAGGCATATGATGAGGCCTATTATTATTGACAAATATCCCCTATGCATCCCCCTAGGTAGTGCCCCCAGCAGGAGCAACATGAATCTAGAGACCTAAACAAGGAGGAAAATAGCAGCTTGAAGCCAGGCACGGTAGTGTGTGCCTATAATCCCACTCAAGAGGCTGAGGTGGGAGACCCACTTGAGCCCAGGGGGTTGGGGCCAGTGTGGGCAACTCAGCAAGACCCTTTGCAAAAGGAAAAAAAAAAATTCATTTCATACCAGGGTTGGAAAGTCAAGTTGAGAAACTAGAAAAGAAAGCAAAAGTGCAAATTGGTAGAAAAAAGATAGGAAACAACCAAAATCCCAATCAGAAATTCCATCATCCAAATTATAAGAGTTACACAAAAAAAAAAAGAAGAAGAAGAAGAAAAGAGAAAAGGGAGGGGGGAAGTCATCAGGGAAATAATCAAAATGTTCCAGAACAGAAGTAGTCACGCACAATACTACAGGTGCTCACTAGGGGTAGGAGAAGGTGTTTGAGGACCCTGGGACAAACAGGCTGTGTGATGTGGGCAGGCCTTCGTCCTAGGGACACGCACTGAGAAGCAGCTCACTGATAAATAAGCCAGAATCAGGGATCCTGAGGGTCTTAGCGAGCCAGACTCTCCAGTCCCAAGGGAGGTGATTTCTGACCAGAATCACTGAAGGGCAAAGAAGAACAAAGACCATTTTAAACACTCAAATTAAGTACACATCCCTTTTCAGGCAGAAGCTATATGATGTCCACCTAACAGAGGAGGCATGGGATCCAGGAAATGCATCCAAGCAAGAAGAGGGAGAGGGGATGTCCAGGGTGAGGATGAGCGAGACCCCCAGATGGCCACCGCCAGAGCAGGCAGATGCACCAGGGGTGTGTGCTCCAAGTCCACCGCCTAGAGTGAGAGGCAATTTAGACTGCTGGCAGGGGCTTGGGGTCTGATCATGATAGGTGCAAAGATGAGCCTGTGATCGACTAAAAAGACAGATTTTAAGCTCCAAGGGACATAAAGACATGGACAGAAAAGACAAAAAAATAAAAAAAAAAAATCTTAGGGTGCCATGGGCTAAGTTCTAAGTAACATGTGCATGATCAGAAAATTGTGAACACTGAGTGTGTCTGAGGATCCTGCACCCACAGCTTCAACCAACATTGGAGTGAAATGATTATTTCTGTATTCTAGAAGATTACCAAAAACAAAACTTGAATCGGCTCTGCACCAAGCACGACCCTGAATCCTCAGGTGGAGAGGTGTGTGAATGTGGCACTAGATACCAGTCATCTCGGTGCTTTACAGAATATGGAGGATGTGTGCATTGGATGGAAATGCTACACCATTTTGTAGAAGGGCCTTGAACATCTGCAGATTTGAGTATCTGTAGGGGTCCTGAAACTGATCCCCCTCAGACAAACAGAGATGACTATAAATGTGCGGGGAGAATGGGAAGTTGGGAAGTGCATCTGTGTGGTGTGAGAAGATATTGTAGATTTCAAGGAATCAACAGATACCAAAGAGTAATGGAAACTCATGTTGCTGGTACATGAGATTTAGGAAGAGAGGGTCAGGGGCTGCCATTTCTCCTGACATGCTCTATAGAACTGACCCATCCTCAGTTTGCACACATAATGTTAGCCCACAGGTTTATAGATCACGTGCTCTAAGAGAAATCCCAAAGGAACAAATGTCTTTCTTAAGGCTCTGATTCTAACAGTTCTGTATCTTGTGATCCTGCCAGTAGGAACCGGCTGCAAAACATATTTCTAGATATCTAAGTAAGTGAACTGTTGGATAAAATTTCTTATGATTGTCTGTCTGCGTGGTGAGAGTCTGCCAACACTGATGGCTGGTTCTGTTGCGGTTGATGCTGGTGGTTCTGTGGGCTGCTTGGGCCACACCTGTAGGCAGTGTTGAAGGCCTTCCATCCTCAGAGCAGGGCAAGGGGGCACGCAGCGCACTCAGTGAAAACCTAACCCAATGGGAATGCAAAATGGTACAGCCGCTTTGGAAAACAGTTTGGCAGCTTCTTAAACTGAGGGCTTGGAATGTAATCAGTGGTGGAGCGCTTGCTTAGCATGTGTGAAACCCTGGGCTTAATTCCCAACATGGCAAAAAAAAAAAAAAAATTAAACACAGATTTATTCATCCACCCAACAGTTCTACTCCTGGGACTCTACCCACAATACATGAAAAAATGTCATCTGCAGAAGACCTGTGCCCAAACATTCATAGCATCATTATTCATAATAGCCTCAAAGTGGGGTCCACCCAAATGCCCATCAATTGCTAAATAGAATACTACTTGGTAATAAAAGGAGCAAGCTACTGTTATATGCTACAACATAGATGGACCTCTAAAACATTATGCTCAGAGAAAGGAAGCCAGACACAACAGCCCACAAGCATGATTCCATCTGTGTCAAGTATTCCCATGAGGCAAATCTACAGCGACAGAAAAGAGATCACTGGATGCCTGGGGCTGGGGCCTGGGGGGCCAAAAATGGCACAGAGGAACTTTTGGGTGGAAACATTTAATGTTCAGATTGTGGGGATGGTGGTACCCTGTAAATATTCTAAAAATTATTGAATTGCTCTTTGATATCAATCAATCTTGGAAACAAAATCTGGTTTTTTTGTTTGTTTGTTTTTTTGTAAGTGCCAGAAAATCTAATTTTTAATAAAAAATAGAAAGACATCACTTTGTATAAAAGCTTGGGCATTCTGATGCTCCCAGTGCTATTATGAGCCCTTGAACCCATTTGTTCCTTTGCTCACAGAACAGCTATGTGGGGTGGGATGGATTGAGACGGGGCAGGAGAAGATCTGGCAAAATAAAGAATCTGCAATTTTAGCAAATGAGAGAAAATTATTGTCCCTTTTAAAACTGGAGTATACTATACTTTGAGGTCTCTCTGAAGAAGCAATGCCCATGACATTCAATTCTGCTGTAAAAAATCTTTTTGGGGGCACCTCTCCACCTTAGTCAGGGGTGGGTGGGGTAATGACTCCCATCTGAAGATATTCACAAAGGTGCAGAGTGGAGAGAAATAATTCACACCATAATCAATGAAAACGGGTTTCCAATGTTAGTCTCCAATCTATTAAAAGTCGTTTTTTTAAATATGTTTTAAAAGTTGAGTGATTTTTGTGCGACCTTCTCGGAACTGCAAATTTCCCTGGTTCGGTTTGGCTTTCCTGGAAAATGTTATCAAGTCATCAAAGAATAATGGGTTTGAAGAGTCAGGATGGGCTTAGGGGGAGGACGGTGGCCCACGGCTTCACCTGAGATGGGTCTTTTGAGCGATCTTTTGAGCACACAGGGCATCGGAGGGCTGATGATAATCTTTATGTAAATAATATAAGAATGCCAGAGTGATCTATAATAATCTGTAACATTACAAGTGAATCATGTAAAAGAATCTGTAATATCCTACATGAAATACTATACATGAAGAGTTTCCTGCGCTGAGCCTAGGGCTGACATTTGATAATATTCAGCTGTGATGGCAGGTTAGCTTTGCCGGGTGGTTAGTTCCCTCCCTGAGTCAGACGTTTACAAGAGGGGTGTGACGCAGGGGGAAACAGCCCTTAACTTACCTGCCAGTAAGTTGATGTCAGGCAGAACTCACTGCCTGGTATTACCTCCTATAATGGTACAGTTGACTTAGGGAGGGACTGAACATGCAGACCCCCGTGCCTGGTTTGGCATTACCAGGAGAGACCAGGTTATGCTGTGATAACAAAAGACCCCCGACACCTCTGTGGCTTACTGACTGCCCTCTCCACACCTTCGCCCTGGGTCAGATCAGGCTCTGTTCTCTGCCATCTACTCTCAAGGACTCAGTAAACAGAGCAGCCTCTGTGTGGGACCCTGCACACAACTGCATTCAGGAGCAAGGACCCTCCATTTTCCACCAAGAAATGACACAAATCAATCACCGCATTGCTCATATTGTACCAGCCAGGGCAAGTGACAAGGCCATGCTGAGCTCAGCAGAGGGGAGCTACACTAGCCTCCCAGCATCTCCGCTCTGCCCATCATGTGACCCAGGCTCCTTCACATCTCAGGAAAGACCAACCCAGTGAATGCTCAGGTGATGGAATGAATGAATGAAGGCTGAACACTAAAGCCGTGCCGTCGGGGATTGAGCCTGGAGAGGCCCAGAACCCTTGCCATGAAAGAGTGTCACCTGCCATGCTCCGGAGCCCCAGGGCCTGCTCCCCTGATCCCATGACCTAGTGAGAAGGTCAATGTGGAGCAGGTAATCATGAGAGCACTGTGAAATGAGAAGGGCAGGGCTTCTGCCGCCATTTACATGGGCACTTAAAATATAGACATGCAAAAAAGAAAATAACCACTGCCAACATTCAGTGCACCCTTTCATCCTCTGTCTATAGTTTTGCACATAAATAAAATCACCTTGCTTTCACCTAATGATAACATGAACATCTGTCCTTACCAACAGATATTCTTCTAAGCAAACAGGGTTCTTAATCTGGGGTCCATGTAATTCAATGGGGGGAAAAAACCGAATCCTCATAACTTGGGATTTACTGCAGGCAACAGCCACGTTAGTTGATGATCGGTACAGTTTTTAGATACATTTTTTAAAATCCTTTATGTTTCTCACTATCTCAAATTACAATAATAACTACCACCACTCTATCTAGATATTTTATGAAACAATAAATAAACTTCTAGAGTTGTATGTGACTTGTATTTTTAAAATATAATTGGTTGCCTTTGTAATTTCTTATAACTTTTATTTTATGCATCCAAAAACATTATTATGTATAAATATATGCTGGATTTTTTTCATGAAAGGCAAACACTCCACCCTTAGCTACATCCCCAGCCCAAGAGACTCACTTTAGACAGGCATGGGTTGAAAGTGAAAAGAATAAAAAGATATTCCATCCAAATAGTGACCTGAAAAAAGCGAAATAAAAAGGAATATGAGAAAATATTATGAATAATCATACACTAACAAATTGAATCAACTAAATGGAAATGATAAATTCCTAGAAACCTATGAACTACCTACCCTGGATCACAAAGCAATAGAAAATTTCTGCAGACATAGAACTAGTAAGAAGATTGAATCAATAATCAAAACCTCCCAACGAAGGAAAGCTGAGGACCAGATGACTTCACTAGTGAGTTCTAAAAAAGAAAATCTAAAGAATTAGCACCAATCCTCCTAAACTGTTCCCCCAAAAAAATTAAAGAGAAGGGAATACTTAAAGCCAAAGAAAAAGGGAACCACAGGTAAATATCCCTGAGGAATACTGATGCAAAATTCCTCAACAAAATACTAGCAAACAGTTGGGCGTGGTGCTGCACACCTGTAATCCTAGCAGCTCGGGAGGCTGAGGCACGAAGATCACAGGTTCAAAGCCAGCCTCGGCAACTTAGTGAGGCCCCAAGTAACTTAGCAAGATACAGTCTCGAAATAAAAAAATAAAAGGGCTGGAGATGTGGCTCAATGGTTAAGTGCCCCTGAGTTCAATTCTTGGTCCAAAAAAAAAAAAAAAATACTAGCAAACAGAATTCAACAGCTCATTAAAGAATAATACACCATGACCAAGTGCGATTTATTCCTGGAACACAAAGATAGCTCAACATACAAAAGTAAGTAATGTGATATGATACCATATAAGCAGAATGTAAGAAAAATAACCCCACATAGTCATCTCAATGGATGTAGAAGAAGCATTTCACAAAATTCAACACCCTTTGTGATTTAAAAAGACACCCAACAAACTAGGAATAGAAAATAAATTATCTTAACATAATAAAGACCATATTTGGAAAGCCACAACTAACATCATTTTCAATGATGAAAAACTGAAAGCTTTGTTTTTAAGTTGAGAATCAAGACAAGAAGGCCCACTGTTTACCACTTCTATTCCATATAGCACTAGAAGTCCTTTATAGAGAAATTAGACAAGAAAAGGAAATGAAAGGTATCCAACTAAGAAATGACTAATACAATGAACTCTGCAAATGACACAATCTTATATGTAGAAAACCTTACAGATCACACACGCAAATGTGTGAGCATGTTAGAACTAAGAAATAAATTCCGCAATGTTTCAGGTTACAAAACCCACCCACAAAATCTATTATAACCAGTAACGGTGGCACATACCTCTAACTCCTGCAACTCAGGAGGCTGGGGCACTTCACAGCTAGAGCAGGATTCAACTTTGAGGCCAGCCTCAGGAATTTAGCAAGATACTGTCTCAAAAAATAAAAAAGGACTGGGGATGTAGCTCAGTGGTAAAGCACCTCTGAGTTCAGTCCACAGTATCTGGCCCTGCCCCGCCCCACAAAAAATCAGGAAAGGTTCAACTTCTCTCTTATAAGGATCTGGCTTTCCCAACACCATTTGTTGAAAACACTTTTTTTTCTCCTGTAATTATTGCTTTCGTCTTTTTTTAATATTTATATTTTAGTTGCAGATGGACACAATTTTATTTTATTTTTTTAATTTTTATGTGATGCTGAGGATCGAACCCAAGGCCTCACATGTGCCAGGCAAGCATTCTACTGCTGAGCCACAACTCCAGCCCCGATTCTTGCTTTCTTTAAAGATAAGTTTCCTCTTCATCTTGGGTCTACAGAACAGAAAAGGGAGCTCTGGAAGGTATATATTATAGGTTAAGTCCATTGGAAGAAACTACCATTTCTGTTCCACTTCCAAATACTGCTACCTTTTTGAGGTTGGTAGGTTTGTTCACAGTGCCGAGGAGGAAACCTAGGGGCTCAGGCACACCTAACAAGTGCTCTAACTGAGCTTGCCCACAGCCTGAAATATTACTATCCTCATGGGCCACTTACTTAGTGTTCATAGGGTTGAGACCACTTGACTACTGGGGACTTCTTGTGGAAATCATCAGTTTGATCAACATTTATGAAGTGTTTCCTGGCTACCTAGTAGCGTTATGAGCATAGGGATACAGCAGTAGTCAAAGCAATGTCCTTGCCCTTAGGGATTTTTTATTGTAATAGACATGGGGTTGGAGAAGCCAGGGTAGATTCCGAGAGCAAGAGTTAGGATGTCCAAGAAACATTCACTACAGTAAGTAAACACCATCTATAATAAACCCTATGCCACTTGTGTAGGTGCCAAGGACCTTTAGTAGTCATATTATGAACTGCCTATTTTTCTTTTTGGAGTATTACGGATTGTCTTGTGTACACTAAGCAAGCCCTCTACCACTGAGCTACGTTCCCAGAACTAGAATTACTTTTAAAAAGAGGATTTATTTGACAAATCAATTAGTACAGATTAAATTTCGTGTATAAGTTATATAAATACTACTTCTCAATGAAGATAACTTTTATAAGGTAGAATCAAATACATTTTAATAAAATTAGAAGCTTTTTGTCACCATCATAAATATCTGAGATAATCAACGTAGGAGAAAGTTGTCGTTTTGTTTTGTTTTTACAGTTTTGGAGGTTTCTGTCCATGATTGATGGGTCCTGTTGTTTTGGGTGCGTGGTGGCACTTCATGGCTGGAGCAGGTGGCAGAACACAACTGCTGTCTTTGTGGTCAGGATGTGAAAAAGTGCAAGAGACCAGAGTCTCATGATCTCCTTGATCTGAAGACCTCTCACTAGGCCCACCTCTTAAAGGTTCTACCACCTCCCAGTAGTGCCACTCTGAGGATCAGGCCCCTGATAGATGCAGAACATTCTAGACCAAAACTATAGGAATTGAGCACCACAAAAATAAATTAGGGAGATATTAACTTTGGCTGTAAAAAAAACCCCACAAGATCAGAGCATTTCCAGATAGACTGGGTGGTTAGTGGGGAATGGAAAGCAAAGAGGGGTAGGAGGGCATGCCTGCTTGTAGGAGGCACTTGATGATCAACCTTTTAGGTGATGGGCAGAGGGGCAGGGAGGCTTCAAAGTGGGGTGGGCAGTATGCAGGTGTTCATCTGAGACATCCTTGAAGGGTCTCCAGGAAGGCTCCACAGGTAACCCCAGAGAAGTCGTTTTCCTGGTAAAGTAGTGTTCTTGTGCACATCTGGAGAGATGGTGGCACGTCAGCTGGTGTTGAATCTCAGTTTCAGCATGAGGGGCCAAAATGATGAGCTTCACATTCAGACCTGGATGGAAATTTTGCTTAGGAAAGGCATTTCATTATCCCAAGTCTTTGTTTCATTATCTGTGAATTCAAGAATAGAATCCGTCTCTTAAAGTTATAAGAAGGCATCTCTTTTTTCTTTAAAACTTTCAATCATTTGTTTTGTTCCCAGACAGGGAATTGGACAAAACTTGGCCATCTCTATTTCCCACCGTGCCAGCTGAGGTGTTAGAGTCTGTAAACAAGTCAGGATGGCGCCTGGCAAAATGCCAGAGGGAGTGGTTTGTGAAGTAAGGCCAGTGAGCCATTAAGTGTGGAGATCCCTTATTGGTTGACTGCTGTATCTAGTTTATGCTAATTAAGATAAGCTGTGTGGAATGCATAAATACCCCTCCTGTCCTACAATAAATGGCTCCCACTCCTGCTGTATCAATGTACACAAGTTGTTCGTCAACCCCCCCCCCCCCCCCCCGGCTATTTTGCCCAGCCAGCTGGGCTGCGGCACTGAGGCAGAATGATAGGTGTACTCATTGGGTGTACTCAACAGCATCGTGGTGCTGGTTGTTGGCTAGTAGCTCAGTTGGAACTTGTCTAGAGCTTTGGTTCCTCTTCATGTGGGCCTCCACACTGCTGCTTGAGCTTCCCTACATCATGGTCTCCAAGAGCAAAGTAAAGTCTATCTATCTATCTATCTCTATCATTTATCTATCTACCTACCTGATTCCCCCTCATTCCACCTCCTTTTCTCTTACCCCCCCAGGCTTGACCATATAACCAATACAATTCTCTGAGTTCCTAGTCATTTAGCTTTTATGAACACATTCCTCCCCCTTCTGATATCCAACCTGGCATTAGTCTGTTCTCAGCTTCCTGCTCTGGCTGACATCTTTCCTGACTCCCTCAGTCTTGATTTCTGGTATTTATCTTTGGCTCGTCTCCAGTGTCAGCTTTCACATATTGGGTAGTAGTTTGATTTCCTCCTTCACCCATGATTCTTTGGAACTGATCTAGTTTACTTTCTGGCTTTACTCCACACACTCTTCTTTCCAGCAAGTAGTTTCTGCTGGGTCTTTGCTTTCATTTTGCAGCACTTATGTGGGGCAGGAGCTTGCAAACAACAACAAAACAGTTGGGTAGTTGTAAGTAACAGTACCAGAAGGATCAAGGATTCAGATGCACTTGTCAATATGTTGGGCAAGACATTTACACTCTTTCAGTCTTGATTTTTTTTTCATTTTAAAATGGGTCTGGGTGTACTTGGACAGGAGGAATGACTTCTAATGTTCTATAACACTGTAGGATAACTACGGTTCACAACACTTAATTGAATGTTTTGAGCAGAGAGGATTTTGAATGTTCCCAACACAAAAGATGATCAACCTTTGAGGTGATGGGCAAGCCAGCTGGCCTGATCATCAGACCAGGGTATGCATTACATACATGTATTGAAATATCACACAGCATCCCCACAAATATGTAGAATTATATGCCAACTGAAAATTTAAAAACAAGCAAAACTCCCAAATACTAACAACTTTAACAAAAAAAAAAAAAAACAACGAAGAATACAATACCACTTGCTGTGCTGTTATGAGGGCTGAAGGAGAGAGTTCATGCTATGAGCCTAATTGGAGGTCAATGAGTATTCATCTCCTCCTCCTTTGCCCTCTCCTCCTGGCACATGGAAGAGCCAAGTGCTGCCTGCTAAGCAGGTTGTTCTTGTCAATGCTGTCTGCATCGAGGGGACTTGCTGGGGTGAAAGTGGTGGAGGTGGCAAAGGTGTGGTCAAGGCTAAGCACAGGGATGCTGGGGTGCCACCCAGCAGAGCCCATAGGGTGTGGCTGTGGGTCTGATAGCATCTGGGACTCCCAGTCAAGGCTGCAGGCCTGGAAGTGGATGCGGCCATGACAGCACTAAGGCTGGACCCCAGCAAAGCAGGATGTGAGCAGAGCCCCTGCCTCCTGGCTGATGAGGAGCTGAGTTGCTTCAAGCATCACTGGGAGCCCTGCAGCAGTGTCAGGGTGCGTAGATGAGAAGAGGGCTCCGCTGGTTCCTCCTTAAGATTAATTGGGGCATCAAGTTTGTTATGGTAGGTTGTGAGAGACTCGGAGGGGGTAGGAAGTTTTCAGTCCTCCAGTCTGGTGACTTTGGTGAAAGAGCTAGCGGGGATACAATTTGTAAGATTAAGAGAAACAAAGTCAGGGACAGCTCTCGGCCCAGGCTCCATTCTTCTTTAAAAGCTTCTACAAATGATTTTTTTTGTACATCTCACTGTAAGACTCGGACAATAAAGGCAAGCAAAAATAGAAAATCAACATTACCTGTCTTTAAATGTTGATTCATATGCAAACAGTGAAACTCCACACCATGTTCAACCACAAGATTGGGATCCTAATTAGAATAAATTATACTCCATGTATGTATAATATGTCAAAATGCACTCTACGGTCATGTGTATCCAAAAAGAACAAATTTAAAAAGATATAAAATTACGAAGTTGGTTTACAGCTTTTCTTCCTTTCACGTGCACATATGGCTACATAGGATTTCAGTATATGAATTTACTTAATTATTCATAGTTAATTAATTTTTAATTTACTTTTTGTATACCATTTGTTTAACCGACTCTCCATTTTGAACATCACATTTCCAGGTTTTAAACATTCCAAAATCTGACTCTTGATTATTCTTGGGTCTGAATCTTAAGGCACATCCCTGGTCATTTTCTTAGAATAAGCTCACAGAATTAGAATAGCTCTGAAGGCATTTGATATCAAGTGACAAAACACCATCCGCATGGTTGGACTAATTTATATTCCCTTCAGCAAAGTGTGAAGCTGTCAGTTTCCTGAGGCTCAGACCACCAGTTAATTTTATTAAGAGTTTTTCTCTCCAAATTTTGAGTGAAAAATAGCATGGATTTGTTATGGATGGAATTGTGCTTTACCAGAATTCATATGTCAAAGCTGAACCCTGGATGTGACTATAGGTGGAAATGGGACCCTTGAGGAGGAAATAAAAATTAAATGAGGCCAGAGCCCTGATCGGATAGGGCTTATGAGAAGAGGAAGAGAAACCAGAGTGCTCTGTCCCTGTCCTTATTTCTGTCTCTGACTCTATCTCTCCATGCATGAGGAAAGGCCATGTGAGAATGTGGCTGTCTGCAGGCCAGGAGGCAGGCCCTCAGTGGAACCCACCCATGCTGGCAATTTGATCTTGGATTTCCAACCTCAGAACTATAAGAAACAAGTACTGTTGTTATTTCAGCCATCCACCTGTGTTGCAGTATTTTTGTTATGACAGCTTGGGCTGACTAATACACACTTTGTTTTACTTGCATCCCTTTGTATGTTCATTATGTTCTGGATACAGGTCATATTTACTTATGATTACCTCACTGTAATAAAGGCCTAAGTTCAATGCTTCTGGGAAGCAATGGAAACTTTTACGAGGTGGGGTCCAATGGGAGGTCTTTGGGGCATACTGTTGCAGGGGGTTCTGAGACACCCGTCCCCTCCTCTTCCTCTCTTTTTTTATTCTACCTAGGATCTGGGCAGTCTTTCTCTGCCACGTGCTCCCACCATGATGGGCTATCTTGCAACAAGCCCAAAAGCATCAGGACCAATCAGTCATGATGTAAAACCTCCAAAACGGTGAGCTGATGATCTCAGTTCCTTCTTCCTCCTGTTCTTCATCGTAGATGATGTGGCCTACAATCTATCTCAGCATGTTTAGGAGCATGAAAAAGAGCAAGTTCTAGAGGTATCTGGCCAGTACCTGGCCCTGAAGATTCCCTCCAGAACTGCTTCTCAGCCTGCATAGAATAACACACAAGAGTCCTCTCTGAATGCTGCAACCACCACACAAGTCCAAGTGCTTATGGTGAACTTAGACTGACCCGATGGGTAGAGAAAAACTTGGGTTTAGGATTTTCAAGTGGATATTTATTTAAACTGCATTTTCATTAAGCAGAGAGTGAGCTCAAAATCATTGAGTGAATGATTTCAATTTAGAAAACTCATTAAAACTGTGTTTACAGTTATGCATTTCAGGTTTTAATCTACCCTGCTACATTTGCAGGTGACCAGTGTTCCTGCAGGCAGAAGCCACACAGAGGCCTGGCCCTGTGCCACTGCCCTCATTGGACACCCTGCTGACAGCAATTGAAAAATGCCCTCACGCCCTGCTGGACTGCTCCATGGGGTGGTCGTGACATTGGAGGTGGAGTCACCTGCCTGCAGAGCCATGCCTGGAACCTCAGGCCATGCCCTGGCCTGTGGCCAGGCAATTCTCTCCTCTCTCTGGGGCCTGCGGCTCTCATCTGTAAATAACTGGCCTGGGAAGGAAAGGGAACAAAAGAGGACTCACGACCTGGCCTGGTGCTCTCCCTTGCTCTGGGCTCACCCTCCTGAGACTGTCTCTGATGACATTTTGATAACACTGTGTCTAGAAATCACATTTTTCCCCCTGGAGACTTAAGACTCAACACATACATGCACACGTGTACTTGGGTGCTCACAGACAAGCACACATGCACACACACACACATGTACACACGCTCACAGGTGTGTACACATATCCACTCACCCACACACATGCTCACACACAAACAGCAACATCAGACCTGAGACCCAGATTCTGATTTAACTGATTGGAGTGGGTCCTGGGGAATATTTTTTTTGTAATGGAGCATGCACACAGATAAACCCCTCAACACCATGAGTGTCACAGCACACACCCCATCAAATGCAGCAGGGTTTCATATTATTCACAGATGTTTCTCACAATGGATTGGTCGGAGAAACCTATGAATGACAGAAGTCTGGCAGCTGCCTCCCAGGAACCCACTTGGTTGTGTGCATGTTGAATTAAATTCCTCCTGTCTGGATTCACTGCTGCTTACAACACAGAACACAGCCTATGCCACCCCTGGGTCCCCACCTTCCTACTGTCCCCCAGGCTTTCTCCAATGGGCTCACCGATGGGGAGCCCGGGAGAACGGGAGACAGGTGAGGGGGTCAGGACACCACAGCCTGGCTGGGTCCCTCTCTGCTGGCCACTTCTCTCTTTTTAAGGGCAGTCCTTTTTATAAGACCCCTCCTCTTGGGCCCAGAGGGGGTCACAGCTGCACTGTGATGACCCCAGGGTGTCTTGCACCAGTCCCTGGGGATTCCCTAGGCCATATTTTTGCACACTCTCTTTATTAGACCCTCTTCCGGTCACCCTCACGGAAGACTTCTCATCCACTTTATGCTGGGACTCTGACCCGTAAGATTGACTGAGATGAAGGACACAGCTGTCCTTGTCCCTGAGACCCCTGTGGACTGCATGTCCCAGAGGGATCTGCATGTAAGCTGAGTCAGGGGCATGGACAACCCTGCTCACGGTGTCCGTGGTCAGGTGAGGCCGTGTTTTGACCTTGGGCAGGAAAGATGATCAACATGGAGAAGGTGCTTCTTTTGAAACGCATGGGGAATAATTTTTTTAAATGTGGTACTCAAAAGGGAAAGCCAGAGGAGAAAAGCTCAGAACCATTGTATGAATGAACACACACACACACACACACACACACACACGTGAACACACACACGTCACAGTACCATAACACAGCAACACATCTTAGCCTAAGACACACTCCTTCAGGAGGTGTCTGCAGTAGGCAATAGAGAAAGAAACAGACAGGCAGGTAGCTCTGAGCAGGACAGCAACACAGAACAAGAGAAGCTTCTTCAAACAGATGCTAATCAGACCCTACACATTAACGAGTATGACAAATTCAATGCACTTTACTGGAGGTTCAAAACATGCATTTTATAAAGATGTGCTAGGTGCTGTTTTGTGGTAGTCTGTCAATCACAGAATACCTCTTCCAATATTTTCATTGTCTTTGTGTTTTTGCAAGAGGCTCAATTTTGCCCAAAGAACCTGGAATTAATTCCTTCCACTCTGTGTTATGGCAAAACATGTGTTACCATGGTTTCTTAAAACAAAATTTCAATTAGCAGATGGAGCTACAGAGAGGAAAGTGTCTTATTGGTGCAGAAATTTGGAACAGGATTAAAGCTAAAATAAACACATTTCAAAAAGTCCTACCATTTAGAATTACAATGAATAACTGCCAACAGCATGGTGGTATATTAGTTATTGTGTTAAACATTCTTAATTGATATGTATCTTATAAAAATTAGCGAAGTCAGTTTACAATATGTTTTATTTTAGTCAATAATATTTTTAAACTTAAGAGAATGTTGGATGGAGGTAGATAAAATGCAGGAATTTATTTAGAATTCACTGTAGATGATTATAAACCATTGGAACATTTTGAAAATGTTGAAATGAATCAATGGAGATAATCTAAATTGTCACCAGAATTTCAATTAATTTATCTTGTAAACTATTTTAAGCATTCAGAAATGACAAGGTAAGACTAATAGTCTATGAGTGGTTTGTTATCATTCAAGATCTGTCCTCCCAGAGCAATATCATTTTAGCTGAACACATGCCTATTTAGAATGAGGACTCTGTTTCCCCGCTTCCCTTGCAGCTACACATGGTCATGTGACTAATATCACCATGCAGGTCAGGGTGCTTCACCTTTTTGGAGGCTTCCTTAAGTTCTGCACCTTCTTTATTCATTTCTCCTCTTTGGTCTCATGTTGGTGGGTGCTGCTCAAGCTTCTGGGTTTGGTTTCTCTGTGAGGACAATCCACTTCTCCCTAGAGTAAGCAGAAACTATCTCGAGTCTGCTTGCCATTTGCAGAGGTTCTCAACTCTAACCACTGCAAATTCCTTCATCCACTCCATAGGGTTGAGAATATAAAGGAGCAGGTGGTGTTCTTACAAGTTCTCCCAGGAGAATATGATTAATATTGCAGTTCTGAGTGACCATGGTGAAACTCAGATAACCAGGGTTCTGGAAAAAAAGAGACCTGGTCCCAGCCCAAGGTTCTGTGAGACCTGAGAGAGGCAGACAGATCCAGGATTGCACAGGGTGAAATCATCCCAGGGTGAAAGGGGAAACTCATGGAAAGAAGTGAGTCCTGGGTGTGAGCAAGACAAGTGGGTCCCTGTAATTTGCATCAGAAGGACAGGGCTTATAAAGTACCCAGGACAAAAGTGATTTCATCCAAACTTGAATGTAGCTGGTTTAACTTAAGCGAATAACATCAGGCACATTTCTGGTATTGATGTCACCAGGATCTGGTTGGTTGTGAAGCTCCATGTATCACTCCAGTGGTTTTGCTGACTTACAGGTTGCTAGGAAAACAGGTTCCGCACTCCTCAGGAGCACACAGGTTGGTTACAGCTTCAGGTGGCTGGGTCAGGTGGATCTTGACTGCTGCATCCCTGGCCTGGTAGCACACTCTCCCACTGTCTCGGTCACCCACTAGGAATGGGAAGGAGCATGCCTATGGGACAGGGTTGAAGAATTGGGTAGGAAGCCACAAGCTCACAGTTCAGGCAGTCATGTTTGGGGTCAGGATTGGTGAACAAGATGAAAACCTGTGTCCCAATGACTCTGCTGGGAAAAGGAATCTCTCACATTCGATGGGGTCTGTTGACATCTGCAGAACCTCTGATTCTCTGCAATTTTGCAGCCACACTTCACACGTCCCAGACTGGTCCCTTCCAGTGCCCTCCTGCCAGCACAGGCTGTGGCCACTCATTCAGTGGCGGGGGGGGGGGGCAAGCCAAAATCCCAGGGCTCACCCTTGACACCGCCTTGACTGCAAATCCCCCCTCCTTCACATCATGACTCCCCTGAAACAGTTGCCTTCTCTCATTTACAGGCTCTGGACCAGGGTACCCCAAACTGCTGACCTGGGCACTGGCCTCCTGCAGGAACCTGCATCCTCTCTTGCTCATCTCTGTCCTGTCTCCACACATCTCACAGTGACCACATCACTTCCTGCTCAACAGCCTCTAGAGACTTCCTCTTACCACCAAGATCTGTACCCCTCAGCATCCACAAGGCCCTGCCTGGCTTGTCCCGTGGACCTCTCTGGGATCCCTTGGCTCTACTTTCTCTTTCTCTGCTCTTGAGCCACACTGGCCCCTTTCAGTTCTGCTTGTGCCTCAGGTCCCCGCTAGGGCTTTGTGTGAGTTTTTCCCTCTTCTGGTAACCCTCCTCTCCCTACGTTCAGAGCATTCAAGTCTCATGTCCCATATCACTTCTTCAAGGACCCTGGTCAGTCTCTCCTAATGAGGTTATTTTTAATCAATAGAATGATTAAATAAATTCCCCACCCCGTCTCCTATCATATCTACCTACCTATCATTAACTGACCTTCCTACCTAGCTGTCATCTACTTATCAGCTATCTAGACTCTATGTATTTATCACCCATCATTTACCTATCATGTCAGTCATCTATCTTTCATCTAACATCACCTTAACTATTTCTACCATCTACCTACCTATCTATCGTTATCACTAGCTTTAAAACAGATCCCAAATAAAGATTAGCAGACCCATAGAAGAGGAGATACCTCTCACCTCTTCTTCAACTGAATCCTTTTCCTGACTCTACTTTCCTTTCTGGCCACAACCTTACCTTGCGCCTCTCTTAGCTTCACATTATAAAGTCCATAGGAAATACTCTTATAAGCTTGGTCTCCATGTCTGGTATGTATGTATGTATGTATGTATTGGTACTAGGGATTGAACTCAGGGGGCACTCAACCACTGAGCCACATCCTCAGCCCTATTTTGTATTTTATTTAGAGACAGGGTCTCACTGAGTTGCTTAGCACCTTGCTTTTGCTGAGGCTGGCTTTGAACTTGAGATCCTCCTGCCTCAGCCTCCTGAGCTGCTGGGATTACAGGTGTGCACCACCATGCCTGGTGGTCTCCATTTTTTAACTCCTGTTCTCTGTGGAACCAGTGAATCTGCCTTCATCTAGGTCACTGAGGAGCATTCACATACCCCAATCCTGGGATCCATTCTTGATTCTCATAGAACCAAGACTTGGTCTTCTTATGATGTTAAATACTGCACAGTCTGATCATTCCCAAATGTACATGCCTAGTCTTTCCTTCTCCCTTTAGATTCTGACATGCAAAGTGCACGTCTCAAATTGCAACATGGAGCGTGGATGGATGAGGATTTTGTCTTGCCAATTTTTAGAATGAAATCTGTGGAAAACAAGGGAGAAAGCACACAATAACAAGATTCATGAGAGTGATAGAAAGAAAGTGGAGCTCCAGGAGAGGAAAGGGTCCCAAGAGAGGGTTGCCAACGGGTGTCTGTTGTCTAGGAGCTCCATGCTCTGTTGATGAGGAACTAACTAGTCTTTCATTAGAAGGTCCCTCTGTCTCAATGGAAAGCATACGATTTTAATTTCTTCTTCCCATAATGGGATGGCTTAATATCTTTGTTGACCTGAGTTTGTTCCTTAAAACAAAAGCACCGCTTGTGTTAAAAATACCTCTTTGAAGTTGACTAAGGTTAGGGTTTGGGAACCCAAGCATAAGTGGAACTTTCAGTTAGGCAGCCAAAAGCAAAGAAGGAATTTTAGCCTAGGGTTTCAATCTGGGGTGGCAGGACCCCCTTCTCTGGGGTTCCCATTTCTGTCTGCCTACATAAAATCTATCCTTTGCCTCAATGTGTGAGCAGCTCAGAGAATGTTCACACACTGAAACTCCAATGCAGCCAGCATCAGGTGAAGAACTAGAACTTGACCAGCTCCCCAAGACCCACGGACCACTTTGCAGTTGTTAATCTCATCAAGTTAACACTCTCCCAACTTCTAACAGCAATACTTCTGCCTGTTTTTAAATTCTGTGCCAGTAGAATCATGCAGGGTGTATTGTTTGGAGGGTCTCAAGTCATTGGCTTTTATCAGAGTCCCACTGGACTTAAGCAAGGGAGCTAACTGTTCCCGTTTGACCAGAATTGAGGGGGTACCTGGCTCATGGACCTTTAATTTTTAAAACTGGTAAGATCCTGGGCAGACGGCATGAATAAGTCTCCCAAGGCTTGAACCAGTCGACCATGTGTTCCAGTGTGAGGCAAGAAATGCCATTAGAATCACAGGTGGTGAGTTGGATTTACCCCGCAACTATGTCTAGCTTATTCCCCTATCACTCTCGGCTCTCGGAGAACATGTGGCTGAGGGCTTTGATATTTGCCTTGTGTAGATGTAGGCACTTCTGAGAAAACTTCTATTGGTCAGTTTTTCATCACTGTGACCAAAATAACCTGAAATAATCAACTCAAAGGAGGAAAGATTTATTTTGGCTCACGGTTTCAGGCATTTTTCAGGCCATGGTCAGCGGACTCCACGTCTTGGTGCTTGAGGTGAGACAGGCTCTTCAGATGCAGGAACTAATGGGGTGGGGCCTAACGTTGGTACGGACAATGAGGAGCTCCTGCCTCAAAACCCTGAGGGCCAGGGAGCCCCAGCTGCCCCCACTCCATGATCCTCTCCCTGCGGTGTTCCAGGGAGGGGTGTGAGTCAAAGCATGTCCTCTTCTCAGTGATATTTTCCATCTTTGGAAAAAAAGATTTCTTCTAATCAAGTACTTTATGGGATTCAGGCTTTCAATGACAAGCATTATTGTTGTGTAGACACCTTTTTTTAAGTCCTGCCCTTCAAAGGGACGAATATAGTTCTTGCAGGACCCTAGTTAGTGTCTTGAGAGGAATGCTACAAAAACTGTGACTAACTCTTTCCTGTAAAAAAATAATAATAAAGAGGTGACACAGAGACAAGGTGCAGAGGCAGGGAAGGTGGCAGAGTGGCTCTTTGTCCAAGCGGCCACGTTTATCTATACCGATAAGTCACATTAGGTCGTTAGTACCATCACCACATTATTGTTTATAGTATCAGTTAAGTTGCTCATTCTGCAGTTACATTTCACAGTTACAATATGCAATGTCAGGAGCTTTGTGCAGCTCTCAAGAAAGTCCATTGTCTGAAGTTACTGTTAGGTGGGCAGCTGCAGGAGCAAGGGATCTTGGTGAAACATTGTAGTTTTTAAGCAAACAAGTTCCTTTATTCCCAGGAGTTATGTGCCTAAGATTAAGGTCGAAGCTGATAAGACTCTAGCGTGGCGGGCATTACCACGGCAACCAGGCATCCTATGCCTTTGCACAGAAACTTTCCCAGGCACCAAGCATGTCACAGCCATGAAGTCATCAGGGACCCCAATCCCAAATACAGAACCCCTACACCTCCCCCCCTGGCTTCATGTCTCTCAGTGTCTCTGGCATGTGCTCCTGTTGTGATTCCATCTGCCATGTTTAATGGAGCCAGGTGGGCCCTGGCCAGAGCCAGTGCCATGCTGTTTGGACCTTCAGACTCCCAAACTATGAGATAATAAATTTCTTTTCTTCAAAGTACTCAGCCTCAGGTATATTTTTACAGCCATAGAAAATGAACAAATACACTGTAATTTAACATGTCATGAATAATTTTTTTTAACACTGGCTGCTATCAGTTTAGATGGATCATTGTCTTAGTCCATTTTGGCTCCTATGACTGAGCAAGTTATGAAGAACGGATATTTATTCCTTATAGTTCTAGAAGCTGAGAAGTGCAAGGTGGAGGGGTTTACACCTGAAAAGGGACCCCTAGCTGTGTCACCCCCTGGCAGAAGGTGGTAGGGCAAGAGAGCATGCCAGGCAGAGAGACTGGAGACAGGAAGTGTGAGTGCAAGGGAGAGCCAACCCACTTTTATAACCAGTTCATTCCCCCATAATAATGTCTATCCACCCAAGAGGACAAAACACCTCTATTTGGTCCCATCTTCCAACACTTTTGCATTGGGGATGTGCCGCAGTCTGGCTGGGCACAAATCACGAGCCACTCAAGCAGGAACAAACTTTATTTCCAAACTCCACCAGCACACTCCCCGGGAACTCTCCTGAACGCCACCCACGCGGCTCCTCCAGGAACACTCCACACACCAACCGGAACTCCCTCCCCCAGACTGCGCACACACTCACTCTCCGAACCCCCAGGAACTCTAAAGTAGCTTAGCAAGAGCCATCCTATTACCGGACAGTAAAGCTCTAATATACAATTGAATACACAACCTGTTTCAATCCAACATCATCTTAATGGCTCGCCTCTCAACCATACTTCTGGTAAAATGCCAGGGGCCATTCTGACTCGCTGTGGCTCTCAGCAGGGATGAAGTTTCCAAACTTTGAACTTTGGGGGATACATTGAAACTATGGTAACCATGAACCCAATTGCCTTCTCACAAACTTTAGCACACCCATCCACTGAGGAAGCCCAGATGCAGCTAGGCGCCCCTCTGCCAATCCTTCTGCCAGTCACTCTTGTTCTTTTCACTTGCTGGGTGGGAGGTGGTGGATCCATTCTTGCTTTCAAATCTTAAGCTTGTGCTTCCATGGTGAAATGGTTTATTTGGCTAGTGTGCAGTGACCTAGCTTGTAAGCTACGGAGATCCGTGAATATGCATGTGTTACTAAAGATTAGCAGTGAGTATAAAATAATAGAAGTCGAAATCCCTGTATTAAAAGCCCGTGACTGAGACTTAAAACATCAGTCTGGTGGAGCGTTACTTATGTTGTGGGTCTTTTACGTATCCCCACTTGGAGATCCTTTGACAATTGGGTCTGTTCCTTTAAGTGGATAGAACAGGAGGACTGAGTCTATGGAGATGATTTTATGTATTTAGATTTTTACTCTTTGGTGTTAGTATTCTATTTAGTGTTTCTGTATTCTTTGTTTTAATTGTCTAAAAAACTTTTCTGGCTGGATAAAGTAGGAGACAAATAAAAGCAGATGTGTTAGGGTGGGGAAAGTGTTCCCTAGCTGTCTCTGGCCTTCTAGGTCTAGCCTCTTAAGAGAGCAGAGCGGGACCCAGCGAGTGAAGGTCCCCAAATTCCTCCTGGAGAGTTTGGACTTTGTCGGACGTAGTGCACCATGTACCACTGCCTGTGTTTAGTTTTCTAGCCCTGTTAGTAACTGAATGTGATCTATTTTTCGGTGATTGCATCAGAACTTACATAATCAAGCTATTGACGTTCAAAGTAGGCATTAGGAAAACTGCATTTTTTATTTTAATAATTTTTTTTCGTGATCTGCCAAGACATTTTCAGAACCGGCTGATTTCTTTTTCTGTTTCCTCCTCTCCTTCTCTCTTCCTTCCTCACTTATTGACTATTTACTAAGTGTTGAACAAAGCATATAAAATGAACATGATTTAATTTTTCACCTCGATTAGGTCGCATTTCCCTGTTATGGGGTCAAACATTGGTCTGGATGTCACCCATGGAGGTGTTTTTAGTGGATCGACATATAAGTCAGGGGACTTAGAGGGAAGCAAGTTATCCTCTATAACATGGCTGGCCCTCATCCAATCAGTGGAAGGCTTAAGAAAAAGACTGATCGACCCTGAGAAGGAGGGAAGTCTGCCTCCAGAATGCCTTTGGATGTGAACAGTAGCACCAACACTTTCCTGGGTCTCCAGCCTGCCCTGCAGATTTTGGATTTCTCAGCTCCATCATCATGAGAGCCGTTTCCTTAAAATAAATCCTCTGTTCATCTCTGTGTCAATTTCGGTCTGTCTCATGCAGATCCTATTCGTCTGTTTCTCCGGAGAATCATGAGTAATAAAATGAGTGAATTCAATTTCATTAAGAAGCATCTTTCATCTGGAACTACCCGGGACTCTTCATGTGTACATGCAGCCAGGGAGCAGTGTGATGGGTCCATAGTGGACATGTGCAGAGGACCGTGGGAGCCCCTGTCCAGAAGTGACTGTGCTGGCTTCTGTGAGGCAGAGCTTCTAGACAAAGGCGGTGACTCAGCTTTGGTTCTGAGTTGGTGCTTGTGTCACAGAGGAGCAGTAGTTGTAAGGATACCAATAGGAAAAGAAGAACGGAAACTAGCAGTATTTGCTGATGACATGATTCTATACTTAGAGGATCCAAAAAATTCCACCAGAAAACTTCTAGAATTAATAAATGAATTCAGCAAAGTAGCAGGATATAAAATCAATATCCATAAATCAAATGCACTTTTATCCATCAGTGACGAATCCTCTGAAAGAGAAATTAGGAAAACTACCCCATTCAGAATAGCCTCAAAATAAAATAAAATAAAATAAAATAAAATAAAATAAAAACCTTGGGAATCAATTTAACAAAAAAAAGTGAAAGACCTCTACAATGAAAACCACAGGACACTAAAGAAAGAAATTGAAGAAGACCTTAGAAGATGGAAAGACCTCCCATGCTCTTGGATAAGCAGAATCAACATTGTCAAAATGGCCACACTACCCAAAGTGCTCTACAGATTCAATGAGATTCCAATTAAAATCTCAATGTCATTTCTTATAGAAATAGAAAGAGCAACCATGAAAGTCATCTGGAAAAATCAGAGACCCCGAATAGCCAAAGCAATCCTTAGCAAGAAGAGTGAAGCAGGTGGTACTGCTATACCAGACCTTAAACTATACTACAGAGCTATAGTGACAAAAATGACATGGTATTGGCACCAAAATAGACCAATGGTAGGCCAATGGAACAGAATGGAAGACACAGAACCCACATAAATGCAGTTATGTCATACTAGACAAAGTTGCCAAAAACATACATTGGAGAAAAGATAGCCTCTTCAACAAATGATGCTGGGAAACTGGTGAGTGATGAAATGGTAGTGGAGCTTATTGAGAAGAATTTGGAGACCCCGTCATGCAAAAATGGCTTTCTTCTGGACGGCTTCCCTCGGACTGTGAGACAGGCAGAAATGCTTGATGACCTCATGGAGAAGAGGAAAGAGAAGCTTGATTCTGTGATTGAATTCCGCATTCCAGACTCCCTGCTAATCCGGAGAATCACTGGAAGGCTGATTCACCCCAGAAGTGGCCGGTCCTACCATGAGGAGTTCAATCCCCCAAAGCAACCCATGAAAGATGATATCACTGGGGAACCCTTGATCCGCCGATCAGATGATAATGAGAAGGCCTTGAAAATATGCCTGGAAGCCTACCACTCCCAGACCACCCCACTTGTGGAGTACTACAGGAAGCGGGGGATCCACTCTGCCATCAATGCATCCCAGACCCCTGATGTCGTATTTGCAAGCATCCTAGCAGCTTTCTCCAAAGCCACATCCTAGTAAAGAAGGCCAGGTGAGACTGCACCACTGCTCATCAACCCGCGGCATGATCCCTGCTCTTTGGTGCTGGGCAGAGGGGAAGGGTGTCAGGGGAAGCATGGAGAGGGAAAGACTATTTGGAAGACCAGCAGTGTTGTAGTGAGTGGGTTTTTTTTTTTTTACATGTAGGTGGGAATTTTAAAAATATAAACAATTAATTAAAAAAAAATACTGTGATTGAGGGTGTGGATACAAATAGGGTGATACAGTATTATTTCTAAGCAATCGGGTTTTCATTTACTCTGAACTGGTGACAATATATTTTAAAGCCAGTGTTCTTAGACCTCAGCTTTTATCTCAGAACCTCATGGGGTGCCAGGCCAAGAATGCAGGAAATCAAACTGTGGTCCTGTGTGTTCTGTAGCTTAGAAGAGAGAGTGTTTGATTGTTAACGCTGGTGCCCTACACCATAAGATCAAAAAATCATCTCTATAGGCTAGGGATGTACCTCAGCAATAGAGCACTTGCCTAGCATGTGCAAGGACCTGGTTCAATCCCTAGCATCAATTAAAAAAAAAATCATCTCCACACCTAAAAGAGATAAGGGGTATATCGTTGGAGGTGGGGCTCCACAAATCAAGTTTTCTATTGTTGGGGAAAAAAGGGGAGGTGGGTCTCTTTCCCTTCCCCTGATTCACCACTCTCATGGCTAAGCTCACGGTCTCAGCAACCACTCAGCACATGCCACAATCTTATGCCTTCTTTCATCTGTGGTATGTGAAAGGACCCTTTTTAATAAATGAGCAAGGGCTGGGGATGTAGCTCAGTCGTATAATGCTTGCCTGGCATGCACAAGGCCCTGAGTTTAGTCCCCAGCACCATGAAAAATAAGTAAATAAAAATAATAAAATGAACAAGTGTCCTAAGCTATATCATCCAAAGATTACCCTTTCCATCCTCATATCCTGTGAGTGGGACACTCGACAGCACTGTGATGTATTTTCTTCAATGAGGTGCCTTTCTTAATTGACCAAATGCTGCCTTGTTTGACCCTAAGTCAATAAAGTATGTTAAAAATTTGTAAAAAAAAAAATGTCAACAAGTATATGAAAAAATTTTCAGTATCACTAATCATCAGGGAAAATACAAAATTATAATTTTGTATCACCTCACACCAGTTAAAATGGCTATTATCAAAAATAAATGATGGGCTGGGGATGTAGCTCAAGCGGTAGCGCGCTCGCCTGGCATGCGTGCGGCCCGGGTTCGATCCTCAGCACCACATACAAAGATGTTGTATCTGCTGACAACTAAAAAAATAAATAAATAAAATCTTAAAAACAAAGAAAAAAAATAAATGATAGCAAATGAAGAAAAGGGAATTCTTGAGCTCTATGAATAAGAATGCAAATTAGTACACACATCATGGAGAAGTACAGGGAGGTTCCTCAAAACAACTATCAAGGCCCAGCAATCCCACTACTGGGCAGGTGCATAGCTCCTAATCCACACTTTCATTTTGCACTGTTTGTTACCCACAGTCATGACAGTCCAAAAATATTAAGTAGAAAATTCCAGAAATAAACAAGAATTCTTAAGTTTTAAATTATGCACTACTTGAGTTGTATGATGAAACCTTGCTTTGTCCTGTTCCATCTCACCCCAGACATGAAGACCTAAATCTGGTTCTAACACATTCCCTTTTTCCCAGAGTAACCACACTGTATACACAACACAATATTAGTCACTTAGGGGCTCAGTTTTGAGATGAACTGTTATAGACAAGCTGTTAATGTTCAAGTAGCCCCTATTTTACTTAACAATGGCCACAAACTATAAGAGAAGTAATGCTGACAATTCAGATATGCCACAGAAAAGCCATAAAGTACTCCCTTTAAGTGAAAGGTGAAAGTTCTCAATTAAAAAAAAAATCATATACTGAGGTTCCTAAGATCCACAGTATGAATAAATAGGAAAAAATATACATGTATTTGTTTTTACATATTCATATATATTTACATACAGTCTTATTTAATTGTTTCACTGTTTTATTTAATAAATAACACACTTTTTCCAAATTGAAGGTTTGTAACAACTTGTGCCAAAAAGTCTTATCGGTGCCATTTTCTCAAATGCATATGCTCACTATGTGTCTCTGTGCCACCTTTTGGTAATTATCACATTTTGAACCTTCTCAGCACTTATATCTGTTAAGCTGATCTGTGATCAGTGATTTCGGATGTTATTATTTTGGGTCACCACAAAACAAGCTTTTATAAGACAAGCAAACTTAACTGGGACACAAATTGAAATTAGGCCAATTAATAATCCTACAATGCCCTCTAAGCACTCAAATGAAAATACGAATCATACACACATTGCTTACACTGAAGCACAGCTTAGGAAGGCATGTTGAAAACTAAGAAAAACCAGAAGTTAGGTCTCTTGGACAAAAGTTGTGGATGCAAAGAGAAAATTCTTAAAGGAAATTCACAGTACTACTCCAATGAATAAACAAACGATATAAAAGTCAAAGAGCCTCATTACTGACGTGGATAAAGTTCTAGTTGTCTGGATGGGGAAAAAAAATCAAGCCAACTACAACAATCCTTAATCCTAATCCAGAGCAAGGCCCTATCTCTCTTCAATCCACTGAAAGCTGAGGGGTGAGGAAGCTCTGGAAGAAAAGTCTGAAACTAGCCCAGAATGGTTCATAAAGTTTAAGGAAAGAATACATCTCCACAGCATGAGGGTGAGGCAGCAAGTGTTGATGGAGAAGCTGCTGCAAGTTACCCAGAAGATCCAGCTCCGACCCCTCAGAAAGGTGGCTACACTGCCAGCAGGTCTCCAAACACAGATGAAACACCCTTCTCCTGGAAGAAGAGGTCATCTAGGATTTTCATAGAAAAGTAAAGTCATTTTCTGACTTCAAAGATTCAAAGGACAGGCTGACTCTCTTGTTAGGGAATAATGCAATTGGTGGTCGAATCCAATGCTCACTTTTGACCACTTCAAAACTCCTAGGGCCCTTGAAGAATTATATTAAATCTCTGCCTGTGCTTTATAAATAGAACAACAAAGTCTGAATGACAACACATCTGTCTACAACATCATTAAACCCAGTCTACTGTTAAGAACTATTGCTCAGGATTAAAAACAAAAAAGATTCCTACTCACTGACAATGTACATGGTCACCCAAGAGCTCTGATGGAAATGTACAATGATGCTGATGCCTGCTAACCAAACATTTATTATGCAGCCCAAGGAGGATACAGTAGGCTGAGGCAAAAAGATTGTGAGTTCAAAGTCAGTCTCTGCAATGGTGAGGTGCTAAGCAACTCAGAGAGACCCTATCTCTAAAAAAAACAAAAAAAGATAGAGCTAGGGATGTGGCTTAGTGGTCAAGTGCCCTGAGGTCAATCACCAGTACAGCCCCACACAAAAATAATTTCTCCAAGACACATTATAATTAAAATGACTAACATACAGAGCAAGAATAAAATATTGAAAGCCTCGGGGCTGGGGCTGGGGCTCAGTGGTACAGTGGTTGCCTAGCATGTGTGAGGCACTGGGTTCAATCTCTGGCACCACATCAAAAAATAAAAACAAATAAAATAAAGGTATTGTGTTCATCTACAAATAAAAAACTATTTAAAAAATATATTGAAAGCCTCAGAGGAAAATGTCACATTTAGAGGAAAGCCAATCATAATTATTCTAATTTTTCAGCAAATTCTAAAATCAAGGAGAGTGTGGAATGAATGTGAAATAAAATAACCATCAACCATGATTACTATATCCTGCAGAGCTATGCTTCAGAGTTGAAGATGAAGTAGTTGAGCAAAATTAAAAGAATCCACGACTACTAAGCCACCACTACAGAAAATTCTTACATACTACAAACAAAACAAATAAAAACAGACCCCAAAGCACTCAAATAGTCAAATCTCACTTGAAAAACATCTAAGCAAATTAGAAACATGACCAAATTAAACATCAAAAATAAATCAAAATGGCAGGAATTAATAAACCTTTCTATATAATAACAATGAAGATAAATGGTCTCAACTTTCCAATTAGGAGGCATAGGGTGGCAGAATGGCTGAAACAACAAGATCCAATTACATGTTCTTTGCAAGACTCACCTTATAGGCAGACATATATATATATATATATATATATATATATATATATATATATATATTACAAATGAAGCCTGAAAACAAGCAGGAATAGCTACTTTTATATCTGACAAAGCAGACTCCAAGCCAAAATTAATCAGAAGAGACAAATAAGGTCACTTCATACTGGCAAAGGGAACAATCCAACAAAGTCTAATGATAGTAAATATTTATGCACATGATTACATAAAACAGATACAACTCAACTTAAGGATAACAGTAACATTTGGCAGCAACATTTTTCTGTTCCAGTGGTGACTTAAATGTCTCATTTCCTTCTCTTACCATTTTACTTTAACTAAAACTACAAAACGAATACAGACGATTTGCAAAGATAACAAGTTTCCTTATTTTATCAACATCTTTAATGAGAATGCTTCTGCCATTTCATCAATTGTTATGCTTGCTACAGGTTTCTTCTACTGGCTTTTAACAAGTTGTAAAAATTTATTTCTAAGTTCACACTTGCTTTAAAAAAGGCCATTCAGGGTGTGACTCTACTTTGTGTACAACCAGAGATATGAAAAATCGTGCTCTATATGTGTAATATAAATTGTAATGCATTCTGCTGTCATATATAACAATTTTTTTTAAAAAAAGGTCATTTAGGCCACAATACAAAGAATGGATCAGAAAAAAGCAAGATAAATGGATGGAGTTGGAGAAGATAATGCTAAGTAAAGTTAGCCAATCCCCAAAAAACAAAATGCCGAATGTTTTCTCTGATATAGGGAGCTGATTCATAGTAGGATAGGGAGGGGGAACATGGGAGGAACAGACGAACTCTAGATAGGAAAGAGGGGTGGGAGGGGAAGGGGGGGAAGGGGGATGAAATCATGGTGTAATATGATGGACATCATTATCCAAAGTACATGTATGAAGACACGAATTGGCATGAATATACTTTGCATACAATCAGAGATATGAAAAATTGTGCTCTATATGTGTAATATAAATTGTAAGGCATTCTGCTGTCATATATAAGAAAAATTAATTTAAATAGAATAAAGACATACCTTCCCACCCCACCTCCCCCCCCAAAAAAAGAAAACAAAAAACAAAATGCTTGGGGCCAGAAGACATTTCAATTTTTTTTCAGGATTTTAAAATATTTGCATATACATAATGAGATGTCTTCAGGACAGGACCAAAGTCTAATGTATGTTTCACATACACCTTCTATAAGTATTCTGAAGGCAATTTTACACACTATTTTTAGTTTGCCTGCATTTTGACTGCCATCTGTCACATGAGGTAGGGCATGGAATTTTCCATTTATAGCAACATGCCCAAAACTCTAAAGGTTACAAATTCTGAAGCATTTCAGATTTCAGATTTTCAGAGTACAGATGCTCAGTCTGTACTAGCAAACCAATCCAGATCCAAGAACTGTAGACCAAAAGCATAATAAGAGCTTTAGACATCATGATCAGGTGAGATTTATTCCAAGAATGCAAGAGAAGTTCAACATACTAAAATCAAAGTAATACACTACATCCATAGAATAAAGAAAAAAATCTTAAAATCATATGATCATCTTAACTAATGTAGAAAAAGCATATGACAAAGCCTAACTCTCTTGGATGATTATAAAATAATTAAAGCAACAACTAGTAAGAGATAGAAACTTTAACTCAACCTGATAAAGGGCATTTATGAGAAACCACAGCTGACATCACCAGATTCAGCAATGAAAGTGAAAGTCTTTCTCAAAGATAAGGAATGAGAAGAATGCCTATTTTCACCACAGCCACGTTAACATGGTACAGGAAGTTCTAGCCAAGTCAATTAGGCGAAAAGGAAAGAAAAGGAAACAGAAACTAAGTATCATACAAATTTGCAAGAAAGAAGTAATTCCCACTCATAAAGGACATAATCCTATAAAGAGAAAATCAGATCAAAAAAAAAAAAAAGCGCTAATAAAGGAATTCAGGAAAGTTCACATAATTACAGACTGACAATGAACAACCCAAAAATGAAATTAGTAAACACAATTTGCAACAAATCAAAAACAATGAATTTGGAATTCCACTTTGCAGTCCAGCATAAGAAGCCAGAAATTGTCACTCAATTCTAACCAAAAAAAAAAAAAAAAACTGAAAAAACAATAATTTATCGTAGAACTATGAGAAAAGAGAGGCCTACCAGGACTAACTGCTGCCCCCCAAAATTAATGAGACAGAGAATTGTGGCTTGTCTGAGCAGAAGTTCAAAGGTATAAACCTCAGTGCAGGGGTTGTAGCTCAGTGGCAGAGCACTTGCCTCACATGTGTGAAGCACTGGGTTCAATTCTCAGCACTGCATATAAATAAATGAATAAAACAAAGGTCCATCAACCACTAAAAAAAATAAATATATAAATAATATAAAATAAAAAGGCATAAATCGCCACAAGAACTACTGCTGAGGTATGGAAACTGGAGCAAACTGCTGAAGTTTCATATGGACAAGTATGAGAGAGAAAAACTCCAGAGAAATCCAGTCACCAGCTAAGGAAAGATTGTTTGAGCTTCAGGATAGCACAACAGAAATCACCAAAACTGGAAAACAAAAAGAAAGAAAATGATACCAGATCCAAGAACTGTAGACCAAAAGCAGTAACACACACAATGAGAACTCCAGAAAGAAAAAGAGAGAAAAGAAAAAACTAACCAAGCTGGGTGCGGTGGCATATACCATTTGAGGTCAGCCTTGGCAAGACCCTGTCTCAAAATAAAAAATAAAAAGGGCTGAAGATGTGGTCCACTTTTTACTGGGTTCCATCCCCAGTGCAAAATATAAATATACATATGCATAAATATACATATAATTACATATATATTTGAAACTATAATGATCAATAATATCAAATTAATGACAGACACTAACCCACTGATTCAGGAAAGGCATAGAAGATCAGGAGGATGAATACCCAAAACACTACATCCCGACACATCATTTTCAAATTCTAGAACATCAAAGACAAAGAAAAAAAATCCTGAAAGAGGTCAGAGAATCAAAATTTCAACTAAACGGGGCAAAGAAAAAAATTATAGACAACTTATCCTCAGAAATGAGGTAAGCAAGAGGAGACTGGAGTGAAATACAGTCATGCCTATACCATGTGAGAACATTCCAGTCAATGACAGATCACATAAACAACAGTGGTCCCACAGATTATAACTAATTTAAACTTTCCTATCAGCTAGTGATGTCAAATCCATCCCAGTATTGCAGCACAATACATAACTCACATATTTCTGATGATTTTGACATAAACAAATCTACTGTGCCACTGGTCATATGAAAGTATAGCACATATAATTATGTATAGCAAATAAATTATTGATAATAGTAATAAATGACTGCTACTGGTCTATGTATTTACTATGCTATTTCTTTAATCATTATTTTAGAGTGCACTCCTTCTACTAATAGAATTTTGTTGTAAAACAGCACACTATGTTACAATGGCAGTAACCAGATATATCACATGTTTAACACATCTCATTATTTCCATCATTTTTTCTCATGCTTAATTTAATCTCAAATTATTTTGTTCATCATGGCCCTAGGAGCTACAAGCAAAACACACACACACACACACACACACACACACACACCCCCAATACATCCTATATAAACAGCAGGCTATGTAGGCTATTACATCAACGTTTATGTACACTGTATGATGTTCACACAATGACAAAATTACCTAATGACATAGTTCTCAAAATGCGTGCTCCATTAAGCAACATATGACTATAGTTAAAGTGTTGAGAGAGGGGGAAAAAACCTCCAACTTAGAATTCTTAAAACTGTAAAAATATCCTTTGAAAGCAAAGCAGAAGTAAGCCTTTCTCAGATTAAAAGAAAAAAAAAAGTTGAGGAAATATATTGCCAGTAGATCTGCCTGCAAAAATTAGTAGAAGAAATTATTTATACAAGAAATAAAATCAAGAACCAACACATGGGATGGATCAAACTGAAAAACTTCCTCAGAGCAAAGAAACAATCAAGAACATAAGAGAGAGCCTACAGAATGGGAGAGAATCTGACACTTCCACCTCAAATATAGCACTAATCTCCGGGATACACAAAAAACTCAAAAACCTAACACCAAAAAACAAACTCAAGCAATAAATGGGCAAAGGAACTGAACAGGCACTTCACAGAAGAGATAAAAATGGTCAAAAAATATGTGAAAAAAAATGTTCAACATCTCTAGCAATTAGAGAAATGCAAATTAAAACTACAATGAGATTCCAAGTCACTCCAGTCAGAATGGCAATTATCAAGAATATAAGTAAAGGGCTGGGGATGTGGCTCAAGTGGTAGCGTGCTCGCCTGGCATGCGTGCGGCCCGGGTTCCATCCTCAGCACCACAAACAAAGATGTTGTGTCCACCGAAAACTAAAAAATAAATATATTAAAAATTCATATTCTCTCTCTCTCTCTCTCTCTCTCTCTCTCTCTCTCTCTCTCTCTTAAAAAAAAGAATATAAGTAAAAATAAATGTTGGCAAGGATGTGGGGGAAAAGGTACATTCAAACGTTGCTAGTGGAACTACAAATTGGTGCAAACACTCTAGAAAGCAATATGGAGATTCCATAGAAAGCTGGGAATGGAACCACCATTTGACCCAGTTATCCACTCCTCGATCTATACAGAAAGGACTTAAAATCAGCATACTACAGTGATGCAGTCACATCAATCAATAGCAGCTCGATTCATAATAGCTAAGCTACGGAACCAACCTAGGTGCCCTTGAACAGATGAATGGATAAAGAAAATGTAATATACACACAATGGAATATTACTCAGCCTTAAAGAAGAATGAAATTATGGCATTTGCCAGTAAATGGATGGAACTGGACACTATCATGCTAAGTGAAATAAGCCAGTCCCAAAAAAACCATAGGCCAAATGTTCTCTCTGATATGCAGATGCTAAAACACAATGGTGGAGTGGATAGAAGTTCAATGAATTAGACAAAGGGAAATAAAGACAAAGGGGGGGATGGGCATAGGAAAGACAGTAGAATGAATCAGACATAACTTTCCTATGTTCATACACGAATACACGACCAGTGAAACTCCACACTATGTACAATCACAAGACTGGGATCCCAATTAGAATAACTTATATTCTATGCTTGTATAATATGTCCAAATACTCTCTACTGTCATGTATATCTAAAAAGAACAAATTAAAAAATAGAACAAAAAAATTTTTTAGAGAGAAGGAAAATTATATAAGTCAGTATTCTAGATTTACATAAGAAAATAAAGCATCAGAGTAGGAATAAGGTAGAATTAAAAGCATTGTTTTTCTTATTTTAATTGGTCTAAGATAAAAATTTATTCAAAATAATAACAGCAACATGTTCAATTATGTGTGTTTATGTATAAGTAAAATGGAGAAAGGAATTAGCAATATTTTATTACAAAATACCCATGAATCTTGAAATACCAGTGTTATCTGAAAATAGACTTGGATTACCTCTAAATGTATATCATGAACTGTAGGGCGATGCTGAATGTTTGCAAATGTTCATACAATAAAAACCTGGGGCCAGGCACAGTGGTGCATACCTAAAATCCCAGCGAGACAGGAGGATCGAGAATTCAAAGCCAGCCTCAGCAACTTAGCAGAGGCCCTAAGCTACTTAATAAGAGGCTGGGGATGTGGGATGTGGCTCAGTGTAAGTACCCCTGGGTTCAATCCTGGTACCAAAAATAAATCAACAAAGGCTTGGTCCCCAGGGTGGCACTATGAGAAGTGTCATGAACTTCTGAGAGGCAGGCCTGAGGTCACTGGGGCAGTGCTCTCAAGGGGACTGTCGGACCCTGCTCTCCATCTCTTTGCCCCCTAGTTCAGCAGGTGAGCAGTTTGCTCCACCATGCGCTCCAGAGGCCCAAAGATACGGGACCACTTGATCATGGACCTCCAAACCCTGAGCCAAACTAAGTCCTTTCTTTTTATAGAGTATTTCTAATAAGGGTATTAGAAAGTTATGTATTTATAGGATATACTAATAAGAAGCTAACTAATACTGGCAACACTATAAAAACTAAATATGCCAAAAAGGGGGGAATTGAATCACAGAAATGTTAATTAAAACCACAAAAGTCATAGGGCAGGAATGTAGCTCAGTGGAAGAATGCATGCTTCGCATGCATGAGACTCTAGGTTCAATTCCCAGCAGTGGGAAAAAACACATACACACAAGGTAGAAGAAACAAGACAAAAACAGGAACACAGAACAAGGCAACAAATAAACAGCAACTATAAATATGGTAGATATTAATCCAACCATATCAATTAGAATGACAACTTAGCGATCTAAACCACTACCACTCTGAACAAAGACAGACTGTCAGGCAGACCAAGAAAAACAATACCAAACTACACGTTGTCTACAAGACACCTCCTTAAAATATTTAAGATGCAAAGTAAAAGAGTAAAAGCAAATGTAAGGAGAAAGATATGCCATGATAACAATAATCAAAAGAAAGCAGGAACAGCTACATTAATTTCATAAAAAGCCAGCTTCATACCAAGGAAAAGTTACATGGGTAAAAAGGGGAGGGGTGCCACATAATGAAAAAAGAACACATTTTCAAATAACTCAATATTTAGGAATAAATTCAAGAAAGTTCAAGACTGTATCCTGAAAACAACAAAACATCACTGAAAGAAATTAAAGACGACTTAAATAAATAAAAATATGTCCCATGTTCGTGGACGATTTAATATTGGTAAAATGGCAAGCAAACTGATCTCCATACATATCTCTACCAAAATTCCAACTACCATTTTTGCAGAAATGAATAATAAGCAAGGGACCCAGAAGAATCAAAAATAATTTAAAAAAAGAATTAAGTTCAAGGACTTATATTTACTGATTTCAAAAGTTCTTTCAAAACTATAAAAAACCAGTGAAGTTACTGGCATAAGGACAGACATACACATAAATCAGTGGAAACAAATTCAGAGTCCAGAAATAAACCCTTTTACTTACAAGTCAACTGGTCTTTGACAAGGATGCCAAGACAATTCAATGGCAAAATATAAAAATAAAAAAAGTTTATCAACAATTGTAGTAGGAAAAGTAATTCTGACATGGAAAAAAAAAACATAGAGTTGAGCCCCTTCCTCACATCATATACAGCAATTAACTCAAAATGGATCAAAGATACAAATGTACACTAAAACTATAAAATTATTAGAAGCGTGTGTGTTTGTGTGTGTGTGTATGAGTGTGTGCATGTGTGCACCTTTACAATCTTGAATTACCAGGTAAATTTCATAATTAAGAAACACCAAAAAAACAAGTAACAAAAGAAAAAAAAAACTTGTAAGACTTTATTTAAAAAATTAAAAATCCACAGAATAGGAGAAAATATTTGCAAACTACACATCTGATATGTTAACAGTAAGCAGTTCAATGGTTCCTCTTAAAAAAAACATAAAATTATCACATGACATATGTTCAAACAAATAATCATACACAAATATTCAAAAACATTCATAATATCCAAATAGTGGAAACAAAATGTGATGTATCCATATGATGAAATATTACTCAGTCATAAAAAGGAATGAAGCTATGGCATGGAAAAACCTTGAAAATACTAATCTGAAAAGCAGTCAGATTACCACCCCCCCCCAAAAAAAATCCCACATGTACCGTCCATTTCTACAAAACATGTAGTATAGGTGAATCGATACCAGCAGAAAAAAGATCAGAGGTTTCCAAAGGCTAGAGAGGAGAAGGCAATCAGAAGACAGGGATGTAGAAGTTTGTAAAAAAGTTTAAAGAAAGTATTCTGGAATTAGATAATGGTTGCAATTGTGCAACATGATAGACAAACTAAAACCTACTGAATTATACACTTAAAAAGTTTAAAATGATAAATTTTGTATATGAATTTCATCTCAATTTACAAAAGAAAAAAAAGAGGGTGAATATACTTAGGGAGACCAATCAAGACACTACTGCTGAGATCTATATAAAGTATGACAATTACACAGATTTCATCTGTAGTAGTCACAATAGGAAGTAGACTGATTCCAGAGACATAGTGAAGGTATTATCAACAAAAATGTTATCAGTAATATTATAAGCACTGTTTATATTCAACATGTAGATAAGGCATAACAATTATGATAAGAGAACAAAATGTAACTGTCGTAAATTTTGATGATATAAATGAGTGTTAGCAATGCCAGAAATTGGAAGGCAGAAGACAAACTAGAGCAGCAAACCGTCTCTTATCTTACATCAAAAGGAGGCCAGATATTGTCTATAAAAATTAATAATGTATGTTAACACAAATCAGAAAGGCAGTAAATAAAATTACTGTTGTTCATAGCAGAGACTCTAGATGTTTTAAAGTCTTCAATTTTGATAAAGAGACCGAAAGTGAAGTGGCACCTTTCTGTAATGCTGCCTTTTATATTTCACCATGGGAAAGTATATTTTTACTTCTAAAAATTTTGCCAACTTCAATAACCTCGATCATCATTACTAATAAATTATACGGAATAAGCCACTGAAAAGTACTGACCAAAAGACCATTTGATAACCACATATATAATCCAAGCCCCCTGAAAATGTTACACTAAGTTGTAACAACCCACACTAAAAAGATATAATGATCCTATGATATTTGTATCAAATTATGTCAATTAAGAACTGAAAGAGGGGGCTGGGGCTCAGCAGAGCGCACTTGCCTGGCATGTGTGAGGCACTAGGTTCAACTCTCAGCCACCACATATAAATAAATTTTTAAAAATAAAGGTCTATCAACAATTTAAAAAATATTTTTAAAAAAAGAACTGAAAGAATTGCAAGGAGAAATAGACAAATCCAGAATTACAGCTGCAGATATCAACTCTCTGCTAAGTGACAGAGCAGGCAGAAAATCAGGGTACAGCTGAACAGAATACCACCACTGATCAACTAAATGAAACTGAATAACAAAACTAGTTGAATATAGAATAACCCACAACAGCAGAATGAATACATGTTCTTCCCAAGCTCACAGAAACATTCACCAAGAAAGACCACATTATGTGCCCAGAACACACCTTTACAAATTTAAAAGAACAGAAATAATACGAAGTGTGCTCTCAGACCACCATGGAAAGAAACTAGAAATCAATAACAGAAATCTCAGCTCCAAAATACTTAGAGATTAAACAAGGCACTTCTAAATAATGCATACATCTTGAAAAAAAGTGTCAAGACAAAATTTAAAATATGTAGAAGTAAACAAAAATTTACTTATCAAAACAAATGACATGCAGCAGAGCTTACAGGAAAATTTATAGCATTAGACAAATAAAACTAAAATCAGTAATTTAAGCTTCCACCCTAAGAAACTAGAAGAGAAGCAGTCTGCCAAATGGCGCACACCTGTAATCCCAGCTACTCAGGAGATAGAGGCAGAAGGATTGCAAGTTCAAGGCCAGCCTCAGCAACTGAGTGAGATACTCAGCATCTTAATGAGACCTCCATCTCAAAATAAAAAATAAAAAGGGCTGGAGATGGAGCTCAGTGGTAAAACACCCTGAGTTCAATCTCTAGTACCAAAAACAAAAATCAGCTAGAAGTAAAATAAATTGAAAATAAAATAAGCAGGAAAAAAATTCAATTAGCAGAAATCAATGAAAGTGAAAATAGGAAACCAATACAGAAAAGTGAACAAACCATAAGCTGGTTTGTTTGGTTTTTGTTCTGTTTTGTTTTGTTTTTTTAAGATCACTAAGTTGATAAGCCTCTAGCCAGGCATATTATAAAAAAGAGAAAATACAAATTACTGACCTCCCCCCATTAAATGCATAATAAAAGAAAGTTATAAACAATTTTATGACCACAAATTTGATAATTTAGATTAAATGGGCCAACTCCTTGGAAGATAAAATATAAATACAGTCAAGGACAAACAGAACTGAAAAAGCCTATATCCATTAAAGAAATTGAATCGATAAGCAATAAGCTTCTAGAACAAAAGTATCAGAGCCAGAAAGTTTTGCAGGTAAATCCCACTATCAAAATATCAAGAAAATTATATCATAACTCTACAATCGCTTCCAAAAGGAAAACATCCAAGCTCATTCTGTCAAGTTAGCATTATCCACATACCAAAGACAAAGAAAGACATTACAAGAAGGAAAAACTAAAGACTACTCTCTCATAAACATAGACATAAAAACTCTCAAACAAAATACACTCTCACAAACATAGACATAAAAGTTCTCAAACAAAATATAAGCAAATCAAATACAACAATATATAAAAAGAATTTTATAACACAAATAAATAGAATTTACTCCAGGTATGTAAGTCTGGGTCAGTATTTGAAAATCATTTAGTGGAAGTTATCACAACAATAGGCTAAATAAGAAAAACCATGATTATCCCAATACGACAGAAAAAAAAACATTTGACAAAATTCAACTCATAAAAACACTCAACAAACTACAAATTTGAGGAAGTTTCCCAACTGATAAAGGGAATATACCAAGAAAAAAAAATTACTAACATCATAACTAATCACTAACATCAATGTTTCCTCCCCTCTCCTCAGCAAGATCAGGGACAGGACAAGCATGTTTGCTCTCAGTATTTTTATTCCAGTCATGGAGGCTCCAAGCATATAAATCAGGCAAGAGAAAGAAACTTAAAACACTCACATTGAGAAGAAAGGAGTAAAATTACCTTATTTGCAAATAACATAATCTTATATACAGGTATTATTAAGAAATTCACTAAAAAACTATTAGAATAAATGAGTTCATCAAAATTGCACAAGATTAATTATACAAAAATCAACTGTTTCTATACACTAGCAATGAGCAATCTAAAAGTGAAATTAAGAAAACAATTTCATTTACAATAGCATCAAAAAAAATACTAGGAATAGACTTAAAAGTAGACAAACCTACTGAGACAAAAAATAGATAAACGGGGCTGGGGATGTGGCTCAAGCGGTAGCGCGCTCACCTGGCATGCGTGCGGCCCGGGTTCGATCCTCAGCACCACATACCAACAAAGATGTTGTGTCCGCCGAGAACTAAAATAAATAAATAAATATTAAAAATTCTCTCTCTCTCTCTCTCTCTCTCTCTCTCTCTCTCTCTCCTCTCTCACTCTCTCTTTAAAAAAAAAAATAGATAAACATTGTTTTAGGACTAGGAGACAGAGGCTGACTAAAGAGTCACTGCCAAAGACAATAGGGTTTATTTTCATTTTGATTTAAAATGAGTTCTAAAATTGGATTGTATTGATAGTTATAACATAACTGAATACACTAAAGCAACTATCCATTTTGAATATTAAATGGTATGCTATTTGAATCATTATTTCAATAAAAAGTAAAAATATATACATATATCAATATATCTTTACTTTTTTATTTTTACATAAAAAATATCAAAATATATTTTTTAAAACATAGAAAAAACACGAAATGAATCAACCTGTTAAAAAGAAAAGGAAAGATGGACATTATTACCCTATATATGTGGATGATTACACTACTAGTGTGACTCTGCATCATATTCAGCCACAGGAAGAAGAAGTTGTGCTCCATTTGTGTACAATGTGTCGAGATGCATTCTACTGTCATGTATAACTAATTAGAACAAATTTAAAAAGAAAAGGAAGTAGAAATAGGAAAACCAATTACAGACCTCTGTAGCATAGGGAGACCAACTACAGATCTCTGTAGCAGTCCATGAGGCTGGCTTAGATAGCATAGATAAAGAAGAACATGAAATATTTCAGACACTTGGTAAGACATGACAATCTAAATGTCATGACTGAAGAAGTAGGTATCATGAATGACTCTGCACTATATATTTGCTTATTTGCCCTATTTTTGCTAGAAGTTATTCCACTAGGTTTACCAAGATCTTTGAAATGGTCACAATTATAGAAGCTTGCCACACTGGGAGAAGATTAGTAGGGAAAAAGGAAGGATCATTCCAGGAGGTGTTTGCAGAAACCACGACACAGAATACAGCAGGAGAAGCTAAAAGGTAAGGGAGATGGACTGTAAAGACCCGATGGCTGAGAAGGACTTGCAGGCAACAGGGAGCAATTAATGGTTTTTAACTGAGCAGAGGATGATTCTTAGCTTTAAAAAAAGGCAACCCCAACAACAATATGAAGAATAAACTGGGAAGGGAAATTACTGAAAGCCAAAAGACCTATGAAAAAGGACCAGGAACAATCTCTGCAAGCCACAACTACTGCTCTAAAACTGTGTAGGATGAACAAGAATCAAAGAAATAACCACTAAAGAAACTTGGAAAAAAGCCAGGCGCAGAGGCGCACGCCTGTAATCCCAGCAGCTCAGGAGGCTGGGTCAGAAGGACCAGGATTTCAAAGGCAGCCTCAGCAAGACAAGACACTAAGCAGCTCAGTGAGACCCTGTCTCTAAATAAAATATAAAATAGGGCTGGGGATGTAGTGCCCTGAGTTCAATCCACGGTACCAAAGAAAAAAGAAAGAAAGAAAGAAAAAGAAAAAGAAATTTAAAAAAAATCACTAAAGAAACTTGCTTAGATAGCTGGAACCCTGCAATAAATTACAAATATGGAACCCTGACAACAGAGGAAGTTTCACATATTCTGCACCTACCCAACCCCACCTAAAGGTCTACAAGGATAGTTTAGGGCTTCTCTGACCCAGGAGAATTCTCAGTCATTAAAGGCCACTAACAGCATCAAATTTTGAACTTCTCTCTGTAAGAAAGGCTGTGGGGACACTCCTTTGGGTGTAATATCTTTGACTTCACAGTTTTCTTTGCACTACCTATTACTGTTCAGTGGTAAATCAAAGCACAACATAAGTAACATAAGCTAAGACTATGTCATTCTTGCCAATCCTCAAAGGAGGCTGGGTCAGTTTTCTCAAGAAACCAAGGTGTCCTAGTAGTTGACATTTACATTTGGATAAACTAAAAACATAAAAATTGTATTTTATGCTAATATTTTCTCTTTTTGTCCACTCTTGATCCTAACTTAAGGCATACCAGATGTTCTGTGCAAATTTATTTTCAATATGCATTTATCAAAACACACAGAATACACTGTACTTGCAATCATCTTTGTATCTAACAAGCTGTCAGTACATCAAGTATAACTGAAATCCCAACACAACCAAGTTTATCCCAAAGACTTGCATTCATGGCTCTAAGGACCCCCGGGCCAGTGCAGTCTTCCAGCTGAAATTGTTACTCTTCTTCCTGCTACACCACACTATAACTACATATATTTCCCAAATATACCTCACATGTTCACATCTCCAATTCTTTGATCATTCCTTTGTTTCTGTCTGGAATAATAAACAAGAAATAAAGTAGTTCTACATACTCCTGAGCACCTACTATGGGATAAATATTTAGTGGGCAGTGTATGTTAAGAATCTCCTCTAATCTTCACAACAGCCTTAACAGAGTTGGTATCGTTTTTTCCTATTTTACACATGAGATAGTTGAGGCACAGAAAATTTCCCAAGAACACTCACTATGCATTGCCTATTAAAAAAAAAAAAATGCCTTGGAACCACTTTCAAGTGGCAAAAACCCTCCAGGTATTATAGCACTGTGCTCTTCCCAAGCCTTTTAAGTTAGCATCACCTGATCTCCTTGACTATACCAGAAGCTTCTTAAAGTCAGCAACGACTTACTCGTTTTCACTTCTGCTTTACAGATTATAGGTGCTCCATAAACATGTCAAAATTAAAGGGCTGGTCCTGTCTAACATGGGCAAGATAATATTCACAATCCCTTTAGTTTTCCCAACACTGCAAATTAAAGGAAGGAACTTTATCAGTGTTTCTTCATGTTTTCCCTCCTCCATAGCCTCCCTCCCTCTGTAATATACTGCGAATGTGTCTTTCATCTCTTAACATAGGTGCTGCAAGAGGAAGATTAATATCATCCAGATAATGTGCCCCCAGAGCTTAACAAGTCAAAATGTGCTCAAAATTGCTTAACTGAAGCAGTCCAAAAACTAACTTTCTGAGACAATATGGACACGAGGGAAAACGGCTGCAAATCTAGGATCATTCGGAATAAAAGGCATTCCAACTGCAGCTTCTCCAACTCTTACCACTGATACCCGAGTTGACAGAATGCCATGACACAGCAAAAACAAAAACCTGGAATCAAAGACGAAACACCAGCGGTTGACCTTGGCTCGTGCAGGGCCCAGGGCCCAGGCTGCAGCGGGGTCTTCCGCGCAGGTGCGTGGCTCCAAGCACACGTGTAGGTCCTAGCACTGGGGGTGCACAGCGGCGCGCCACGCGGGACGGAGAGTGCCCCTCGGCGGGTCGCGGCCCGCCCCCGCCGTCCGCTCACCTCGGTTCTCTTCCTCCAGGTGCCGCACCCGCAGCTCGTCCTCCGTCTTCGCCTCAGAGCTGTATCCCCTCCTCGGGGCAGGACCCCCGGCCCAGACCGCCGGACCCTCCCGCCGACCCGCCCACGAGCCGGACAGCCTCCACCCTGGGCCGAGCCAGGCGCGGCCAGCAGCCACCAGGCGGGTACGGCCGGCCTGCAGGGCACCCCAAGCCCCGGGTGCCGCCGCCGCCATGTTGTCTGTTTACGGCGTGGGTCTGCGGCCGCCGCTCCGCCCCCACACAGCGCCAGTGCGCCTGCGCACGCCCGCGGCGTTCGGCCCTGAGGCCTGGCCCCGCCCACGCCGCCCGCGCTCGCGGCCGGCCCACCCCCCAGCCTCTCGCTAGGCCCCGCCCCCTCCACGGCCTCGCTCCGCCCAGGCCCCGCCCCTCGCTCTCTCCCCCCACCCAGCTCCGTTAACTGAGCTCCCCAGGTACCACCAGGCACCACCTTCCTTCCCTCACTGCAGGTTAAAAGGGTGGTCAGCCCCGGAGAAAGTAGTTTTCTGAAATGATGGACTAGTTGAGGGGAGCATACTCTGAACCATCGTTTTCCTACCTCCCTGCCCTCCGTGGCCTGTGCCGTGGAATCTTTGCATTAAGTAAGCTGCGCCAGTGAATTCAAATGTTCTGTCTCAGATTTGGCTGGAAGGTGTGGCAGGTCATGGCAGTGCGGGGTACTGCTTTACTCCTGTGGTTCAGAGCTGTCGGTTAAACGTGCTTGATAAACCTGCGGGTTGTTTTATTCCATGGTGCATGGGAAGGAGGTGAGAGCAGCAAGCCAGCCCACCATCTCCTGCAAGTAGAATGACCCTTCTGGAGACATGGGTCCTTAGAAGAGTTCAACCTCTCAACAAAAGGTGTTTGGCCAAACCATAAGCTGAGGTGGAATTCAGAACAACTCTTCCAGAAACTCCAGATAGCAATTTTGTGTAGGTTCTCATCAAAGCACCTTTTTCTGAGAATTTTCTACTGCCTAACTTTTATCAGATCTCAACCTGGAAAGTCTATATTTAGGAAAACTCTTTTTAAATGTGCTGCTGTTGAGTATATTCCTATTGCCACACAAATTCTACTCTTATACATTATGTTTTTTAGTCCTGAACGCAAGTTCCTTCAGTGTTACACCTGCTCAGGTGTTATCCAAAGTAGAAGGTAAAAGCCAGTTGAATTAATTTGTTACCTCTTCTGTAGGAATGACATTGAGAGCACCTTTCACTGTGCCTTTTGTAAAGGGACATATGGGGAATTTCTCTTGCCGGTTAAAATAAGGAAAAACTTGGCTTCCTTTGTATCTTTCCTCTTTTCTAATAATTAATACTCACTTTGCTAGGTGTTGAGATGTGTATTGTTATAGTTTCTCTCTAATTTGGTTTTGAGGTCTTTCTCGTGAGCTGGACTGAAAATCTGGAGGACTCAGGCTAACCAGCAGATGAGAAAGAGAGAGACAGACAGAGAGACAGAGAGGAGAGGAGACGGGTCGAGTAGGACTAAAGCCTTTACCAGGTCCAGTGCATTATTCAAGCAGTTTCCAATTAGAATTTCAATTGACCAGTATAGCAAACAGATGCCAGGGCCACCCTGTGACTGCACGGTGGTCACTGTGGCAGATCTTCATAGTCGATGTGGGTTATGGGAGTCGGGGGAGAGGTAAGGAGACTAAGTGTAGCTACACCATAGGGAATTGGTCACCAGGAAGGTATAAGGCAAATATCTAGATCTACCACACGGAGAAACTGGAAGATGGAGAACTGGAGACTGAGCCCCGATTCTGGTATGAGAGAGTTAAACATTAAAAATGGCTGACAAACAGCAAAATTATAAGAATTTTTAGAATTTACTGTGCTAGAAAACTAAAATATATATATTCACATTTTATATGAGGTCTCTTTGTTGCCCAGGCTGGCCTTGAACTTGAAATCCTCCTGCCTCAAGTAACTGAGTTTATAGGCATTCACCACAACACCCAGGAGAAACTCAAATTTTATTTACAACTCAATTGCAATTATTGCAATTATTTCATTACTTGTATTGGTCTCTCATTGTTTTGATATTTTTATGTTGGTTCTTCAATAGATTGTGACTTTTTAAAAAGGAGTTAAACAGAGGACTTGGCACAATGCTATTTAAAATAATATAACCTCAGATGTGACTGATTAGGACAAATACAGAAAAATAATCATAAATTGATTGGATTATATAAGAAAAATAGGAAAGACTACCAGTGTTTCAGTGGGCTCTCTTCCCTATCATTTGTGATTTTTTTCCTTATTTAGAACACTCATGTCATTATCCCAGGTCTGTAACAAAAATTGATTCTATTTTATCTTATTTTATTGGTACTAGGAATCAAGCAACCTCTGAGCCTTGCACGTGCTAGGCACATGCTCTATCACTGAGCTATGCCCACCCCCAGCCCCCCAAAAAAATTCTTCAAATTAATGCAAATAACTAACATCACCATGACCATCACAGCCTGTCAAGAATAACAATAGAGAACTGTCAAAGGCAGAAATTTAACATATTCCAGATCAAACCAGACCCACAATTACTTAATTTTTGAGATATTAGTAAGATATATTTAAATATTTCATGCTTCCATTTATTCATCTACAGAACAGCTAGTTTAATATCTACTTCAACTTATGAATTCTTTAACTTCAATTTATTCATTATATAATAATGACTATGCCTATTTTATTTGCTTAATAAGTGTGTAGTACACTCGACACCAGGAAATGAAAACAGAAGAGATACTATTAGCTACCATTTACCAACTTCCTTTTTCAGTCTATTCAGTCTGTCTTAGAAAGAAAACTTTGAAGTTGGCATTATTATCCCGATTTTTATAGATAAGGAAACTTAAAATAAGTTCCTTACCAAAGCCCACAGCTTGGAAGCCAAGGAGCTAGAATTTAAATCCCAATATATCTGACCCCCAAAGCCCTTGATTTTGATCATTGTTTTGCACAGCTTTTAATAAATGTTAAGACATTCAATATAATTTAATTCCCTTTGGTTCCTTTCCACTCTTTAGTAAAAGACTGTAGAGTATGAGGCACAAATGTGAGTATCCATTTGGAAAAGAAAGCTAGGGCTGGGTGTTTGAAACAGCAAGAATGGAAAGGCTGAGGTAGAGTATCACACCTGATAATCTACTGAACTAAATTCAGATTTTTACCATCTCCTTATAAGATTGAGATCTTTGCCTCCATCCATCTCTTGGTTAACAGATCTGTCACATCTCTGATGTGTGACAGCACTGAGCTCCAGGAGTACAGCCTGGCCCACAGAGCATTCATTACTAAACAATTCTGCTTCCAAGGAGAGCATGGATGTCACCTGTAAAATGAAACCATTACCAGGGAACTGCCAACCACAACGGCAGAGACACACATAGCTGAACTAAATAGAATGGGAGCAATAAAGCAGAACTATGAACTTTTTGAAAATGAGAGCATACTTTGAAATTACTTTGTCCGAACAATAAAAGAAGTAATATATTAGTTAGCACAAAGATGGGCAGCTATATTAAAGATACCCATGAATGCAACTGTTCAAACAAGGAACTGTTAAAAGTCCAGGAATAGTCTTAGACATGGGATTTACATCTCTGGGTCTAAGGTGACACTCCCTGTCACCATCAAGATGGGGAAAAGATGAGCTAAGTACAATAACTCCCCTTATCCACAGCTTCACTTCTCATGGTGAACTGAAGCTTAAAATATTAAAAGAAAAAATTCAGAAATAAAGAATTCATAAGTTTTAAATTACAAGCTGTTCTAAGCAGCTTGATGAAATCTTGTGCCATCCCTATCCCATCCCTCCAGGACATGAGTCATTCTTTTTCCTAGTGTATCCATGATGCATATGCTACCCTTCCGTTAGTTACTTAGTAGCCATCTCAGTTATCAGATTAACTGTCACCATATAGCAGTGCTTGTATTCAAGTAACCCTTATTTTCTTAGTAACACCCCAAATTGCAAGAGTATTGATGTTGACAATTCAGATATGCCAAAGAGAAACTGTAAAATGCTTGCTTTAACTGCCATTGCAAGTCATTACAAGAAGGAGAAATTTACAATAAGATATTTTAAGAAAGAAAGATCACACTTAACTAACTTTTCTTACAGTATATTGTAATTGTCCTATTTTATACTATTGTTAATCTCTTACTGTGCCTAACCACACACACAGAGAGAGTCTGGTAGAGTCCATAATTTCAGGCATCCACTGGAATCTCAGAATATATCTTCTGTGGATAAAGGAAGACTATGATATGTTCTATCAAGGGAAAGACTTAGAAAATGGCATATGTCCCTTCCTCTCACATTCTACTGACCACACAAGCAGCAAGGTGGGGCTAAAAAATGTGCCCCATCACTGGGCCACACACCCAGCTACAAGTTGATTAGTATGTGCAAAGAAGATTACAGATATATGAGAACACAATCTACCATGGAGTTTGTCTTTTTTATTTTTACTTTTAAATAAAACTTTCATGAGTCCTAAGATAAAGTTTTATAGTTCCAAAGTATGATAGGTTTCACAAGAAATAGCAGAAACTACAGACAAACTGAAAGCTCTCTTTTCACATGAGCTATCTGGAAGTTATTGCTAAGCAAATATTCAGAATGGAAGGATAATATGAAATATGAGTCTATGGATTGTTTACATTTGACTGTTGCAACCATATTAAACCTGAATAGTTCTATGGGATTTTGTCATCTACATGTACTACATTATAGAACTATGGGAAACAATTTCAAAGGTCTGTATCCACATAGCTAATCATCAAAAGATGACAGAAAAACCTACATAAGGTTGTGTTCAAGGTGACATAGTTGCCGTCTCATGTTCTGTAAATCTCCTGAAGTTTTAAATAGACACTTTAAAGTTCTATAACTTAAAGACACAACGAAAACACAGTACATTTCAAGAAGAATGCAAAATTGTACTCATACTTCAGTCCCAAAATAAAAATTAAAACAGCACCATCTTTATTTCTTTGGGTATTTTTTTAATGCTGTTGTTATTTCTAAATTTTCCCTAAGGTCCTGTTACTAGGATATGCCTTTATAACACAACTCTGAACTGTATTTACCCAAAACAATTCTGATCCTGTTATGGTTTAGGTTATAAGGTGTCCTCCAAAAGCTTGTGTATCAGAAAATGCAAGAATTTTAAAGGATGAAATAATTGATTAGATTATGAGAGTTGTAAACTGATCAGTGGATTAATACTCTAGGAATTAACCAGGTGATAACAATAGGCAGGTAGGGTATGTCTGGAAGAGATATATCACTGGGGGCATGCCTTTGAGGTTTATATTTTGTCCCTGATAAGCAGAGCTCTCTCTCTGCTTTATGGTTGCTGTGTCCTGGGCCACTTTCTTCCACCATTCCCTCCCACCATGATGTTCTGCCTCATCTCAAGTCCAGAACAATGAAGCTGGCCGTCTATGGACTGAAACCTCTCAAACTGTGAACCCCAAATAAACTTTTCCTCCTATATGTTGTTATTGTCAGGTCTTTTGGTCACACTGACAAAAATATTGACTAAAACAGAGATAGGTACAAAAAACTGAATAATTACTATGATTTACCTGACCATATGTTCAGAAGCCTTTGGAGCTGTTGTAAAGGGAGGAATTTTGAAAAGTTTAGAGATGCAAGATGGAAAAGTTTTAGAATATTTTAGGAGTTTGATAGTGAATACCATTGGGAATTCAAAAAAAATACCAAATTACTGATAGGACCGTGGACAATAAAGACAGGGCTCATGAGGTTTCGGAAGAAGAGGAGGACTCTATTGGAAATTGGACTAGAGGCCATTCATGTTACATTCTGGCAAAATAAATAAATAAAAATTGTCTATATTTTGCATGTCTTGAGACTTTGAGACTAAATTTAAATGTAATGGACTAATTAATTAACTAATTAATCTGGTGGAGGAACTTTCAAGGAAGCACAGTCTTTAAGTGGTGACATGGATATTGCTGGAGGCTTTTAGCCAAGTTTAATGTGATACTCAGAATCAGAAAGCAAAAACCTTAGGTATATTGGGAAGAGGATAATCATGAATAAAAGACACTCCTCTCCCCCTGTAACAAGAAATCCCAAGGGAATTTCCAGTTTCCAGCTACCAAATATAAATTTCTTACTGTACCATAATATCACAAACCTTATGATGGGCTTCTTATCCAGAACCTCTTTTTTCACCTAATCTGAATTCATGCAGTCTCTGATTTAGGATGATTCACATTATAATTTTTTGAATTGACAATGATGTGAAAGCCATTCACATTCAGGAGAAATTGAAATCATAGAAGGTCTTTTATTAATGAATTTTATTTTGAAACTGACCTTTCAAGAACATGCACAGACATACAAAGATAAATACACAACCTTTTTTGTCATCCAACTAAAAAGCACCATTTCTCATCTTCCTTTCTATAAAATTCCCCTGTTACCAACTGATAAGGAATCAGATTTGAGTTTCTAGGTCCTGGGATCCTTGACTGTCAGCAGTGCAAAAAAAAAAAAAAAAAAAAAAAGCTCATTTTAATGAAAGATGCAATATTGGACAGCTGCAAAGAAATGATAGTGAAGGAGACCCCAGGTTGCCTGTGGAGCTCTCTGACTCACCTCAGAGAGGAGGGATGGGAATCTTCTGTGTTTCAGGAAGGAGTTCTTCATGAAGAACAGCTGATGGATTCCCTGATGTGATTAAGACATACTCAGGGACACTATACCCCTACTTACCTGTAAGGCAGGCCCAAGATGGCAATAGTTAGGCTCCCTTGCTGAGGCTTCCAGTGGGCTATGTTTTAATATTAGCTAAGGTCACAGACACTGTGATTCAGTGTATGTGCTCAAGGTCATAAACATTTTCTTGTGAGTATGCTCAAGGTCATAAACATTTTCTTGTGAGTATGCACTCATAATGCCTTAACCTGTTGGCATTGGCCCTTCTTTGTCTGGCCTGCAAATAAAAAAAGAACTATGGAAAGACCCAGAAGGCTGAAGATTGGAGCCCACAGAGCAGCCACCACCTCCAAATAAAGCATGTGTACCATCCTGCCCCTCTTAAAAAGAGAAAAAGCTTTTTCTTTTGGCAAAACTCTACTGTTCTTTGAGCATCAGGGAGCAAGTCCTCACTAGATAACAAAATCATGCATGGAATTTGAATTTGGATCTTTTCCTTTGCTAGCAATATGCAGCACTACCCACTCTTACGATATTGGGCAACAACAACAGTAGTGTTGATGTGCAGTTCCCAGTCAGTCACACCATTGTGAAGGTGAACAACTGGGGTTCTGCAATATAATGTTGCTAGGCTAGGATATTCAGCAGGTTAGATGCATTAAATGCATTTTTAATTCACAGTGAGCTCATGGCTACATGGTTCATCACAAGTGAAAGGTTTGCTTACTTTTGCAATAGTATAATATTCTCTCCTGGTTGGAGCACCTCTGGGATGAGAAGTGCCCATAAAATTCTAAGATTCAGGGACCCACTTGTTATCCTTTACCCCTCTTGGGTTGTAAGGTACATAGTGTCTCCCTTATATCTCTCCCAAACAGGTAAATAGAGTCCCTGCTCTGTCAGGGATAGCCAGAAGTCTATAGTTGAGCCCTCTCCTGTTATGGTCCTGGGGTTCATTGTCAGCCCCTTAAGCACTTGTTCAGTGGGTGGTAATTCTGTTCTGTAACTCCGCTCTTGTGCAGTAAAGGGGACTGGAGAGGGTGTATTTGTTCATTCAAGCTGCCATAACAAGTGTCCCAAACTAGGCAGCTTATAGAACAGACTTTGTTTCCTTGCAGTCATGGAGGCTGCAAGTCCTAGATCAAAGTTCTCAGAGTTGGTCTCTTCTGAGTTCTATCTTTTTGATTTGCAGAGTCAGTGACTGGCCCGGTGGGGTGGCCGGCTGGTGCCTGAGGAGTAATTACGTGAAGTGCTGAACGGGGAGCGACTGCTGGCGGGGTGCCAGTCACAGCGACCTCGGTTACCACTTAGCGCAGCTTGGCTGAAGCACCCCCGCAAGGTCCCAGACGGCCCCACCCTGTGTCTGCACTTGTTGGGAGGAGCAGCCCCAGCAGCCTGGCCCCAGGCGACCGGCTCAAGGCCATTTCAGATTGATTGGTGGTGGCTGCCTGTGCACTGGGTTGGGAAGGATTCTGAGGTCGATCTGGGCTGGGGGCAGGCCTCCATTGATCAGTGCTGTCTGTCATGGCCATAGATGGGTGTGAGTGCCGGAGAGGCTGCGTGTCGTCCACCCTGTGTGTCCACCTGGTGGTGTTCATCCTGCCACTCTCAGGCGGTTCCCAGGGCAGCAGACCAGCCTGTTGATTTGAAGTTCTAGAAAGTGAGTCTCTCATGTGCTCTGGCCCTGGTTGTCTGAATTTTTTTCCAATTTTTGGAATTGCAGTAAATCCATGTGACATGAAATCGTCACCTGAGCCACCTGCGTGTAGTTCCATGGTGTCTGATGCATCGTGCAGCTGTCACCATCCGATGCAGAATTCTCTGCATCTTGCAGAACTGGGGTAGAGGGCCGGGGAGCAGAGGAGCTGAGGGCAGGGCGCCTGCTCCTGGTGGAGAGGCTCAGGAGAGCCTGCGGGGTCAGCACCCTGGGCAGCTCCCTGGGCCTCCTGCAGGGTCTCTGAGCCTGGGCTAGCCATTCCCTGTTGGGAAGGCAGGGCCACCTCTGTGCTGTGTCCTACACTGCCAGCCCCCGTCCTTGCTGTTACTTCATGTGCCACTCAGGATGCAGGTGTCCAACTCACAAATGCCACACTACCCCCACTGAGGACTGAGCCCAGGGATGCTGTGCCACCGAGACCGGGTGGGCCTGCCTGGCTGACCGTCTAGGCTGGCCTGTAGCTTGTGGTCCTCCTGCCTCAGCCTCCTGAGTCTCTGGGGTCATCGGGTGCACAACTGCACCTGGAAAATGTGACTTTCAGTACTTAGTATCTCAACATGACCAGTTTCTCTCGTAACCCCGGGCACTTGCGTCCTCACAGTCACCTGAGGAGGGCTCCAGGACCCCGCTCCCGATACCACGGCACAGAGAGGCCCTGGGCCCTGGTTCTGGACTGCATGTCAGCTGTGCTCTCTCACCGTGACTCGGAGACTCAGGGCCTCCACCTCCTGCTGCAGGGTGGAGACCCCTGTCCCAGGCGCAGCCCTTGGCTCCCGCGCATCCGTCTCTCCTCAGCCCTGCTGAAGAGCCTCTCCTGGCCCCAGGCTGGGGAGAGTGGACCGTGGTGTCCTCCAGCGCCTGCAGAACCGTCTCAAGGCACCTCACCCTGCCCCTGCTGTCCCTGCATGACGCGGCCATCCTGCCACACGGCTGGTGTGCCCTGGCAGCTTGGGCCTCAGGCACCAGAGCCAAGGCTGCCGTCCACCTCCTGACCCAGGTGTGAGCCCGGTGCGGCCTCTGCATGCCCACACAGATCCTTTCCTGGAGGCTGGCTGAGGAGTGGGGATGGGTCCATGCTCTGAGGACATCGTGGCAGCTGGACAGGATTGTCCTGGGGGCTCCCAGTGCGCGCCGTCACTGGAGAGATGTCTGTGCCAGCCGGCCAGTGGTGTACGGGAGCCCTGGGTGGCACCCTGAGTGCTGGTGGCTCTCCCTCCTGTGCTCATGGTACTGCGGCCACATGTGGGGAAGCCAAGGCGCAGGGTACATGTAGGACCTACCCAGAGGCTTAGTGACAGAGCTGGACCCGTCTTGGTGCCTGCATAAGCATCTCAGGGCCCAGGCCACTGCTGCTGTGTATCCAGGGTGACCCCTGCCCCAAACCTCCACCGCCGAGAGCCAGGGCATCTAGCCTGCAGAAACCATCCCCTTCCTGGCCCATCTATCTCGTTCCTGGCAAACAGCTGGCACTTGGTGGCTGCTCCCTGCATGGGGAACCCAGCACCAGCTGCCCACGCCCTTCCCAGCCTCAGCCGCTCCTCTGACTTGGGGAGGGAGGAGCCAGGGCCTCTGCCTGTGGGGACGAACCCAGCCTGTCCTGCAGAGTGGCTAACCTTCTTTCTCAGGGGACAGCTGCTCTGGGTACCACTGGGGCCTCTGAGCTGACGGGTGCCGCAGCCTCTTGGGTGACAGAGCCCCTTCCTGCTGGCTTCGGTTGGTGTTTACTCCTGCTCTTAGGCCCCAGGGGAGGCAGAGCCCCGGGGATGTTCCCTCGAGGCTCTGGCTGGCTCCTGGCACGAGCTGAGGTCTGTCCCCAGGGAGCTGCGGACAGTGACAACCCTCCTCAGTCCTCAGGCCTGCTGCGATGCTGCCTCTGGGGACTGAAGGCCGGCCGGGAACGGCTCCCAGCTGCTCCTCGCTGTCCCGGCTCCTGCTCCCGTCTCGGGCCTCAGTGGCCTGGGGCCTGGCGACGGCTGTGTCTGGGCTTGCCGCAGTCTTGGCTGGGCACAGAATCACGAGCCACCACACAGCTTTGTAGATCCAAACAGCAATTCTTTATTCCCGAACTCACACCGGCCTCCACACACGCTCCCGGGCAATCCCAGTTCTGCTGCCACCCAATTCACCTACTCCACGAGGCTTTTTTTCCCATATACTTTCAGAATCTCACGAGAGCTCAACGGGAGCTCAGGCAGCAGAAACGCCCTAATCCCGGCAGCAATAATCTTCAACCTCCAACTTCCCTAAAACCCCTATTGTCTTCCACTGGGAACGCCTAAAACCCAAGGACCGGGATACTTCCTCAAACCTGATCAGCTCTAAACCCGGATCCGCCTTGGTCTTTGAGCAAGGTCACCTTACATGCAATGTCAACAGCGAAATCATTAACATGGGGTACGCTAGCAAGGAAATTTTGATTCGTCATTCCTACTTGGTAATGGCCCTCAGCATGGGCTGGGGGTGGTCTCCAGCCCCTGGTGCCCCTCCCCTCCAGCAGGACCTTCTGTCACGTCAGTGGGATTTGAGACTCAAGGTGTCTGCCTGCAGGGTGGGGGGTAGGGTGCTGCTTGGGGCCCCGGCTGTGAGCCACGCTGCTCTCCTCCACGCCAGGCCTAAGAGGGCCTTGGTACCTTTACGCCCAGCCCTGCCACAGCTGGGAGGAGCAGGGCCTGGGGCTTGAGCCTGAGGCCCGTCCCCTGCGGGCCCCCGGGCTGCGCCCTGGGAGAGTGCTGGCCTCCTGGGCCTCCCAGAGCTCTTCTGCCAGGCAGGGTGACCCACAGGTGGCACATGTGGAGGCGTGAGGAGTGTGCCCAGCTCGCTCTCTGCTGGGTACCTTTTCCACAGGGGGAGGAGGAGGCCTGGACTGAGGGGTGGTGGGCAGCATGAGGAGTGGGAGAGCCACCTGCTCAGGGCAGGAAGCAGAGTAGCAGGGCACAGTGGTGAGACAAAGTCAGCTGCCACCTGTGGGTGACCTGGGCGGGGGCCCTGGGGACCTGCTGCTCTGTCTGGGGAGCTGGGGCCCAGCCAGGCTGGCGTCCCCTGCCTGCCTCGCAGCGAGTGTCTGAGCAGCAGGTGGAGCCCAGGCCAGGCTGTCTGGAGCCCCAGGTGTGGGCACCGTGTTGCCTGCTGTCCAAGGGCTGGGTCCAGGCCCAGGCTTGCTCCTCGCGTCTGGCCGCCCAGGCATGGAGACGTGGTGGGTATCTTTCCCTGGAGTCTACCTCGGGCACTGTTTCCTAGACCTCTGAGAGCAGACAGGGTGGGGCAACAAGAAGTGGCCGGGGGTACTCCTCAAGGCCACCAGCATGGTGGAGCATCATTCTGGCATGAAGGATGATGCCCACCTGGAGACCTCCATTTGCCCTGGGCTTGAGACCCTCCAAGAAGCAAACTGCAGGTCAGAGTTCTAGGCTGGCAGGGAGGTTCTCACTGCTGTCCCTGCTGTCCCAGGTCCCTGCTGTCCCAGGCCCCTGCAGCCAGCCTGGCCTTCCAGGGAGTAGCTGGCTCTTGACCTGGGGCCCTTCCCAGGTCAGCCTTGTTGGTCCTCCTTCTGAGCCTTGTCTGGTTCGCAGGCTGGCCAGACAGGGCCGCTGGGGTCCCACTGTGCGTCCGGCACTGCTGACAGGACGCTGAGCCCCTCAGGGCTTGGTCTCAAGCCATCAGAGGAGGCAGCCTAGGTGGAAACCTCCGTGGGGCCGTCCCGGCCAGGCCCGCGCTTGGCGCGTTCTACCACGCGGCCTGCGCAGTGGTTTCATTAATGAGGTTCTGGCATTAAGTTAGTTAGAAGAGATCAAAATAAAACACACAGACAGTACCTTATTTTATATTGCTAGGTCCGAGAGGGCTCGCCTCCCTGTTTCCCCGCCTCCAGCCGCCCAGCAGGGCAGCGAGGATTACTCTGGGCTAGCAGGAGAGAGAGAGAGCGAACACGCCAGGGAGCAGCCTTTTATTTGGGGGAACAAGAGATTCAGGGGAGAATTCCATCCAATGAAGGTTGAGGGGGGGCTGCACTCCAAGGTCAGGGTCAGTGATTGGGTCTCCGGGGTCAGTGGTCACGCACACCCCCACACGGATGGGCTCTCTCATCAGGAAAGGGTCGGGATAACTCCGACACAGCCAGAGTGCCTCAGGCCCTTAACGGGAGTCACCCAATCACGTGTCAGAATGGCTCCCCACAGCGCATGTGTGCAATCTGTCAGGTGTGACGTGCTCACCCAGGAACACAGACGTGGATAGAAGCCCGGATCTGACTGTGCCTGAGGGGCGCCATTGGTGAGAGGTTCTGGCAGTGGGACAGCTGTCCCTCCCGGACGGCCCTGAACCCTCTGCAGGCCCCGTGGGGACTCGTCCCTTCTTCCTGCATACAATCTCAGGCTTCAGGCGGGCGTTAGAGAGGCAGGCCGACAGGGCTGTCTTAGGTGAACCTGTGCTCTACCGTGAGTGGGAAGCCTCCCCTTTCGAGCCCAAGACCTCAGCTGACCCTGCCCTCCTGTGGCCTGGGTCCAGCCTGGCGAGTGGGGACACAGCCCCTTGCTGAGTGGGTCCCTGGGCTCCTTGCAGCTGCAGTATGCCTGCAATCCCTGGTGCATGGGGTGCTGTGGGGTGAGGGAGAAGTGGGGTGCTAGGTTCAGGCAGGCTGAGGGAGGGGAGGCCCGGGGAGGAGGGTGGAGGCTGTTTGAAAACCAACTAGTGTTGGCACCAGGAGCCCTGGGGTTGTCATGGCGACTGGGATGCATCCCTCTCCCCCACTCCCAACCCCTAGAGTGCAGCTGGCCCTAATAGGGCCTCCTCTCTGGGCTGCTGGGCTCCCAGCCAGAGGTGATCAGCAGTCGGCAAGGGCTCTGTCTCCTGAGGCCTGGCGTCCCACCTGTGGCATGGGGGAGGATGGCCGTGAGCCTCATGTCCGGGGACAGGATGCTGAGCAGAGCCGGCAGGCAGAGGGAGCCTGACCCTCAGTGACATCTGTCTGTGGCAGAAGTGGCTTTCTTAGAGTTGCCGTGGCCTCCCGAGTCTGCCCTGGGTGTCCCTGACCAGGGGCTGTGGAGCAGGGAAGGCTCTGTGTGGGCGCGAGAGGGCACTGCAGGAGGAGGGGCTGAGAGGAGCAGGAGAGGCCCCTCTAGGAGGGTGACATTCAGGAGGTGGTGTCAGGCCGACTGGGACCCACTGAGGGGAAAGGACGTCGGATCCCTACCTCATGCCTCACACTGGAACAGACGCCAGAGACCATGTGCCTAAACAGGAAGCAGGGCACAGACTGGCTCCTTACTGTGAAAACCTGCAAGTCAGCAGGAGGGAATCCACCGCGTCCGGACCGCAGGACGGCCAGCCGCAGCCACCCGGACCGCAGGACGGCCAGCCGCAGCCACGGTGGACTCTCCTGTCCCCCTGGGAGCGCTGGAAGATGGAGACAAGGTCGCAGTCCACCGAACTGGATACAGTGTGGGGGACAGCCCTCCGGGGATGGAAATGGGCACAGTCTCCAGCAGAACACTGGCATCTCCAGCAAAGGGCAGGCCGAGGGACATCTCGGTCCATCTCAGACTCACAGTCGCCCTTCTGGGAACTCATCCTGAAGACAGATTTGTGCCAAAGGTCAAACCTCGAGGTTACCAGGCCATGACTGCAGGTGGCAGGAAATGGCAGAGCTGCTCCCTCTCAGCTCGGGCAGAATCCAGGACCTGAGGCACCCCAGAGGTGGCCTGCGATGGCTGGCATGGAACCGTCTCCAAGGTACAGCACGAGGTCCTGGAAACAAACCCGAGACAGAGCACATGACGGTGGGTGGCGTTCGTGCCCCAAGTTCCTCAGCTATTTGGGGGCGGGAGACCTGGGGTGGGGGAGGCTGAGCTTCCTCATCCCGAGGTCCTTGACCGCACTCATTCAGATTCTGTCAGATTTTTAAATATTCACACGGCACAATGAGATGCTCTGGAGATAAGGCAATTGAAATACGCAGCTCCTCTGTGACCCGCGCACCTTCACGTGGCCTGAAGGGAGTCTCCTAGAGTCTTAGGAGCCCATGTCGTCACAGCCACGCGACACGTGAGTGTAGTGTGGATATTCCCCCTGTGCTGATCCACCAGCCGGCCAGCACTCAGACAGCAGGTTCTGGGCTCCAGGTTGTTAGACTGGGAGCTCAGCTCGCCCAGGGCAGGCACAGAGCACCAGGAGCATTCGGGCTGGTGTCAAGTGGGACCCCTCAGCGATGGACACAAGAGCCCCTCAGCGATGGACACAGGAGCCCCTCAGCAATGGACACAGGAGCCCCTAGGGATGGACACAGGAGCCCCTCAGGGATGGACACAGGAGCCCCTCGGGGATGCACACAGGAGCCCCTAGGGATGGACACAGGAGCCCCTCGGGGATGGACACAGGAGCCCCTCGGGATGGACACAGGAGACCCTCAGCGATGGACACAGGAGCCCCTAGGGATGGACACAGGAGCCCCTCGGGATGGACACAGGAGCCCCTCGGGGATGGACACAGGAGACCCTCAGCGATGGACACAGGAGCCGCGGGATGCGCATGGGGAAATGCTGTCACAGTAATGGCACAGGGACCTGTGTTTCTGTTCTGCCCCTTTTTCTCTGAGACAGGTTCTACTTTCCTAATATTCTGAAAATCCTGCCCGTCACTGTATGAGGTGGCCACGCCTGTGACCCCTACCAGCTGGGAGCTGAGGCATCAGGGGCAGTTCCAGGCCAGCCAGGACAAGTTGGTTTGGTCCTGTGTCGAAATAGACATGAAAAGGTCTGGTGCAAGGCGCACCTGGCCTCATCCTCAGTCCCTCCACCACAATCCCCCCCCCACCGCCTGTCCTTGTGGACCAGCTGGGCAGGGGTGGGAAGGGCCCACTGTGGTGGGCCATGAGGTGCCATCCAGGGTGAGGGCACATGTGCTGTGGGTTGCCCGTGAGAGGCGTTGGCTGTGGAGGGCTGGGACCTGGCTGCTGTGCTAAGGGCCTGGGGCCACTCGTATGGGCTGCCCAGGATTTCTGCTTTGGGCCAGTGTCTAGCACCTCAGTCTTGCTGCCACGGCTGGTGAGCCCCTGCAGGCTCACACAGCCCATCCCCGGCCAGAACCAAACAGGAAATAAGTGGCCGGGGAGAGCCTGTCCCCACCTCTGACCTTCCTCCCAGGTGGCGGCTGGCTCCGTGTCCTCTGCCTGCCCGATCAGGTCTGACCCTGGGTCCAAACCCCCCTTTCCATGAGGACGCCAGTCACGCAGGGTCAGCATCTGCCCTGATAGCCGTGCGACCCCCGAGCCAGGTCCCCATGTGGGGACGTGGGCTTGGGCCCCAGGGTGTCTGTTGCAGGGCACAGTTCAACCCCTGGGATTCTCGCCCGCCTTCGTACCACCTGAGAGCAGCCACAGGCAGCCCGAGGGAGCCCGTCCTCCCGGGGTGAGCGGGGCCTGCAGTGACGGGCACGAGTCCCTCTGCTTGCAGCCTGACCTCCTGCCTACCCGCTGCGTCTCTTCACTTCCACGGGCCTCGGTTTCCTCACCCGGGGAGCTGTGGGGACTCCACTCCCTGCCTGTGCCCTGTGGCCCTGTTCCTGGTGTGCCCTCGTAGCTGGGCTCCCAGTCAGCCCATGATGCTCTGTCCACGGCCGTCCCCCACCAGCCCTGTCTCTGATGTCACGGCAAGTGTTCACCCAGATGGGTGCGGATGAGGGGGACAGATGCGGGGGATGGGGAGGGAAGGAGAACCCGGATCCAGAGGTCTGTCAGAGGCTCCCTGCCTGGCCTCCAGGTGGCCCCGTTACTGTCCAGCTCTGGCCCCTCACCTGCCCTGTGTCCTGGACTCTTCCTGGGCCCCCAGCAAGCATCTTAACCTCATCTGCAAAATGCGGGCCTTCCTGAGCCCATGGGGGGCTGCGTGGGAGGGGCTGAGCCGGGCAGGTGGCCCCCCCGCAGCCTCAGGGAGGGGGTTCCCCGAGTGTCCCCTGCAGTCCTTGGCCAGGAGGTTGAAGCAGGACAGTGACATGAGGAGAGTGAGGGATGCTGGTGTTTGTTAACTGGTTTCCTTGGGCCTCGGCGGGAGCCTGGGTGGAGCCTGGGTGGAGCGGGTCTGGGAGGCAGTGGCGCTGGCCTCGCGCTGCTCCCCCTCCACTTAGCGCCCTCGATGGCCACGCGAGTCTCTTTAGCTGGAAGCAGCTCCTCGGTGTTGACTAAAGCCCGCGAGAGGGTGGGTGGCTCCGCCAGTGCCGTGCAGAGGACCCTGCTCAGGGACTGGCCCCTGCCTTGTCTCACCTGGATCTGGCTCTCGCCCGCCAGCGTATCTATGCTGCCCAGAGATGCTTTGTCCCTCCACTGTCTAGATGATGGGGACGCAGACAGGGTGGCCCTGCTTTCCTGGGACTCAGGGTTAGCAGGAGACGGCTCGGCACGCCAGCAGTTGACGGAGAGGACGGTTCTGTCTCAAGGCAGATCTGAGGCTTCTCGAAGCTCTGGGCAGGGATCTCACCTCAACTGCAGGTGCACGCAGGAAGGCTTTGGGGTGGGGCCGTGGCACCTGGGGTCTTAGGGAGAGCTGAGTCAGGTCAGGTGAGGGGGACAGAGAGGGGGAGAGAGCAGTGGGTCCAGGAAGAGCCACCGGCCTGCAGGGTACACGTGCTGTGTGACAAAGCCAGCCCTCGGCGGGAGGCCTGGGCCAAATCTATGAGGACGAAGGCATCTGTCCCTGGAGCGTGACTCGGGGGTCTGTGGGCTCCCAAGTGCTGCGGTTGACTAGCAATGCCTGCCGTGGTCAGAGGAAGGCAGGACGTGGCCACACACCTGCCACGGTGTGCCCTCCTCTAAAGTCCCGGGGGTAAAGCTGTTGTGGAAAAGAGCCAGTGGGCCCGTGTCCTGAACCCAGGCTCAGCTGCCGGTGCTGCCCGTGGCAGCAGAGTCAGAGGTGCAAACAGACATGGCAGAATGCCTTCCTCTCCCACCAGGAAGCCCCTTCCCTGCAGGCTCAGGAGACGGGCCGGAGGTGAAAAGGGCATTCTGAAGGCACCTGGAGCAGACTTCCTGCCTCTGGAGCCTCGCTGTGGCTCCGGGGCTTCCTCTGCCAGAGACCCCCAGGTCCTGCCCTGGCCCCCGAGTAGTACCTGCTCCCCGTCCTGGCAGGCACTGGAGGCAGAAGCCCCTCTGCCCATCCTAAAGGCCTGGGCGGGTGTCCTGGAGTCCAGCCTGAGCCTCCACAGCGAGCCTGGCCCCAGGAGGAGAGCCAGGCAGAGCCAAGGTGCCGGGCGCCCAAGTTTCCTGGGTGCTGACAGACAGCCACTTACCAAGGGCTGGGCTCACACTTGTTCTCCCGTGTTCTGTAGGGCACAGCGGCACAGCCTGTCATCCAGCTACTTGGGAGGCCGAGGAGGGGAATCCTGGGTTCTCTGAGCCTAGGCAACTTAGCAAACTCCCACAATAAAAAGGGCTGGGTGTAGCTACGGTAGGGTGCCTGCCTCACGGGCGCAAGGCCTTGGGTTCCGTCCCCAGCACCATATGCACAAGAGTCAAAACTGTCTCTCTGGACTATCAGCAGGGTGGAGGCAGGGTTGCTCCCTCTTGGGGGCTCCTTTCCTTCCAGCCTCCCAACAGGCACCCCTCAGGAACAAGCAAGATCTGCAGACGGCAGGCGACCCCGGGTGCACGCAGCCCAGCTCTGGGGTCGACCGTCCCTCACCTGCCGGGGCACCCGCGTCTCCAGCAGCAGTTTTATCGAGTCTGTGTCTGACGGACGTTGGTGCCCTGGCACCTTTCTGGGGCTGCATGGCTGTTTCTGTCACTGTCCTAGAGAGGTTCTCCTCATGGTGCCCGCGTCCGTGGTCACACGCCTCGTGCCTGTGTGCACAGGGCACCCAGTGCAGGCGCAGGACGTGCTGGCACTCACTGACACCCGCTGTGCGGACACACGCCTTCCTCCTGGGGTGCAGGTCCCCTGGCTCTGGTCCGAGCTGGGCACCATTCCGATCGTCCATCCTCGGCTTCCTTCGGTTGCATGGCCTCCCGGCTGGCCGGCCTGTGCCTGGGAACTCCCTGTTCTGGCCTGTGTGTGCAGTGCCCTGCAGGAGGACCCAGCTGCCTTTGCCCACTGGGTGCCTGGCCCCAGCTGGCCTCTGCCAGTAAAGTGCCTCCTCCTGGCTGTGGACGTCAGCCCACACCATCCCAGCTGGGCAGGGAGACCTGTCCCAGGCACATCTCCTCCCAGAGTGTGGCTCAGAGAGAGCAGGGTCACGGAGCTCATCCAAGTTTTTGGCGGCCACCTCTGCTCCAGGTTGCAGAGCTGGTCCTGGGGGCCACACCCATAGGGCCTGCTGGGCGCAGATGATCAGCCTGTGTGCAGGGCGCGAAGAGCAGGAAGAGTTGTCAACACAGCCACATGGAGTGGCTCGCCCTGCCTCTTGTCAGAGAAGACGCTGGACGCCACCTGCCCCACACCATCCAGGTCCACCTGGGAAAGGGCCACCGTGAGCCACACTGGGCCCTGCTGCGTGGACTCTGCTGCACTCACTTTCTGTGGCCGCAGCAGCCCCCATCAGGGTCTTCGCAGAAACCCCCAGAGCCCGTCGTTTGTACAGTGAGTGTGCATTAGTAACAGTGAGGAAGCCCCGGAGTCCTGGGGGGGGGAAGCTTCCTCCAGGTCAGAGCCTGGGCTGCCCCCTCTTCTGAGCCAAGTGCAGGGTGAGCAGCCCGAGGACAGTGAGCCCTGGCTCTTCCAGAAGGGCCTCCTCTGCTCTCCAGCCTGGGCTCGGAGTCCCCAGCCTCACCTCCCCAGGACTCAATCTCTTGATCACTGTGTGCCTCCTGCTCGGGGCCTACCCCAGACCCGGGGACAAAGGTGACCGGGAGCTTCCTGGGGGAAGTTGAGACGCTCAGTCTCTGGGTGGAGGCCTCAGGAACACTCGCCTGGGCAGATTCAAGTCTCCCTTACCAACTGACAACCCTGTGAGGCAGGAGTTCCCAGCAAGAACCCGGGATTGGAGGGGACTGGGCCCAGCTGCCCAGCAGCCGTGTGGTGCAGCCTGAGGTCAGCCCTGGCCCAGTGCCAGCATTTCACCCGAAGCAAAGGGGCTGGGTCCTGAGACAGTGGCAGGTGTTTTGTCCGCATTGAATGGTGGCTTAGAACCTCACAGGTCACTGGTGGGACTGGAGGGAAAGGTAAGGGCACAGGGTCTCCCTTGGGGGTGATGCAATGTTGGAGGTGATGGCTGCACCCGCGCTGAAGGCCAGTGGGTGGTGTCCCTCCATGTCATGTGACTTCCACTTGGTGAGGGAAAAGTAAAAAGAAAGAAAACCTTAAAAAGTCTGTTTGGCATGAGGTTTCCAGAATGAGTGGAGACAAAATGGACTGTTGGCTGGGAGGGGGTGACCGATAGAGGCCACAGGTCCCCTTGGGGCAGGAGCACCTTGGACGGTGGCACAGCTCTGCGTGCCTGGGAGCCACCCTGAGGCGGGTGCAGGCCTGTGGGTTCTTTCTCAGTGAAACCACTGTGGCTAAGGAGACCCAGGGACCATGGCAGGGAGAGGCTGCCCGGCTGGGCGGTCAGTGAACTGGGGGGTGCGTCGCTTGCCTTGGGTCCTTGGCCACCCAGGCTCCCTGAGGCTTCAGCCAGGCCTGGTGTCTCCACAAGGGCAGGCCATGTTGGACCAATGCGTTGTCAACTTTGCAACCTTGCAGACCTCAGGGCACCCCGCTGCTCTTGCTGGTTAGTGGGGCTGTCCATCTGGGCATCAGAGGAGGCACTGAGCAGCGGCAGGCAGGGGTGGCCACCCTGAGGCTGCCAGACTAGGGTGAGTGTAGATGTCCCACAAAGTCCCCAGGTGGGGACTGCAGCAGAGAGCCCCAGGATCAGCACACAAGCTGAGCATCTGCGCCCAGCGGCCTGCAGCAACGGCTGCCACCGGCTCGTCAGAGAGAGTAAGTCAGGTATTGATGAGTGCTTTATTAACAGGTTTATCTCTGACTCCCTGCCCCCATTTTGTGTGATTACAAACACCAGATTCTCAAGGAATCTTCTAGAAGGTGGTCCTCATATTCCATGGGACATGCAGCCATAACTATGTTGAGAAATTACAGATTCTCCCATTTCCAAGAAATAAAACTATGCGAGGACAGAATCTTGCCAACGCTAAATTCCGGCCCAGGGCTTCCTCCCGGGTCTCTGGGGCTTCCTCCCAGCAGTATGGCAGAGCCAGGGCAGGAGCCTGGGAGCCACGGGCTCCTCTGCCTTGCTTCACTTCCTGGAAGCATGTCTGGTGGCGGTTTATATTTCTGTGTCTGCATCCATGACAGAGTCACCTTCTCCGGGAAAGTTGTTCCTGTTAGCACCGAGGGATTTTGAAGAGACCAAACCCGGTCCCTCCCAAGATTCGAGGGTTTCCAGGCTTAGCCCGTGGACCCCTAGTGACAGGTGCTGCAGGGAGAGGGATCAGGCAGCTTAGGGCTACAGAGGACTCAGTGTGTCCCCAACAGGCGTCCAACCCAGTCCTGAGCATGCTGGTGTCAGGGGCAGGGCCTTTGGCAGGTGACCAGGTCACGAGGGTGCAGACCCCACAATGGGATCAGCGCCTTCTAAGAGGAGGCCCCAGAGAGGTCCCTGCCCCTTTCTCCATGCAAGGACACAGTGGGAAAGTGTCATCCGTGCGCTAGAAAGCGGGTTCTCCCTGCTGGCACCTGGATCTTAGACCTGCAGTCCCCAGACTGGGGCCGGGGTGCCTTGGCCAGCCTGCAGGAATGAGTGGGACGAGGCCACCAGAGCAGAGCTGGGGGCAGCCCACAGCCGCCCAGCTTGCTTGCCGTCACATGGGCACTGGCGTCTCCTTCTGTCAGCGGGGAGCCCGCCCACCCACACCTAGGGTCGTCCTGGGCCAGAGTTGATGGGGGGTGCTGACAGGAGGGCATCAGGGCACTCCTGCCGCAGGACTCATTGGTGTCCCCTGTCATGGCACCCCTGGGGTGTGGCACCACCCTGGCCTGGGCTCCCTGTGCACACATGCAGGACGCTGGTCGATAACGAGAACACACACGTTCTGCAGCACATCTGACACGCCGGGGCTGGGGGATGGGTACCAGTGATGTTTGTTGAATGAATGAGAAAGGTCCGGAGGGCCGAAGGCAGCCACAGTGCACCAGCCTCCGCTCTTGGTCTTACTGGGTGTGCAGGATCGTGGGCACGAGGCCTCAACCCCACCACCTCTGCTTCCCGTCCCCCTTCTCATTCCTCCCGTATTCCCCCAGGACCTCCCACTCGCGGGCCAAGGCCGAGGCCGCCCTCACCGCGGCTCAGAAAGTGCAGGAGGAAGCCCGGATCGCCAGGATCACTGCCAAAGAGTTCTCTCCTTCCTTCCAGCACAGGGAGAACGGTGAGTCTGCTGCCCCCCAGGCTTCAAAGGCTGGGTGCCTGCCGGGTGGTCAGGGCATCAGGTGTGTCCCCGTGCCACAAGCCAGCTGGCCTCACATGGGTTCTGCCCCAGAAGCTGACATCCTACTGGTGGTCACCGCTCTTACTGGAGCTGCATGTCCCGGCAGGGCCTCCTCAAAATTTCAGGTGGCCCCAGGGTCCATGTGTCTGTTTCCAGGTGTGCTGCCTCTCCCTGTCTGCTGCCGTCTTTCTAGAACATTCTGTGATAATGGATATTTCCATCTGTTTGCTGTAACGTGGCAGCCACTAGCCTTGCGTGGTGAGAGACTAAGGAGCTGGCCCTAGTTTTATTCAGTCTTAACTTGTCTGCTTTTAGATGCAAATGGCCTTGTGTGGCCACTGGCTGCTGCATTGGCAGGTGAGGCTCTGAGTACTGGACAGCAACTCCTTCCATGTCCCATCAGGTTCAGGAACCTCAGCCTTCCCTGCAGGGGCCCATGGGGACCGTGTGTTCTCTTCTGCACTCCATACGACAGGCCCCAGGGTCATGAAGGCCTGCTGTGGAGTGTAGTGGAGGGGCTGTGCTGGCAGAGGTCCGAGTCATGGCCCACTGGCTCCCAACCTGGCCTCTCTGGGAAGCCCAGGGGACAGGGCTCCCTCCTGTCTGCACCTCTGACCAGCACACGGGAGGGCTGAGTGGAAAGCTGCTGGCGTCTGGGGATGGATCCAACCCTGTAGCCCTGAGCTGCCTCCTGGCCTTGGGGCAGGGATGGAGCCAGGGGTCAGTGCTGGGCCAGCAGACAAATTGGTCCTCACTATCTGTTTTCTCTGGTGTCCTGCCTGTACTGGCCCCAGGGCGCCTCCCCCAGGTGTTCCCGGCCCAGACCTGGAATGTGGCCGTCATCCTTCTGCACTCTTCCCTGGTGGGTCCAGGGTCCTGGCTGAGCCTGCTGCTCCTAGCTAGAGGTACAGTCAGGAACACAGAGCACCCCTGGTCCCCATTGCCTGTGGCTGAGTCGGTGGACTCTGCTTTGTCCTTGATGGGACCTCAGCTGTGACCTTGGGCTAGGAAGTGGCGTCCTGACAGGTCTGCATTCTTGTGAGTTGCCCACCCCTCGTCCTCCAACCCCAGCCTCTTCTCTGGACACACTGGGCCCAGGTGTGTGAGCCAGGTGGACACAGGCCACCAGCCCTGTGCTCAGACCATTAGGCGCCTGGTGACACCAGCCACACGAAGAAGCCTGGAGGACTTAGTGCACAGTCCCCACCCATGGGTTGCCCAGGTCCCATGCACAGGTCGCGAGCTGACTCCACTGCTGGGGCCTGTTCTTGGCCTCTCAGAGCCTCGGTTTCTCCGTCTGTGAGGGAAAGGGAGGGCCACAGTGTCTGAGGCTCCTGGGTGCGCTGAATGGCCCAGGAGCATCGTCCACCTGCGGCTTGTTGGGAGGAAGGGCTACCTAGATGCAGTTAAGGCCAAGATGGGGAGGTGGGATCATCCTGGATCAGTAAAGCTCTAAATCCAGCCTGGAGTTTTCTTAAAATACCGCCCAGAGACACCCAAGCCAGGAGGGTGTGGCCACAGCCCAGGAGTGCTCACCAGAAGCCGCAGAGAGGCCAGGAGCAGATTCCCCTAGAGTCCTGGCAGAGCCCCACCACAGCTTGGCTTCAGAACCCCACCCCTCGGACCCCCAAGAGAGAAGTCTGCTGTTTTATGCCTAGTGTGTGGCCCCGTGGAGCCCTGGGAGGCGGATGCTGGGCCCAGGACCATGGGTCCGGCTGGCCAGGCCTTGGCTGCTGTTTCGGTCCAGAAGCTGGCTCCTAGAGCATCCCTCTTCCTCAGGACAGAACTGAAGCTCGGGCTGCTGAGGCAGCTTGAGCCTGGCTCCACGCAGACAGCATGAAAGGATCGAGGCCAGACTTGGAGCATGTGCAGCTCAAGGCCAGAGCCTTCATCTTGTGTCCTGCTCTTGGGCTCTGGAGCATGGGCAGCATCACAGGAGCACTGTGGGCACTGGACACTGCCCAGCCTTGGCCCAGGGACCTGTCCACCGGGTCCTGCTTCCAGGAGCCTCTGGGGTTCTTGGCTGTGCCTCCTGCCAGGAGTTGGATCCTGCGTCTCTGATTAGTGCTGAGCCTTCTGTGTAGAGAGTACTACAGGCAAATGAGCCCAGACCAGGGACTGGGGGCCACTGAGGCCACTGGGCATCTTGCAGCTACTCCTCACAACCAGAAGCTGCATCTCCTCTTGGCAGATGAAGCCAATGTTGGGAGCAGTAGCTTGCCCGAGGTCCCGGAAGCCAGGAGGCAGAGCAGGGCCTGACTCCCCACCCTGAGCTGCACCTGCTCTGACAGCAAATCCCAGAGTTTCAGCCGGGGAGAGGGCCACCCCGTATAAGCCGCCTGCACCTGGGGGACCTGCAGCCTTCACCGGGGAAGTGGGGACATCCAAACCAGGAGCCTGCTTTTCTGCCGGGCAGTGTCCAGTGCCCACAACACTCCTGTGATGCTGCCCATGCTCCAGAGCCCAAGAGCAGGACACAAGATGAAGGCTCTGGCCTTGAGCTGCACATGCTCCAGGTTTGGCCTCGATCCTTTCATGACGTCTCCAGGAGCCACAGCTCTGGGCCATTAGCTTGAGCTGAGCGCCGCCTCCCCACACGGCAGTACTGGCAGTTGGGGTGCCAGCCTTCCTCCAGGGCTCACAGGAAAGGCCACAGGGCCACTTGCAGGCTCAGTGTCCCAGCTTGCCTGACCCCTGGTGTTTGGGCAAAGGATCGTGGCCCTCAGAAGCCCAACCCCAACCAAGGGGGTGGCGTGGTGAGGCACGATTATGGGGGCTCTGAGCGTGGGGCCCTGAAGGGAAGCAGGCGAGGTGGGAACCCAGGCTGGGAGGTGGACACACGGGTCTAGTGTGGTTCTGCATGGACCCATCCCCACCCTGGCTCTCTGTGTGGATACCATGGTAGCCCCAGCCCTGTGACCACAGAGGACCAGTCACTGGAAGGGGCTCTGAGACTGCCTGGCCCACATCCCCATGACTCACGAGGACACCAATTTAGGAGGCTGTCCCTGGCCCAGGGCCACATGCCAGGGTCACCACCCTGCCCTGCTCACTGCTGCTTGGGCACCTGAGATGAGATCAGGGACAGTCTTGTGTTGATATGTGAAGTGACTGTGCCACGGTCACTGGGGCCTGGCCTGTGCGGGGCTGAGGACAGCGATCAGAGGCGGGGGTGCCAGCCCTGCGGAGGTCTGCTGGCCAAAGAAGTGTGGGTGCCTGGTTGTCTGAGCCTCCAGGCTCGGGCTGGGACTCGACTGAGGCAGATGTCTGTTCACGATGGAGGCCTGAGCAATGCAGGGAGGGGCCGGACCTGGCCTCATGCTGGCCCCATGCTGGTCCTGATCCCAGGGGAAGGCACAGGCCTGAGGCAGGTGGGGTTGGTAGTCACGCCATGACACGCCTGGCCTCACCAAGCCTCAGGACCTGTAGGAGGCCAGCCAGTGTGTGATGAGGGACCAGGCTGAGGGCTGTCCACTGCCATTGCTGTGACCTGGGGCCGCCCAAGCATCCTTAGAGTGCACACTGGGTAGCGTGCCCCACCAAAGGGCCCTGGGAGCCACTGTGACCAGTCTCTCCCTCTGCCCCTGCGCCTCCCCTGAGCAGGGAGCACCCTGCCCCGGGACCTTCCTGAGCCGGGGCCTTGGAGGAGCAGGCTCAGGGTGACCCCCACTGTGTCTCTTTCTCCTCACCAAGGGCTGGAGTACCAGAGGCCGAAGCACAAGGGCTCCTGCGATGACATCGAGGTGCTGTCCACCGGCACACCGCTGCAACAGGAGAGCCCCGAGCTGTACCGCAAGGGCACCACCCCTTCAGACCTGACCCCGGATGACAGCCCGCTGCAGAGCTTCCCCGCCAGCCCTGCAGCTACGCCTCCGCCGGCCCCCTCCAGAAGCAGGGCGGCCCACTTCTCACGACAGGTCTCAGTGGACGAGGAGAGAGGCGGGGACATCCAGATGCTCCTGGAGGGCCGGGGAGGGGACTACACCCGGAACAGCTGGGGTGAGGAGAAGGCAGGGGGCTGCAGGGGCGTTCGCAGCAGCGCCCTGCGCAGCAGCCAAGGCACCGAGGACTTCCGCACCCGGGGTGCGGGCCACAAGCAGCCCGGGAACCCCAAGCCCCGGGAGCGGCGGACGGAGTCCCCCCCAACATTCTCGTGGACTTCCCACCACCGGGTGGGCAACCCTGGCTCCGGGGGTGCCAAGCTGCAGGAGCCCGACGAGGAGCAGCTGAGCAACTACAAGCTGGAGATGAAGCCCCTGCTGAGGATGGACTCCTGCACACCAGAGCCGCACCCCCAGAGGAGACGCCACGGCCGGGACGCGGGGGGCGACCGGCGCTCCGAGGACCGGGGCTTTGGGCTGCAGAGACTGAGGTCCAAGTCCCAGAACAAGGAGAACCTGCGGCCGGCCTCCTGCATGGAGCCTACCGTGCAGAAGCTGGAGAGCCTGCGGCTGGGGGACCGGCCTGAGCCCCGGCTGCTGCGCTGGGACTTGACCTTCTCCCCACCCCAGAAGTCTTTGCCTGTCGCACTGGAGTCCGATGAGGAGAACGGGGATGACCTCAAGTCCAGCACAGTAAGTGGCGGCCTCCCGGGCCCCAGGGGTGGGAATCCAGGGTTGTCCCCCAGCTTCTGACCTGTGGCCCCCTGAAGGTCTCTCTCCAGCGCCTCTCCAGGGGTGGGTCTCCTATTGCTCTGGGTCAGTGGCGAGAGGAAGGCAGAGGAGCAGGACAGAGTGCCTCAGTGGGCTGGCCCTGAAGACCTTTCATCTGTGCTGGATGCAGGGCCAGGCACTCACTGGGCCATGGGAGGAAGCAGATGTCTGTGCTGCTCCCAGGAAGCCAGAGTCCAAGGACAGCCCCTGGGTGTCCCCCTCGCTCCTGACCTCCTTCATCCTGCAGCCACAGCTCTCCCCATTCTCCCAGCATGGTCCCAGAGTGCAGTGCCCGTTGTCCCCCATAGGTTCTCGGGCCCCATCCTGACCCTTGGTTGCTCACACCCTGTGGGAGGCCGGGGCGTGCTCCCATTTGAGGACCTCACATGAGACTCATGCTTCATCCGGGCAGATCTTCCCCACCTGAGTTCCCTGGGAGGGTGGGTATTTTGGGGGAAATAGCCCCTGCCTCAGAGCCAGACGGGGCTGGGGGTCTCAGGGTCTTGCACAGGTTATACCCAGAGGGGAGCCAGGACCTGCTTCCTTGGCTGAGGGCCATGTGGATGCAGGGTAGGTAAAATGGAGAAGGCCAGAGGTCTTCGGCAGGACCTCAGCTTGCCTGCCCATAGGCACAGGCAATGCCCAGACCTCTTGGTTTCTTTCTTCAATGGTAAAAAAAAAAATTCTAAAGGCTGCTGCTCCACAGGGCAGACAGGAGATGGGCTCACCCAGGAGGGGGTGGGACCCACAGTGTGGGCTCAGGAGGGGGCCCCCTGCAGGTGTGTTGCTGTGGCTACAGCAGGGCTCCTGAGCGATAGTCTCTGGTACCTCCAAAGGTACTGTGGCCTGTGAGGCCACTTCCGCAGGTCCCTAAAGCGCCTCCCCTCCTGAGACACCCACAGCAGCCCCCGTGGCTCCTGCTGGCACTCACGCTCATCCTCCCTGTCGCAGCAGCCAGGGTGCCTGCGCGGGGCTATTTTGGGATGGAGGAGTGATGAGCAGGGGTGGGAGGTGCGGATCCACGCTATATTTAGCCCACTGAGCCCCACTGGCTCTTTTGGGTGCTTTCGACATTAAGCCCCCTCTGGTTGGCGTGCCAACGTGGGGCCAGCCTCGGCCAGCTCTGGAGTGGGGTGGCTGCCGGCAGAGGCAGGGGCTGCAGCCCAGCCATGGTTGGTATTCCCCCTCAGCCCCAGGAGCCAAGATGGAGACTCCAGGGCCCACCCTGGGGCCCCAGCTTCCTGCCCAAAGCAGGCAGGGTCTTGTTCACTTGCTCCCACAACCTGGGTCTGAGGGGAGGTGGCCTGCTCCACCAACATTCATGGTGGGGAAGTGAGTGGCTGTTGGGGTGATGTGGGTGCTGAGGTCCTTGAGGCCTGCTGCATCCCCTCCCTGGGGCACAGCTCTCCACAGTTCAGGCTGCTCTGGGCTGGCAGCAGGGCCAGAGGTGGGATGCCCTGTCCAGCAGCATTCCCCTCATCCAGGGACTCTACCCCTTACCACAGTCAGGGTAAGTGGGCAGAACGGCAGTCCCCGCCCTGATGAAAGCATCTGATCTACCGGCTTCTCTGGGGCTGTCCAGGGTTCCTTGCTGTGAGGGCAGCAGGGGTGGAAAGGAACCTGGCCATGCAAGGCCCCAGGTCCTGGCAATTCAGGGTGAAGTTATCGTGGGCAGGAATGTCCAGGCTTTCCCTCCGGCTCTGCCAGCAAGTGAACTCCACAGCCTCCACCAGACCCTTGAGTGTTTCTGGGCCTGATTCCCTGTAGAAGAAAGGCTGTGGCACAGGTGCCAGCTCTGGACTCCCCCATGGCAGGGGACAGCTAAGGTTCAGCAACCTGGTTGAATCCCAACACCCCCCCCCCCCAAGCAAATCTCTGCTGCCCGGAGTCCAATGAGCAAACTCAATGCCAGGCTGTGAGCTGCAGGGCAGGGTAGGCGGCCAGACCAGGGTGCCCCTGCCTACAATGCAGATGGAGCCCAGTGGGCCAGTGGATCTGGAGGCCACGCAGGCCCAGCTCCAGAGCTAAGTGGGCCGGAGACCTGAGGCTGGGCTCTGAGGGCATCTTTTGCCATCGTGGGTGAGATGGCTGCCCGCTGTCCAGCTCTAAGACCCTTCGTGAGGAGCGGCGTGGTGGCATGCTCTCCATCAGCACCCTGCCTCACAGAGCGTCCCAGGCCCTGCAAGAGCTGTGTCACCACAGGGTGACAGCCAGCAGCATTAGGCAGCCTTTCGACAGGATAACAGTGCACACCCAGCCCTGTGAGCCAGGAGAGGGAGGGCGAGGGCCTGGCCACCAGGCCTTGGAAAGGTGAGCACTGGGAGCCGGGGCAGGGATGGACCTTCCCTGACCACAAGGACAACCATGTCACTCAGCTGGCCATGCAGCTGGGAGAACTGCCTGACTTGGGGACAGAAAGAGCTACAGGCTGGCTGGCAGCCAGATAGGAGGAAGGCGAGGGCAAGATCAGGCTGCTCCTCTGCAGCTGGGTGTGGGGAGCCCACATGTGCATGGGGAGGGGCTGCAGCTGTGCCTCCAGGATACCCCAGGGTTCAGGTGGCCCTGTGAGGCTGCATCTAGAGGACTCTGAAGGAGCCACCTCCTCCATGAAGGGGTACCCATCGTTTTAGCTGACAGCTATGTTGAGAGTTCTCGCGCCACACGGCTCACCTGTCCAGGGCAGGCAGTTTGGTGGTTTTGGTGTATTTAGGTTGTGTACCCATCACAACTGTCTGACTCTAGACTACTGCCATCCTCTGTAAAGACACTGCAGAGGACCACTGGGCCGTCCCTCTGTCCCCACTCTGGGACTTGCCTCTGCTGGATGTTTCACACTGATGGGATCATATGGTGAGCAGCTTTTTGCTGGGCTCGCCTCACCCAGCATCAAGACCCGGCCCACTGTTGGGGCACATGCCAGCTGCACTCCTTCCTGTGGATACCCTCTGCACCAGCAGCCACATCTGCCATGGCTGCTCACGTCTGGGACGCATGGTGTGCTGCCACTTTCTGGCCAGTGTGCTGTTGCCACGAGCAGCCGTGAGGCTTCTGCATGGATGCGTTTTGTTTTCATTTCTCTTGGGTCCTCACCTAGGAGGGAACCCTTGGGGGAACTGCCAGACTCCTCCAGCCTCATCTGAGAGGAGCAGGCGTTTCCTTTCTGGGGAGAGGCATTCCAGCTCCCTCCCTCGCCTGTATTGCAAGCCTGATGCCACCAGGGCCTGCTCAGTCTGGGAAAGCCAACCTCATCTTGGCTCTGACATTTGGACACAAGGGGAGGAGAGGGGCAGGGAAGCAGCTTGGGACCCTAGCGCAGGTCATCTCCACTCCAGGAGATGTGGAGGCTCCCAGCCACTTCTTTACTTGGGTGTAGCCAGTGTGTGTGTGTGTGTGTGTGGCGGGGGGCAGAGGTCTTCTGGGATCAGGCCACCACTATGGGCACACCCGGGGCTGGGCTGCTGTGCCCCCCTCCAGGAGGTGGCCCGCCCCTCCCCAGTGCAGCAGGTCACTGTGCCTTCAGCACTGCGGTGACACTTGGTCTTGAGGAGCAGCCTCACAGGACAGAGCTGCCAGCATCCTCTCCTGAGGTCTACCTCAGAGGCCTTGCCTCCACCTGTCCCTGCCCAACAGGGGCAGCCTGCAATTTAAGGGCCAGGGCCAGGGCCAGGCACTGACGCAGGGCCTGGGGAGGGGCTGGGCTGCACCTGAGACAAGCACCCTGAATGGAGCCTGGAAGCTGGGCTCCTAGAAGAGTCCGGTGGCTTTGAAGTCAGCTGCTGCAGTTGCTCAGGGGCGGTGGCTTGTGATTGTGAGTGAATTAATGGGAAGGTGACTTCGCGGAGGACTGCTGAAGGGCTCTGAACTTGAGGGCCCCTCGGCGTGGGAACACAGCTGGTGCTGGCTGGCCACCGCGGACGGACGGGTGCTGTGAAACCATGCTTCGATGTCCTAGCAGCTGGAGGCATCTGTTGACTAACCACTGTGACACAGGGTGTTTGGGGAGCCCGGGCTTTTGAAAAGGGCTCTCAGTGTCCTGGCCCTCCATGCCAGCACACATGGTGACCCACCTGTGCTCTCTTCCAGGGCTCAGCTCCCATCCTGGTGGCCATGGTGATCCTGCTCAACATTGGAGTCGCCATCCTGTTCATCAACTTCTTCATCTGAGAGACTGTCCCGCTCGCAGAAGCAACGGTATGCAAAGGGGAACTGGAAAGGGAAAGCCCGCTCGGACAGCCCCAGGACTTCCAGTCTTTTCACAGAAGAACACCACGGTTGGGTATTACTCACAGTTTGCCTTTTTTTCTGGGTAATGTTTTTTGGATTTTAGCCAGATTTTTTGCTTGTGTAACACTATGCTGTGTGGCATGGCAGAAGGAGGCCAGCACGCCGACCCTCCCGCTTGATGTGGAAAGAGAAGGGATCCGGCACACCAGCGGCAGAGAAGTCGTGGTCCTCGCCCTTCCCGCTGGGTGTGGACAGAGGTGGCGGTCGAGGAAGCGCTCACAGGGTACCCAGCTAGCCAGGCTAACACGGAAGGCCGAGTGACTTTGCTTTCCTCTGTCTGAACAGCTGGCCTTGAGCATGGGCGCCAAGCATGGGGAGTAGGGTGTCCTGTCCTGCTGGGAGCAGCCCAGGCCTTTTTCTACTTCAAATCTGTGCTGCATCCTCAAGGGGAAGGAGAACCACGCTTCTCTTCTCCCACACACCAGACCACGGCCTCCCTCCTCTTGGCACTGCCCCATGGCCTCCTTGTGAGGCCACCTCCCCACACCGAGTATTAACACAGAGTCCTCCCTGCCCCACCCCACTCACTCACCGTCACCGCCGGCTGTCCGCTCAGCACACACAGGGAGGCTGTGCTGCAGGCGTCCGGGGTGACCCAGATCTGGCTGGCACGGCCAAGTGCTGCGGGGCTGTGCCCCAGGCGTGAGGGCTGGGGCCCACTGTGCCATGGACAGTCTGACATCATGCCTGGGCTCTGAGCATGTGGCACTTTTGCTCTTAGTATGCAGGATGTATATTCAGGCTTCCGTCCCTGGCAGTGACGCCCCAGAAGCTGTCACCTCTTGCTGTTACCTCCACGGTTCTCACATCTCTGTACTGTGCCTGCCTCCACTTCCCCAACAGATATGCATATTCCTTCCAGATGCCTCAGTGCTACTCCAGCGCAGTTCTGGCCCCGGGACAGGAATGTCATTGAAACCCAGTGGCTTGACTTTCCTAGATGTTGTTGCATACCTGACACCTCCCCAGTGTGCAATGTTCAACTCGTTTCGGTCAAACAAAAACAGGTTCCTTACGTTTCTGCCTTCTCTATCAGGGTCGTTCTATTATCCAAACAAACGAGGGATGCCAGACCGCCTGGTGGCCAAGGGCAGCCCAGGCGTGTCCGTAGGCAGGAGCCTGCGCGCATGCCTGGGAGGCCGGCGCTCGTCCGTCTCATGGACCCTGCCTTGCTTTGCTTACGTTAGCCGTCTCTGCTGCCTTTCGAGCAGAGCTTCTTTACTACACTGCACTGGATTGCTATATTTTTAACCAGAAATAAACTAAAGATTAGAGCATGTTGCAGTCACATTCAGTTTCTATTGTTTTCCGTTATCCATTCACTCCCCGTTCCTTCTCACAGTTTGGTTTGGGGGGGCACAGGAGAGGGAGGGATGCTCAGCAGATGATCCATTTCTGACAATGTTCCTTTCTAAAGGGATATTACATCTTTTGTACATCTTTCCGTTCCTCTTTTTTTAATATCAAGTGGTTGCTGCAGACCTGAAGTGAACCAAATAAAGATTCCTGCTCTTTGCAGCTCTAAGAATCATCCATGTGGGGATGTGTTTTGTAATTGTTTGCAACTCTTTGTAAAAACAATGAGACTTCTTTTGTACATTCCAGTAACTGCATGACACAAAGGGGACCTACAAACGTAGGTGGTTCCTTCAGGCCATGCCACAGGTATGTGAGAAGCAGAGCACAAACCTGAGGCTGGGCAGGGGCACATGTGCCTCCACACCCATGCTCGCAGATGCTTGGCCAGCACAGCACTCTCTGCTGCCAATGACACCACCGACAAGACCAGACCCTGCCCAGAGCTTTGTCTGCAGTCTGCAGCAACTGCAGAGGGGAAGCCATCTCCCCTGTTCCTGGTGCAGTCCGAGGATCTGAGCAAGGCCAAGATCCACTGGGTCTGGTGTCTAGACAGCTGGTTTCCAGCTGGTGCATGCACCGGTGGCTGCACCTGTCCAGAACCCCCACTTCCCCCACAGGGTCCTGGTGGGCCACTGTGGGGCCAGTTGAGCACGGCAGCAGGCAGGGCCAAGCACCAGGTCCCACTCTGACTCCCAGTGCACAGAGCCACATCCTAAGAACCATTTTCTTCCTGTCAGCTTCTTGCCTGCTCCAGGAGGGGAAACCAGATGCAGAGAGGAACCTCGTGTCTTTCCTGAGACCCTGCTACTGGGCTGCCAGGAGTGAGAATGACGCTGTGTTCCCACAGCTGAGCAGTATCCTTCATGGAGACTTTGAGGACTCCCTGCACACTGGACTTCTGTCAGTCATGTAACACGCATGGGTCATTCCAGAAAAACGCTCATCCATTCTTTTGGATTCTAGGTTTTGTAACTGCTAGCACACAGGTTCCCCAAAGATAAAGATGAAGCCTGCAGCACAGAGCCCGATGTAACTGAAGGGGAAGACAGTGGCACAGGAAGTTCTGCATGGTGCCCCAGGGCAGTGCTCGCTGCCCAGACTCTTCGGGGGTGGGGCCCACAGGGATACAGCCTGATGCTCCTTCTGCACAGCCCAGTCCATCGCCCAGCCAATAAACTGCTCTTTTTTGAAACCCTGCTGCACGAGGTGTGAGCAGACACTCCTCCCTGGATGCACTAAGCCCAGGATTCCTCAGTGAAGTCTCAGGCCAGGCTGCGCTGGCTCCCCCCACCACACCTCCCTCAGGCTGTGGCACTTGGACAGGGTGGCCACACACCCTGGCCCCAACCTCCCTGCTCCTCTTCACCTGCAAAATGGCTCCAGTTTAGACAGACTACAGGGCACCCCACATGAAGACGGAAGGACGTGGTCCCGAGCCTGCAGGTGCCAAGCCTGAGGTACCTGGGTGCCGAGAAGAGCATCTGGGAGACACAAGAAACATTTCGGCTTTGGGTGCTTGTTTAGTTTGGGTTTGGGGCTGTCCAACACTTTTGAGTCAGCACCAGTATTACTTCTCTGGCAGGCCTGTACCCATGTGGACCTGCGGGCTGCGCAGCCAGGGCTGCCCTCCAGGGCTAACAGCACCACAGGCCAGGACCTCTGATCTGCTCCAAAACATCACGGGATGGTTACTCATGTCACTTCACCTGTGCAATAAAACACTTCACGACAACAGCGCCAGGTGCACCTCTCTCTTCTAGATAAAGCTCAGTTTCTTTAACTCTTCACAGGTCTCGTCTTCCACCCTTCTTGCCTTTGGTCTCAGAAAATCAGCATAAAGGTACCTACGAGACCCTCCTACATCTCTACAGCTTGTCGTGCTATGTGGCTCCTGGCTTCCCTGCCGACCGGAAGGCACAGTTGACGCACCTGCGCCTCACAAAGCAGAGTGAACAGACTGTTCTCAGGAGGTCCCCCTCCACCTTGCGCAGGACGAGGACCGCCTCCTGGACTCCAGGCAGAGGAGGGAGTGAGTCTGAGCTCTGCTGCCCAGGAACTCAGGTGTGCACCCAGCTCTGTCCCCTTGCCCAGGCCTGCCAGGCAGGTCGTGCAGACTGAGAAAACAATCTGTCCCCAAGTGCCAAGACGTGTCGCCAACTCAGCCTTAAAAGAAGCAAGAAACAGTAAAGTTGCCTTTGTTTCGGAGAAAAAAGCTGATCTGCATTTTCCCAGCGTAGCAGCATGCCTGAGGTACAACTCGGGGACAGAGATGTCTGAAAGGCAGGAAAACAGCCTGCAGCCCCAAGCCCCTGTGCTGGCCCTTCCTGGGGAGCTGCAGGACAATGGCACCTGAAGAGATGCAGGTAGGAGGGGGCAGTGTGTGGCAGGACGGGTACGGCCCCTGGAGGAAGGCTGGAACACGGGAACCTCAGCCCGGCCAGGTACAAAGGCTTGCTGTGCTGCTCTGTGAAAGCCCAGAGGAGCCCTAAGATGCAGAGAGTAAGCAGCCCACTGGGGCGGTAAGCTGCGTGTGGAGCCTGGGTGCTGGGTTCTGGGAGGGCAGGGCAGGCGGTACCGTCACACTACCTCACTCTGGCCATGCCCGGCCCGCACGCCCTTGCCCTGCCCTGGCTCAGGAACCAACATCCCACCTTGGCTGCGGGCTCCAGTGGGCTCCCTCAGGTCTGCACCCACCGCCACATGGGGACATGCGCCTCCAGCTGCCACCACTGCTTGGTGACAGTTGCAGCCCAAACCAGGAAAGCCTCCTAGACCCATGGTGGCTAAGGCAGGGTCTCCGCTGGATGCTGCTCATCTTCCCTGCAGGAAGCACACCACGTTCTGCCTGCTTTGGTGACCTTGCCTCACCTGGGACGAAGGTCAGATCACACGGAGGCCGGAGGCACGCCCTGCAGCCCTCCGTGTGGCGGGATGTAACAGGCGAGGCTTTCCACAGAGCACTGTGCTCAACCTCACCCGCCAATGTCACTCACACCAACGGGTTGTCTCCCTCTCTAGAATGCCATCCACCCCTCATTCACAAATGACCCTTCCACAACTGAGTCCATTTAGCGGCTGCTGGTCAGCAAGGAGGGCTGATCTCCACTGCCCAGGGTAGCTCCTCAGATGTGGACTTAGGCTGGAGGGAGGAGACAGGTGTGAAGGCACAGTAGGGTGGGGTGGTGTGCAGGGCACCCTCTGTCAGTCCCTCCATCTGAGGCCAAGTGCCCAGGAGTCCCCAGTTATTTGCACGCAGGTCCCTGTGTAAGACCCACCCTCTGGAGCATGCCACACCCCAGCAGATGCAGCCTGCATGCCACAGGCTGTGGGCAGCCATCGGGGCCAGGTGCTGTCCACCCAGCCTGCAGACAGAAGCTCCCTGGGGGCTGGGAGTGCCTGACCCTGAAAGGCTATCCCACCTTTCTACTGAGCTGCCCCTGACCCACATGGCGTGGTGAGCCTTGCACGGCCAGTGACCCTTGCTGCAGACGTGAAACTGCTGGCCGCAGTGTAGATGCCTCTTTGTGAACTCTGACCTAGAACCGTCTTAATCTGCATTTTCTTTTATTCAGTTCTTTCCCTGGTGCAGGTAAACCCCTTGCTTACTGCACCCCCACACACACATAGCCAAAGGTAACGTCTGCTGGGCACTGGGTTCTCCATGGAGCAGCTAGTTAGAGTGGCCTCTTGTTTTTTAGCTGGAAACTGCCTGGTTAATTACAAAATGGAAACAAACCTTCTCTAATGAATGTACTGTTTAAATCATACCACTGCTATGTATTTTACCACTGAAATCAAGGAGCACTATCAAAATTAAAGGAAAAGTTTGCTCCTTTTAGAAATAAATGTCATTTGAAACTGTGGAAAACTTGTTTCACTTCTTTATAAACTGGTGTCTTTACTGAAGGTCCTTCTATTGCCAAAGGCTGGACAAACACCAATGCCCGTTCAAGGACTGTGCTTCTGTTACCCAACAGCCGTGCTCCTTGTGGCTTGGAGGAGCCCTTGATGAGAGGAAAAGCCTGGGGAGGGGCTGGGGCTGTGAACACCAACCGGCCCACCCTAACATTTTCTGGGTCCTCCAGGCAGCGAGCCCGGCTCACCTCTCCGTGGGCTGACAAGATGCAGGATGCCCTGGTCTCTGAAGCACCAATAGGTGACATGGCCACAGCATGGGCCACCTCTGTAAGCAGAGGACAAAGCCAACCAGGGCAGGCAGTATCTTGAAACCCTATTTTAACATTACCAAACCTCCATGCGTGTCTCTTCAGTTAGAGGCCTGGCGCTCCCAGCTCAGGAGCTGGTCTTTCTGCTTCCTGCCCCTGTGGCTCTGCCAGCCCCTGGGGGGTCCGCAGCCTTGGGGGCTTAGAGGGGCCCTCAGGTGAAGACAAGAGGACCGATGGGCTCAGCTGGACTTGGGAGGCCACCACCCTGGTCCCTGCACCAACCATGCCACCTGTTGTACTGCTGGTGCTTCCACTTTCCCCAGTGACTGCTGTGTCTTTGAGGATGACATAGTCAGACCTCAGTGACCAGGTGCAGCTGGACGAGGACCTGAGGCAGAAGTGCCTATGGCACCGGGAGCCGAGCTAGGGTGAAGCCGAGTTAGGGTGGAGCCAGGGTGGAGCTGTGCTAGGGCCCCACAGCTCTGCCTCCAACTCCCGCTGCCTGGGAAAGCAGCGGTGACTGGAAAGGTCCTGCGGCACAGACAGGTGCAGACCGCAGTGGGGGCCGGCGCCTGACCTCTCCTTCCGTGGGAGAGAAGAGACATCCCCTCCTCAGGCAAATTCCTCTCATCAAGCCATCACCTGGTCCCAACACCCCATGACAGCAGACTTGAGAAGGCTTTCCGTGTGGCTCTCATTTAGTCACCTGAAACTGACAGGAGCTAGCTATTAACCTCAGGGGGGGCTTCCAGCCTTTGGTCCCTTAAAGGTTTTCTCATCAATGTTTGTAGTACTAGGATTGAACTGGGCACTCCACCAATGAGCTGCACCCTCATCCCCTTTTATTTTGAAACAGGGCCTTCTATTATTGAGGCTGACCTCAAACTTGCAAACCTCCTGCCTCGGTCTCCCAAGTGGTTGGGATTACAGATGTGGCCACCACACTCAGCTCCCTTGAAGTATTTCTAAGGATCAACTACCCAAAGTTCTTGCTTGTACTGATTCAGAGAGAAAAAACATGTCAAACTGAATAAACACTACTGTCACATCTAAAAAGCCAAAACCAAACCAAACTTTCAATGATCAGATTTCCAAGCTTAGTTGGTGGTTCCCTTCCGTTTTATTCAACTCAGCCCAACCAACCCCTCAAGCTCATCTTAACAGCGTGACCTATGTGGCCAGCTCAGCTGCCCTCAGAAGAGAACAAGGAGCCCCACAGACCCGCTGCAGTGACCCTGCTGTGGACGTGCTGGCTGGAGCTCCCCCTCACGGGTGGAGGTGCCCCCCGCCAAGACCACCCTGATCTCCGTGGTGCACACTCAGCACGAGAAGACGATGGAAAAGGGGGCTGTTTCTAGCCAAGTGGGGCCCCACCCTTTCCCATCAGAACTCTGTGCTTGAGCCTACCTCTTGGTTAACTCTAGGGTGACAAACGGGTGACAGGGTTACGCTGCACCACAGAAACTACCAGGCCAGCACGTCACTGTGAAGACATTTGGATGAAAGGGAAAAACTGCACCAGCGTGAAGTCAAAGCCCAACTCACAACTCAACCAGACACAGGAAGCCTGGTCTCCAGCCCCGGAGCAGGCACTGGCCACCATGCTGGCCCACAGGCTTCCGGGCCAGGAGGCCCCACCTGCTCCAGGGCAGTGGTGCTGGGCAGGCAGGCCGCAGAGGCGTGGAGTCCTTGCTCTTGGCTTCCCTTCCTTGCTGTCACTCTGCAAATAGCCTGCGCCCAGGGAGGAAAGGCACGGGGGGGGGGGGGGCGCCTTTGCCGCCTGCTCCCCGAGAAGGCTGATGGTGGGCCCGCCGGCACCTGGAGCTCCCTCCCAAGACCCACGAAGAGGCTGCGCAGCAGGAAGGACTGGCCTGGCAGCAGGCCCTCCATGCTGAAGGCACTACGACCACATGAACACCACGGCTGCTTCATCCACTGCCAGGTACTGAAGACTCCAGTGTGACGACATGGGGTCATAGAACATTGGTGTCCCCTTGTGCAGAAGGAAAACCCCCTCAAAGAACACCTAGTCCGGGTTTATTGGAACAGAAACAGGCTGGCTGGGGTCCTTTCTGTGTGGCCTCACCCCGAACGCAGGCAGCCACTCCACCCACCTGGTAGAACCCACAGGAAGGCAGAGGCCTGGCCAGACTGCGGGGACGCTCCAGGCTGAAGAACAGGACTGTAGGCCTAGTTCATACTCAATTTATTTTAAATGACGCCTGGTGATGCTAAAGGGCCTCAGCTACCCTCAGTTAACCTCCAGCACTTTCTTCTCCAGAGTGTCACGCCCCAGGTTGTCCCAGGTGAGTTCCAGCCAGTACTGCTCAGTCCCAGGTAGATGGTCCATGCCACTGCTCCATCCAGGAGAAGGGGTGGGAAACACTCAGCTGTGGGAGCCTGGGCAAGCAATGCAGAAGACAGCCGTCACGTGCGGCTGCAGAGGCTGCAGCAGTACCGCCCTCAACGGGCGCTGGTTTACCTGAGGCTGCCTCAAGAGCACAGAACAAAGGCCGATCCCAGGGAGAACCTCACCTTCCTCCTCCTCGCCGGTCTCCTCCCCGCTGTCCTCGTCCTGGTCCTCTTCTCCCCCTTCAGCACCCTCAGCCGAGCTGCTATCCTCCTCTGAGTCCGTATCTTCCAGCCATTCCTGAGTTTCTTCAAAAACAAAAAGAACAGAGACTCACTGAAGCCTGGGGTGTCAGGAAAAACTGCACGCAGGAGCTGGCCAACTCACAGGACTCCATTTTCTTATCCACAACTGTGACGTGAAACCCAACTCCCCTGTCCTGGACACCCAGGGCCAGCAGAGAAGAGACAGCATCTCCCTGGACTTCAAGAGCAGAGAGATCAGGGAACACAGAGGACGAGCAGACACCACTGCCTCCACGGACGTGGCCTGCTGAGTGACAGATGGTCCTCAGGAGACAGCAGCAGGGCCTGAACTTTGTGATCTGGTGCTCCCCAGACACGGAGTCCCACATCCTGTCTCGAGTCTTCATAAAACTGACTTGGGTCCCATGGCAGTCTGAGGGAAAACGGGGACCTGAGGACTCAAGGGGCCAAGGCAGTTTGGGTAACAGAGACAGGGCCACAGACTGAATGCTTGGGAGCTCCGGGACACAGGAGGGTCTGTTCGGCTGAGTTCCAGCAGAACCACTAGGTGCACCCACAGAAGTTTTGTCCAGGGCTGGTGTCCAGTGCCCTCTGCGGCCCACACCCAGGCAGGCTCTCAGGGTACCTTGGCCAGGGGCGAGAGCCCAAGTCCCCATGAGGCTCCTGGCTCAGGGCAGATATGGTGACAGGGGCAGGCGCACTGGAGACAGCCGGCCCAACAGCTGGCGTGTGCACTCCAGGTAAAGATCGCTGCCCCCCCACTCTGGCTTACCTGCATCCATCTCCACCAAGACTTTCCACTCTTCCATCTTATGGAAGTCGAGGCAATACAGGTCATTTAGAGTCACCTGGCGGTCACCGGCTTCAAACATACCCCCGTAGACATACAGCAGCCCATGCTTAATGGCCAGCATGGCACTAGAGCGTGGACAGGGCTCCACCCTGGGGCCAGCCTCCACAGCCCCATCCTCCTCCTCTGGGGGCTGGCAGCCTGCTGAGCCTGGGGCTGTGAGCACTTGTTTAATGGTGACCACGGTCCCATCCTTGGCCACCACCTCTTTGACCACCTCCAGGGGCTCGGGGGCACTGGCTGCCCCACGCTCCAATTCCCTGGCACCTTCGTGGTCCTCTGCTCTGGCCCGCCTCCGCTTCCTCTTCTCCGACTTGGGGCCCTGACAAGGGAATGAGAGCAGAGTGCCTGACCTGAGCAGCAGAGCAGGGGCGGCCCTGGCCCCCAACACACCACAAAGGACTTGTAGGGACAAAGTCCCACAGACATCCCTGTATTCTCAGGCAGCAGAGACAGTGGGCAGGCAAGAGTGGTATCTTCACAGAAGGCCGCCAGGCAGAACCCCAGCAGTGCCCTAGCTCCTAGAGCCCTGAAGGTAGCCTTGGGAAAGCCCACCAGGGCCAGCAGAGTGATGAGTGGGTCAACAAAACCTGCTGACCAACAGGTGCCATGTGGGAAGCAGAACCTGCAGTCCCAACACTCCCATGCAGCTTTGCTTTGGGCCCCCTTCTGCAGGACGACCATCTGCCCTGCCGCTGGCCCCTTAGACCTCACTGCAGCCTGCCTGGACCCTTTTGCTAAGGGGTGGTGGTCATTTTCTCAGAGAACGCATCCTCCTGAGATGATGTCTGCTGCCATGTCGTGTTCAGAAGTTCCAGCACCACTCTCCACAGGCCAACCCAGGGCAAAGCCACGCTCCAGGTACTCAGCTCACCATAGGGACACTGCTGAGAGTCTCACCTCGAGGAGCACCAGGGGGCCTAAGACCAAACAGTGAGGACAAGACTAACCAGCCCTGGGGTCTGGGGAGGAAGCTCTCCACCCAGCAGAGGCCCCACGTGCAGAACAGCGTGTGCCACTCACTCCATCAGACCTGTGACAGCAGTGTGCCTCTGTGGCAGGCGGGTGCACTGCAGTGGGCATGTGGGGTGAAATGCTGATGTGCTTACGCAGACCGTGGGGCTGCCTGCAAGTCCCCTTCTGGGACTGCCACCACTGTTCTGCCAGTCTCGGGCAGCCCTGGGAAGCAGGTGCTCTGATAAGGACAGCAGAGAGGGTGATGGGAAACCAGGGACAAGCCTGGGCAGCTGACACACAGGCTGTTGCAGAGGACCACAAGTGCCATCATCAGACGGTGGCCTGGACAGCTTCTGGCTCTAAAGGACAGCAAGGTTGTGCCAGTGGGCACCAGGCCAGAGCCCCAAGCCTGGTCAGCTGGGATGCGTGTGGAAGCAGGACACTCCCATTGGGAGGGTACACAGATGCTCTGTGGGTTGGAAGAGGCACTGAGGTGTGAGGGTGGGCTCTGGCCACCACAGCTGCAGCCTGCCTGCCTGCCTGCCTGCCTGGGCGCTCCATGCCAGAGCTCACACCTTCAGCTGTCCCAGGAACCAGCGGTTCCTGGCAGCATCCTAGAAGTACAGGTCGTTGAAGAACATGCCTTCCAGGCTCTCTTCCTCTTCCTTGTCACAGACGCCCCCAAAGAGTAGCACCTGATGATTCGGGGTCATGGCCACCGAAAAGCCAGACCTTGGAGTGGGCTTGACCCCTGAAGGGCTGATCCAGGTCCATGTCCATTTGCCTGTCAATAGAGAACAAAGAAGGTAAGAAAGGCAAGAGACACAGGAGGCTGGGGAGCCCTGGCGCCCAGTGATGGTCGGTGCAGGCAAATGGCCGTGCCTCACTGTGAGGCTCCCTTTGCAGAAGCAGAAGAGGACGCGGTTCCACCCTGGGGCTCTGTCCTTCCTCAGGCCCAGCTGTGTGACTCTTCACGTGCCCTCCTCACATTGCCACCTAGTGGCCAGTGCGGGAAGCGTAGGGGCACAGAAGCGGACCTCAGGAGGGCTGCCCGGGTCCTAGGAGGGTCTCCAGAAAGTCCACATCCAGCAGGTCCCCATGGGCGGCTGGGGGGGGCACAGTCCCACAAGGGGCCAGACAACACTGAACCTCTGCCTGGCGCACACTAGACCGCAGGTTGGTGGCTCTTCCTGTTGGCGACCTCTGCCTTGCATTGCCTTGGCAGGTGCCTCATGGGTGTGAGCTCTCAAAACCTGGTCTGTGTAAAGTGTGAGGCAAAGTCCACCACTTCCAGAAAAAAGGGTAGACACTTTCCCCTAATGAACTAAAAAGTAACAGCAGACATTCCACTGGGTAGTGTTGGACATGGCTGTGGACACACCCCGCAAGTGGGATTCTGGGCCCACTACTCGTGGGCCACGACCAACTCATCAGAAACCAGAAGGTACAGAGCTACACCACCAGTGCACACGCACAGGCAGGCAGGACTCTCTAGTCTCTCTCGCTGGGGTTGAGCAGTGAACAGAGTCCAGCCTTCAGGTCCAAGTGCCCTGGTATATAAGGAGCTCACAGGAGGAGCAAACACCCTCACCTGCAAGTGCAGGACACTGTGGCCACCTGAGAAGTATGTGGTGCAGGACAGTCCTGAGACTGAAGAATTCTAGGGCAGGAACAAGTAAAGCTACTGTGCATGGCAATCCCCTCATTTTTTTCCTCCAAGGAGGTCAGAGGACACTGTCACATGGAGGCAGCCCTGGCACCAGAACCCAGGCCTCAGACCCTACCTAGCTCTCTCCCAAGACGCAGGGCTACGGCCTGGAAGGTGGTCACTCCATCTCTTCTGGAAGATATGGGATTCCCCGCCTCTCAGAAGGGGAATACTTCAGGAGCATTCCAGAACTCCACCTCCTGTTGTCATTCACTTGATCTTGAACAAGAACAAAAGTTCCTTAAAATGCCAAGAAACGGTTGCAAAGCAACAACACCTTTGCCCTGGCCTCTCACCCCACACCTCCTACACACCTGGCTCTGCACCTTCGGGATCCCAAGAATGTATGCACACAAAACTGCCCGGAAGGTCCATCCATAGTTACCTCAAAGCACCTCACGTGTCAGGCGTGGAAGGGACATGGGTGACTAAACGGCACTGGGCCCTTGACAGGTGCTCTCCCACCCCGTCAGACCAGGCACCACAGCATTCCTGGGGCAGGGTGGCCCAGCCCAGCTCTGAGCTGTGTGCGAGGAGCTCACTGCCATCCCTACATCCACAAGAGGGAGGTGGCCTTTGCCTCTGCCCGTAGCCCAACAGGGCCTGACTCTCAAACCACAGTGAAGCCAAGCCAGCTCCTGCAAGCAGAGCAGTACCTTCTCCCCCATCCTCGGGCTTCAGCAGGAACATGTCCGAGTGCTGGGTGCCTCTGTCCACATCTTTCTTGACTCTCTGTAAAAGGAAAAGGAATTGGGTGAGGCCACCTACGGCATCGAGTGCAGCCACCACAGCCCTCAAGCTGGGCACACCTCACACAGTCCCATCACGCTGGCCACAGCAGCTGTCAGTTGTGTGGCTAGTTCCATGAGGGTAGTCTCACAGTACTAGCAAGTAACCAAGCTCTGCAGGAACATGTGAAGTACTAGACCGCTATCCAGGAAACACAGAGCCTCTGGCAGGGCCTGCTTTTCTTGAAGACCAGCCCTTCACAGCAGCTGGGGAAGAAATGGCGCTAAAGCCAGGGAACAGGAACCTGAGTGAGTTTCACAGGCCACCTACCCTGTGCACTCAGCATCAGGGGACGCAGTGGCACCTGAGGGAGAGGCCATAATACTAGTTTACACAGTTCCACTATCTCTGTCATCATCTAGTCTGGCCAAGACAGCAGAGTTCAGATCAGCCGAACCAGGAAGTCGGGGAAAGGAGTAGCTACACATGACACTTCCCTAACAGGGTTCCACTGCCCACTGTCCACCTTTATCTGCAGCCTCAGCTCACTCAGCTGGCTACCCCAGGGCCCTTGGACCAGGTCCCTGGAGAGCCATCAAGAGCATCACACCATGGGTGTTGCTAGGGGGAGAAGAGCCACAACACAGCAGGCAGAACACCGTTCCCGGGGACCAGAGTGACGCAGGCTTCCTGGGCTCCACAGAGGCAGCCACCACCAAATGTGAGGTGCAAAGCAATGTGAGGAGGGCAAAGGGACATGCTCCCTGGAGGAACCTGCTTTCCACAGGCCACTTCAGCCAGTCCCAACAGGCACATCAGAACCAGCGGGCCACAGCAGAAAAGGACAAGGTCCAAGACTGAGAAAGCACTAGGGTTCAGGGCCCAATGGGAGAAGAGCCGAGCACGGGACCTACAGGCGGAGCTGGGAAGTACAGCGGGCACCAGTGCCTGGACCAGAGGCTGCTGTGTGGCACTGCTGACGACTTGCCCACCATCCAACCACCCCAACCATCATGGGCAGCTACTCCACAAACACCCAGCTCTTTCTGAAGGCAGAGATGCAGCTGCCTTCCAGACCCCGGCCTGCACACCACTGCCATTCTACGACACTCATCAGAACCTTATCCTGACCCCTGGACTTTCAAAATCCGTGGAAATTTTTAAAAACCAGGCACAATGACAGCAGAGTTTCCTGGGACACGAGTTTGACCTCAACCTGGGCGGCCTGCACAGATGTCTATGGATACAGAACCACAGGAGGCCATTCCTTCTAAGGGCCCCAGCTACCCTTGCAACTGTGGCCTGCTTGTCAGGGCACCCAAGGTGGCTGCTCAATCACCTTCACCAGGCTAGGCAGTTCAGGCCAGTCCCCACGTCTCTCTCATAGTGCCACACATGTGCAGGCGGCTGAGGCCCCTTATCAATGAGAGGTGGGTGAGCGGGGCCAAGGGAAGACACCCAGCTGGTGGGTGAGCGGTCACTCTACAGGACTGGGACTGAGGAGCACATGATGAGGGTGATGATAAGCAGTGGCCTGCCATGTGGACAACTGCCACGCAGGTGCACTGTTTGAAAAGGCTGCTGCTAAAACAGCTTCTTCTTCCCAAACCTGGAAAGCACAGTTCCATGTCTAGTCAGCAGGACTGAAAGAACATCCAAGAACTACGTCTCCCAGTTCCATTTTAAATACTGCTTGAGCAAAGACCTGTCCTCCCATCCAGCAAACAGGCTCTCAGGGGACACCACATTAGGGTGACTCCTGGAGCCAGCATGCACCCACGCCTCCTGCCTGGCAACTCAGTCCCAACCCTTGCAGCTGAGGAACCCCACTGCCCCGCTGTCCACACTAGACAAGGCCTTGTCCTCTTTCCTTCCCACAGGACGGCGTCCTTAGTGCACCTGAGACCACATGAGCAATGGAGCCAGAAGGCAGAGATGCTCTTCCCACCTCTTTCCCAGCAAGCACTCCCTGCTTTGCTGCTAAGAACAGGGCAGATAGGTCAGGGCCCTGCAGCTGGGTGTGCCAGGAGGTGATTGGGATCGCCTGTGTCCCCTGTAGCACGGGAGCCAGCATCTCCTGGGAGAGTGGCAGAGCCCCGTCACCCAGAGCTGGGGGTCACAGGCCTCAGGAGGTCAGGACTTTTCTTGGCTGAGGTCACAGGCATCCTCTAGGGTCACACGACCCCAATGCCTGCTTATGCCCCCGGCCATCCAGAAGCTCCAATACCAGTGACATTTTGGTATCCTGCTGCTCTCTCGAGGGAGACCTTTTCTCCCAAACCCCAGGCAGACACACCTGAGGTCCATATTAGACAAGAAGAAGGGCACTGCCTTCAGCAGGCCTGTCCTTGGCTGTCCATGTGTCCATGGAGGCAGATCACGAAGTACCAAAGCTGTTTCCGGGTACCACCGCTACTCTCCCTGTCCAGGGTCCCCTGGCACCTTCTCTTTCAGGCTGGCTCAAAGGCTGCAGAGCCTTAGGAAGCCCTCCCAGTCTCTAACAGGAAGACCTCCTCTGGACCCTCGACCCCAAAGGCACACTGTGGGATGGCTGCTGCTTGCACACGTGTCTGCCTGCTGGGTCTTTATCATCTTAGAAGTTTTATCTCTCGTCAAGACAGACCCCGCCGTGTTAGGAAGGCATTAGCTGGACCCCAACTGACTAACTCACTGCACAGCAAGAAGAGGACTCCAACACCTGTCAAAAGCACCACAAAGACAGAGTGACAGAGACGCACCCTCATGAACACAGACACAAAGATCCTTCACAAGATAGTAGCAAATTCAGGCACATGGGGAGGACAGACACGCTTGTACCAGACTGGGCTATGACAGAAATATGAGGCTAGCTTAACAACAGGAAGTCAATCAAGGTGGCCCGTGGACAAATGAACGAAGAAGAACAGGTACATGACCATTAAAACACAGGAAGTGCACTTAACAAAACCAGACACCCACCACGATGAAGGGCCCCAGCAGACAGGAGGCCAGAAGCTGGACCCTGAAGGACATCTGTGAAGACCTCTGGTGCTGTCCCTGCCAGATGAGGACAGTGCTAGGAGGGCCACCACACACACCTCACCTAATGCCACCGGAGGCCCTGCTTCAGACACAAGAGAACGGGTTAGCAGTCAGGAAGAGCAGGACAGCTGTCCCCTGCACATTATGTGACTGTTCACATGATCTCAGTGCATCTGGAACTACTGAAAATCGCGAGTCTGGTGAGTTCTCACATCACGGAACAAGCACACAGAGGATAAGATGTTTTCAGGCACTAACAGAGAACAATTGGGAAGTCTGATTTCAAGATCCCCCATCACAACAGCATCGATAAAGTAACAAAAGACATGTGTGACTGAGAACCACAAACGCTGCTGAAATTAAAGAAAACCAAAATAAGCGTGGAGACCATCCACATGCAACAGCTGCAGACTCCGAGATGTCAGCATCCCGGATGTTAGCCTCCGGACTTGAGCGACCCTTGTCACCATTCCTAACAGGCGGGCAGGAGGGTGCCTTCTTGCTTTTTAAGTAGAAACTGACAAGCTGATGCTAAAATTCATGCGGACACACAAAGAACCTAGAACAGCCAAAACGTGTTTGAAAGGACAAGGGCTAGACACCTCAGCTGCCCACCCTAAGATGTGCTAGGCAGGAACAGTCAGGAGGCATGGGTGGTCCCACAGGGCTGACCAAACAATGGAGGAGGAGAAGGGGGTGAGCCCACGGCAGGGGTCCCCAGGCACCCCAAGGGAAAGCCCTCTGGACAGTTGGTGCTGGAAGAGCTGACCCCCACAGGACACATGCGGACTCAGCACCTTCACACTCCATAGATGGGGCAAGTCGATGGCAGAACAAAACACAACAGCTGAACTACCAAGTTCACGAAACACGAGAGGCTCTCCCTCACTGAAGGTAGACAGGTCTTCTGAGGTATGGAGAGCAAAGACCTTAAAGCACAACAAACCAGACTTTATCAAGGCAGAGCTTCTGCTCCTTGGCAGAACAGGGCCTGCCTCTTAAACCACAGTGAAGCTTCATGGGCAGAGGAAGCCCTGGTGGGGAGCCGGTTGCAGGGAAGACTTAGGGACACCAACAAGCTCGCGAGAGGCACACAGCAGCAGGGTCAGAGGAATGCGGCCAAAACAGAGAGCCATAAGTGCAGAGGACGCTGCAGGACCCATAGGCAAGTGGTGCCAGTGATACCGCTGTTGACCGGTGACGAGTCCTTGCTTCCCCGATGTTGAAGAATAACACCAAAGAAGCACACCGAGGCAAGGTCAGAGTAGAAATTAGAAGTTTATTAGAGGACAGCAGAAAAGACTTCTCCCGGAGGAAGAAGGGGACCCAAGAGGTGGAATCCGTGGAAGTGCGGATGTTTCCCCTTTTTACAGTTTTGGTGATGAAATGTAGGTTGGAGAGCCTGAGGGGTGGGACACTTCTTTGTGATGGGCTATCTTTAAGTTTGCTGGGGGCTGTTCATTAACACTTCTTTGAGGTGGACTTTGGCCTAGGGCCTTTTCAGGACTTCATCAACATTCCATGAATTGTCCTGTGTTTTCCCTGAGTCATTCCCAGCATGGCCTCCATTTTAGATTTCACTCGGTATTAGACCCGATTTACCTAACTACACTGACTACCTAACTTTAAATCTGGCTTCACCAGGAAGGCAGAGCAACAGAACCGTCAGGCGGTTTGGGTATAACCTGCAAGCCCAGCTCCACTCAGGGACCCAGAAGGTTCCCTCCCTGGTACTTCTTAAGAGAAACTAAAACATTGCCAGGCGTGGTGGCGCACACTTATAATCCAGCAGCTTGGGAGGCTGAAGCAGGAGGATCGCCAGTTCAGGCCAGCCTCAGCACTGAGCAACTTAGCAAGACCCTGTCACAAAATATTTTTAAAAAGGGCTAGGGAATGTGATGTGGCTCAGTATTTATACGCGCCTGGGTTCAATCCCTGGTACAAACAAAAACAAAAACAAAGATTGCATCAAAGTGCTCATGCAATGTCACACACAGTTGACTGAGAACAGCACAGGAGTCCATCGACACAATGGAAACAGAGGCGTGGAGGCAATGACCTGAACACTGCACAACAGGCACATCTAGCGATGAGAAGAAGCTCAGCACGTGCCTCTGGGGGAGGCAAGAGGTACAGGAGAGCCTGGCAGGATGAGGGTGGGCCATACCACATACACATCTATCACACACGCAGGTGGCCTTGTAGTCACAAAGCACCAACGATCTCTACTTGATGGTGTGCACTCATCAGAGTTTGCACTTTTCTGTGAACGATGTAGAAGATGACTGATAGGTAGGTACAGAGTGTGAACAGACCCTTGGCCAAACCAGCTGAGTAGAACAGACAGCCCAGGGCCTGTGTGGGCATGCACGTAGTTGCTGTGCAGTCTGCAAGTTCACTGTGCATTTCAGAATCTCCAAAAGCAAAGGACTCAAAACCGCCATGTGATTCACAACCTGTTGAGGCTGGCCACATGCAGACAAGCAGCAGGGCAGGAGAAACTGCGGCCGGCAGAGGGCAGCCCACAGCCCCAGACCAGGACTCCAGTGCACATGCCTAGGAACATGTTGCTGGTGCCGCTTACAGATATAAGAATAAAAGTCTGTCAGCAGGGATCCCCAGGAAGATCAACGAGCCCCACCTGTTCTACGACAGAATACCACATGGTTGTCAGTCTCCAGGCCTTAGGGAGAAAGACCTCAAAACAGAATTAGTCACACTGCAGTGTTCTAGGACGATTCAGACTAGACCATCAAAAGGACTTACAAATCTCAATGTAGGTAAGACAAAGAGACTGACGTTATGTCTATCCATTTCAAATTCAACAGAGTTGTTTATACTAAACAAATATCGTCCTCTCATTTGGAAGCTTCCATTACTGATGACATTGACACACAGCAGACCGAAATTCCTCTACTTCCTGCACACCAGGTCTCACCTGCTTCGAGTAGCCCCCATAGATGACTATGCTGCCCTGGGGAGTGATGGACATCTGGCAGCCTGACCTGGGCGTGGGCCCGGTTCCTGACGGGGACAGCTTGCTCCACACAAAGGTATCCAGGTTGAAGGAATGCACGTCATTGTAGTAGATGTAATCCCTGGGTGGAACAGAGGAACACAGGCCATCACATTGGGACCACGGAGGACACAGGTCACTGAGAAGTGCACTTGATTTAAATTAAAGCTGAACTAAGTTATCTGTCTGCTCCACACGTGAACTCATATGAAGGACTGCAAACTTGTGAGTTTGCATTTGGAAACTAGAAATGATGCCAGCCCACAGAAGCAGATTAACTTAACCTGAAAGTCATACCACATTTCCTCTACCCACTGACAAAATGGCAATCTCCCAGATAATTACACTAGGTTATTCTGTGCGACTATAACACCAACACTGAGTTGTGGTGTCTGACTGAATCACGAGGATGGAGCTATCCACAGCTTGGCAAGAACTGGGGCGAGACCCTGGACTGAAAGGGAGGGGTGTGAAGAGGGGGCACAGCATCCCCAGAACTGAAGGACAGAAGCAGAGTCCGTGTCCACAACCTAGGCACGGCACGAGGAGCAGCCTGGGGCCCCACCTGGCTCAATGCCCAGGGACATTGCACAAAGACAGCCCATAGACAGAACTTGGAAGGGGAATGAGGAGACTTGCTGTCACCAGGTAACTGTCACAGAACAGGACATTGCTCTCCAGCTCTGCGTGACACAGCATTCAACAAGAGGCAAAGGAGAGGATCTACCCTGGTCAGAAGTAACCATTGTTCCTTGGAATGGAAAGAGCAAGGTGGCTCGACAACACGTGCAAAGTGACAAATCCTGCATGAGAATGCAGGTGCCAGGCGGGTCACTCCCCATGCACACCGCAGCTGTGAGGATGGGCCTCGGCCTGCTGGCTGCCACTCAGACTTACGCCCCCCACAGAGGACAGACTACCCTACTCATGCTGGGCGCTGTCAGTAATGGAATTCTATGCTGCAGGTCAGCTAAGAGCAATGCTCCCAAGCAAACGCAGAGGGTTGGCATTTGGAAGTCAAACCACATCTCCTAGAGCATCACTGCCTTTCTGTAGGTCTGAAATACATCTTAGATCATTTCAAACAAGATAACATATAGTTTTTAAAAATGTTCTGATTTTAAAATGGATACAAGTTAAAACCTCTGCAAAACTTGATTTAGAACCTAGAAACAAAAAGGAAGGGCTGGCTAATCTTGCCCTGCACACAGCAGGTAATCAGTGCACTGCCAACTCATTCCCCAGCTGCCCTGCATGGTTGCCAAGCTATATGTGCCCAGAGAGCTGGCCCTGCTTTCAGAGGGCAGTATTTTCCATGTTTACTCAGAATGGTAAAAGGTCTGCCCCTAAATGCTCCAGGAAAGACTTCTGCTGTTGGTACCAACCTTGTGCTCTCATGGAATCCACCAATCCATCGATGTCCACTCCGGCCAGAAGGACCCCCAGCTGATCTAAAATAAAGGGGAGGGGGAGTTATTCCAGTTGCTTTTTAAAAAATGACATTTTACATTTTTTTGTTCTAAGTACTTGATGAGTACCATTTAATTTGATCACAAGCTACTAAAACCATCCTGACAGTCTAGCTAGCTATTATAAAACTTCTAGTATAAAACAGAAGAAAATCTCTGTGGCCTTGAAGTAGATAAAGATTTATTGGGCAGAACATAGTAAAGTAGGTTCCATCTAATAAAGAATGTCAAAATGCATGCACCACTGAGCCAGGTGCATGCATTTTGACACCACTAACAGGCGCACACACAATTCCATCTTAATGCTATAATGAATAACCCCATAAAACACTGGCACAACTGGACAGAGGGCATGCACCCGTGATCCCAGCAACTCTCAGGTCGAGGCAGAAGGATCCCAAGCCTGGGGCCAGAGCAACTTAGTGAGGCCTTCTCTCAAATTAAAGGGCTGGGAGTGTGGCTCAGTGGCAGAGTGCTTGCCCAGCAAGTGTAATCCCTGGCAGAGAAAAAAATCCATAAAACAAAAACGGCAAAAATATGAATAGAAAGTTCATAAGGTATCAGTGGAAAAAAAAAGAAAGACGTAAAAATGGTCAATAAAAATACAAAAACGCTCAACATATCATTAGTGGTCAGGGAATGCAAACTAAAGCCACGCAGCTTCCTGCCACCACCATGAGAGCACGTGAGAAGAAACGCCATGTGTCCATCAGCACTGGAGGAGCCTGAGCCCTACAGTCACTCTGAGGGCTTCCTGCACACCAGGAAGAACTGGGTCACACGAAGGCTAACACACACTCACAGAGGCTTTCTCCCAATCACAGGGTGCAGTGGAAGGTGGACACTCTGGGCAACACACACACATCTCCAGACACAGCCAGTGCTGACAGAGCTCCAGACCATGCATGACCCCACTTACACGAGAGCTTCACAAGATTAACCTGGGGCTGATGGCAGCTGCAGGGGACGGGGCTGGGAAGGGACTTGGTGGGGTGGTGGATATGTTCTGCATCTCAGCTGCAGCAGCTGACACTCACCTACCTGTATACCCAGAAGGTGTGCATTTTTTGGTAACTATACCTCAATAAAACAAACGTGAAAATACACAGCAATAAAAAAGCAACAGAAAAAATAAGTAATTCTTAAGAATATACAAATAATAGAAACCAAAAACATAATCAACCTGTAATTAAAGAACTACAGATCAAAGTAGACAGACCATGCACCTCCATCTGAGCAAGAGTTTTAAAATTCAGATTAAGATATTTCTCCTCACAGGAAGTGCTTGTAAAACAGTAATGGAAAAGCAGGTGACTCAACACATCTCTGAATGGGCTTCCAGGGGCTTCGTTTCTCTCCAGCTTCTTGCATTTCCTGAGCCTTCTCCAGTGAGCACAAGCCTGGCTCACACCAAGAGAGGGCGTGGCTGCAGGCTGCAGCACAGCACAGGGAGTCTTGCCTGGAGAGCTAGAACAGCTAACACCAGGGCAGGGTCTTGTCAAGAGCCAGCAAGGCCACCAAGGGACAATCCCAAGACCGTGGCAAAGGATGAGCTTCAACCACCTGGCCCTCCCACTGACCCCGAGATGGCTCAACTCTAGGCTGCAGAGCGGTAGTCACAACCTGAATCACACATGTTGACACCTATTTCTACAATGCATTATTTCTCATTTATTTTTGTGCACGCTATACAGCTGTCCCCAAAATGGACATGTAAAATTCCACAAATGGCATGTGCCCTACAGAATCTCACAGCCTCGCTGTCCACAGAATGTCAGCGGAGGCAAGCACTCCTCCTAACACTGCATCCTACAGGCCTCAGCCCCTCAGGGGGCCTCATCACCTACTGACGCCTGGGGGGACCACAGTGTAGCAGAGCCTTCTTTCTCTTCTAAGGGGGCTTTTCAGGCCCAGCTCCTATATCTTACACTTACATAAGTCTTACATGTAAATTCCATGTTGAAAGATTTGGTTCTTTGAAGATGGATTTGGATGCTGAAGTTGTTAACCAATTTACCTGCTTTCTGTCCTGGCTTTCTATCACCCACGAATTTAGTAACCAGGTTTTTTGCCACAATTCACAATCACAAATACAAAATGTGACAGGGCTCAGAAGAGAGGGTCTGGGGCATACTATGACAACACCACAGGAGGCTTTCTGGGAACTATCTGGCTCTCACCACAGCACAGGCCCAGCTCCCAGTGAGCTGCCCCTGTCCCAAGGCAAAGGACAGTGCAGACACATGCCCTCCACACACTGGGCACAGGGCCACATTCCTTTCTGAGAAGTGTTTTGATATGTCACTTTATAAGAAGGATCCAGGGAAGAGACTTTCATTCAACTCTAAGCCACTGTGCTCACAGGTACGTCTACTCCACAACAGACACAGAGGAGACCCTGGATGCTTCCAGTGTCCGTCCAGTAATGGGAGCCAAGGCCCATTGGCCAGCTGGTTACCTCTGACCCACAAGAGCCCATGAGACTGGGGACTGATTTCTGCCAGCTTCCTGTACAGAAAGCCCCTGGGTGTCTCAGCCTCCAGCTTTGTCAGGAATGAAGGACTCAGCCCAATGTTTCAGGGCAGCAGTCAAGTGCCACTGTGTAGCTAAAAGAATAATCTATTTCCCTTTGGAAAATAAAGCCACCCCTTCCCAAAAAAGACAAGAGAAGAAAAGAAGGCCAGGCTTTTCAATTGCTGTCAGTCCTAAATGTAGAGTCCTCACGAATCAGCGTGACCCACTCAGGCAGATGTCTATATACAGTACAAATATAATGCTGTGGGTGCCAGAGCACTCAGCTCATTGGGGGATGTGCACAGAATGGCATTCCCATGGGGCATACTGCCAGCCATTGTCACCAGGCCACCTACTGGGCCACTGTGATGACATTCACAGGAGATGTCTGAGCATCAGATAGCTACACAGGCTCAGCAAGCAAACAGCCGAGCACTCAGCACATGTGATAAAACTCACAGCTATAAACACACAGTACAGCCCCGAGGCCTTTGATGGGCAAAGGAACAGCTCCTATCATGACCCTGAGATTCGAGGTCACACAGCTCATCCAACAGGGAACGAGGTCCAGTAGTGCACCCTGCAAGCACAGGCCCAGGACAGCCCAAGCAGGACACAGTGCAAGAGCAGGCCCTTCTGTTCCCCAAAGCACTCCTCTGCAGCTCGGCCCTACTTTTCCTGCACCACACCCACCAAACAAGCGAGGGTATTCAATCCCAGCAGGCAGGATCAGTAGCCATCTCTCAGATTCAGGCAGCCTGGACATACAATGTCCCTGTGTTGCTCAAACCAAGACTATTAACAGTGAAAGCACCACTGGTACAGTGCTCATTCAGGATGGGCACGGTTCTCCTGTGTGCATTTATACCTCATGGTGCACGTATTACCTTTATTCCTGTTTCACAGATGAGAAAATCGAGGCCCACCTATAAGCTAAGAAGCCCAGCAGGCAGTATATGGCAGAGCCAGAACTTAGACCATAACAGTGTGGTGTCAACCACCACCAAGCTCAGGCCTCAGCACCTGCAGATGTGTCAAAAACTGGCTACCGGTCCTAACACATTTTAAACTTCACATATCCCATGCTTTACCCCCTTAGTGTTGCTACAAACTGGTCACACTCTAGCCACAATGAGCCTCCTTACACAGCAGAACAGCTGCAGACATGTAGCAGGCAGTCCACACCCAAGAGACGTGCAGGCCATGAGCTGACCCAGCTCACCTGGGCAGAGGAAGCATCTGGGTGCCACTGGCAGCTCCACACTGGAATGTGGCACCACTGACTCCAGCCGACGCCTTGCTGCCCTCCGCACAGGGCTGAAAAACACCTCCGATTCGTTTTGCTAACAAGTCTTTTCTAGGCACTAACAAGCTGCTTTACCACGTTGACACTCAGAGGATTTAGCTGCAGACCAAATGCTGGCTCCTTCCTCAAATCAGGAAGAAACAGCACGCGCGTGCGCACACACACACACATATTAACAAAATTTTCTTGCTCCTCTACTAAGCAATTTGATGCATATAAACATGTGGAAACCACCCAAGGGTCCAATAACAGACGGATGGACACCCAGGTAGGGGACTGTCATTCATCCCTAAGGAGGAACAAAGATCTCACACCTGCTACAATATGAGCGACCTTGATGTGTGACACCCAGTGACAGCAAGCACAAGAGAATAGACGTGTACTGCCGGACCTCATTCATGTACAATTCCCAGAACAGGCAAACCCACGGAGACAGACAGTGGGGAATTGGAAGACCGAGGGAGGCTGCGAGGAAAGGCATGGAGTTTCTCTTCAGGTGGATGGGAATGTTCTAAATGACAGTGCTGGCTGCATACTCCGAACATGATAAAACAACTGAACTGTGCATTTTTTAAGGAGTCACTTATGGCATGTCACACAGCAAAGCAGCCACAAAACCCACTGAACAGGTGCTGTTGCGTGATAGCCTCTGTTCAGCAACTTGCCAGCAGGGGAAGGCGCCTCCTGCTGTCCCTGCCTCCTCCCCAGGGGCCAGGCCCTGGCCCCATGGCCCACCTATCTTGTGGAGAGACATCTGCAGAGGCCAGTGGCCAGGCTTTCTGTTGCTGCGGGTCCAGCTGCTCTGCTGGTGAACAGACAGACCTTCTACGCAGCCTCATGCTTGTTCCCGGCCCTCTCTCTGCAGCCCACCACCAAACAGGAGCCCAAGCCCCACCCTGATGACTGTTCCCTCCCCTCACTGGAGACGACAAACATGGCTGGCACACAGAAGCTATGCTGCCGACTCAACCATGGGCCCTTCTAACTCCAGACAGCCTGAAGGAAATCTCCCAACAGCTGCTAAAGCAGTCATATGTGTCTGACATCCTCAGAGGAAGCGGGAGCTGACACTGCACTAGCACTAGGGTTCTCTGATGGGGGTATGACACCAGTGCCCATCACGGTCCCAAGCACAAGTGACCACTCACTGTCAAGGTAATGAATAAACACCCACTGGAACAGAAAGAGCAAGAGGCTGGAGATGCCACAGGAACGGGTGCTGGTCACATCAGTCAGCACGGAGTCTGGAAGATGCTTGCCCATCACACAAGGGTGCCACAGCACAAAGCCTCACCCTGTGCCGCAGCAGACTCACGGCAATGTACACCGTTGTCTATCACCAGACAAGGAAAGGACAGGACCACCTATAAGTACTGCAGCAGTAGCTTTCAGAACATACAGGTCAAATGCAGGACTATTCTGTAACAAGTGAATGGACCCCGGCCACATGCAAGAGAGAGTCTCTCAAGATTCACATTTGTGAGAGAATGTATTCTGATGAGCCCATGTAGAGGATGCATGAGCCCAGCAAGACAAACCCAGCATGGCAGGCCACAGTCAAAAGTAAAGTAGACGGGAGAGCCTCATTTTCCTGACTTCCAAATTAATACTCAAAATGAGCTCTCTCTCCAATCCAAGATGCTCACATGTGCCCCTCCTGGACCAGGGATCGCACCCTGGCTACCAAGGCCAGTATCTCTGGATCTGTCCACCTTCCCTGTCTCCCTCATCAGCAAACACTCAAGCCACTCAGAGTCAGAAACTGCCGCAGTCTGGCTGGGCACAAATCACGAGCCACTCAAGCAGGAACAAACTTTATTTCTGAACTCCACCAGCACACTCCACACACGTTCCCCGGGAACTCTCCCGAACGCCACCCACGCCGCTCCTTCAGGAACACACCACACACCAACCGGAACTCCCTCTCCCGGGCTGCGCGCACACTCACTCTTGGAACCCCGGGAGAACTCAACGGGAACTCCAACGTAGCAGGCGTCCGACGCAGCAAGAGCCATCCTATTACTGGACAGTAAAGGCCTAATATATAATTGAATCAATCCAGCATCATCTTAATGGCTCGCCTCTCAACCAATACTACTGGCAAAATGCCAGGGGCCATTCCGACTCGGCTGTGGCTCTCAACAAGAAACCATCACCAGCTAGCTCCACACAGAGATCTATACAGAAAAAATAAAGCGCATAAAGTAGCCACCGTCCTGCAGGCTGCCACCAAGGAGCAAAAAATGGCAGCTACATTTAAGGTTTGCACTCTCACCTGAGTTTAAAAAAAAAAAAAAAGCCTTCCCCACTTTGTGCAATACACTTTAAACCTCTCCTGTTTTCACAACAGGAAGCATCTAAGTAATGAGCTACTTGCTAGTACCACCTCCTGCTTAAGCCAGCTGCCTCCACATCCTGCAGATGCAATCCAGCCCAACTGCTGGAACACACTGAGGTGAGAAGGACAGTGGCAGGGCCACCCCAAGTGACCACACCTCAAGAGTGCTCCTGTGTCCTTGGAAGAGAAACGAAACAGCAAAGCCTGCAGACAGGAGAAAATGTTCATGCCACAAACGGCTCAGAGTGTCACCGCAGCCACGTCCCACAGCGGTGCCAGTCAACGGTAGGCCTGAGGGGAGCTACCAGGTGAAGCGAAAGCTCTCGAGGACCTGCTACCTGTGCCCGCCTCAGTTATGGATGGAAACTGCTGAGGCTGATAAAATTTACTAAACATCAAGAATACGTTTTTCAAAAAGGACCCAACAAGCAAATAAGCACAACTGGGTTTTGAAAGGAATAATTAAAGCAAAACAAAAGAGAATAAACATGGTCTGGGTCTACACAAATTTGAGTTAAGGTTCAATATATAAGTGGCAAAAACAATTTTTAGTATGAAATAATTTCCTGATTGTGGTGCCTCCCGAGTAACCTTTCCCAGTGCCGCCCAAGAAAGGGAAGTGCAACTGGGCTCCTCAGCCCTGTGCTAATGTCGGCCTGTTGGAAGCCTGGCCAACACGGCTGTGGGCTGTACCAAGCAGGCAGAAGCGGCACACCTTTCTCTGTCTGGGGAGGCAGAGGATATATTACCAAAAGAGCCTGGTAGAGCCTCCATTCTCAGTGGCTGCTGCCAGGCCCAGCTGCCAGGGCTGTGCAAACCACAGAACCAGCCTAGCTTCCTGAGGAGGAACGTACAGGCTGGTCCCTGGTCCCTGGGCCACATTCCCACCCGCACCCCACTCAGAAGGAGCACTTCCTTTGAGGAAAGCACACCCAAGGGATCGGCTTTGTTTCTGGCATGCTTGAGCCCCAGAATTGCCTTACCACCCCACACCTGGGAAAAGACAGAGGGCCCACCGCAAGGAGCACCAGAGGTGACGTGGGAGGAGCACAGAAACAGGCTTGAACACACTGCCAGTGCAGCCCGGGCACCACTGGGCAGCCAGCAGCCTTCCCCATCCAGGCCTCCCTGTGCAGGTCCAGAGAGCATGAGCCTTTCCTCCACAGCTCAGTCACCACTGGGGCCTACAACCAGGGCCCCACCAGCCCTGCTCCCTTGTGCAGAACTTGGCACAGAAGGGCAAGTCCAGGGCTCGGCTCCTGTCCAGGACCTTACCTGACTTGCTCCCAGGTCTTGGTGGCCAAGTGCAGGACCCAGAGGTCCTTGTAATAGTAGAACTGCTCTCCATCGGGAGACGCAAACTCCCCACCGAAGACCCACAGCTGTCCGCCGCCCTGAGGTACCACCACGGTCTGTCAAAAGAAAGGCAACAAGTCAGGCCAGGCAAGAGAAGCTAGCCAGTCCCAGAGGGCCAGAGAGCTTGGGAACCAGCCAACATCTCCTGCCTCTGGGGAAAGAATCCTGAAATCCTCTGCGAGGCACACTGTCCTCAGTCAGAACTCCACTACACTTTCATGCCCTCCCAGATTGCAAAATGAGCTTCCACTTAAAGGCACACAATGCCATAGCCTGTTAAAATGGAGCATAATAATAGTTATAACACAAGCCAACCCTACTTTCTCTTTATTAAATATCTACAATAAAGCTGTTTCAATCCTCATTACCCTTTCCTAGCACTACACACCTAAAACTACCCCCAGAAATTAAAAAATGCACGTGTAATACAGAAACATCTGTGGAGTGTCACTGACGTTCACTTCTGAAGACTGAAAGGTAGGAGTGGCTATGCTTTGAAAGGCCCTCCCATCCACACGACAGACTGAAAACAGGCTCTCTCTGGTGCTGTGGTCCTAGGGCTCCACCCTCACCAGTGATCAGTGATGGCAGTGGGGCTTTGTCAAAACAGTGGGCTCTCTTGATGCTCAATGCCCTCTGCCATGTTATAACATAGCACCTAAGTCCTCACCGGAGACTGGCACTCAGCATTGAACTTCCCAGCCCCAGAACTGTGAGAAATAAACCTCTGTTCTTAATACAACTACCCAGACTATGATACTGTGTTACAGTACACAAAATGGATCATGACGAGTGAAAGCTGGGGTCTCTGGACCACTACCATGGGAAGCGTTCCCTGGGCTGAACAGTGCAAAGGACCTGAGGATAGCAGGGGGCAAACCCACAAGGTCTCCAACAGCTGCAGCAGGGGCACTCCTCAACAGTCATTAGACACTGCTAACAAAAAGGAGGACACAGGCTCTAGGCGTGAGGCCCACAGGACTTGCTTCTCTGGGGACTCTGGCAGTAGAGTCTCCAGAGAAAGCCAATTCCACTGCTCTGGGCCCAAGGTGAGGCAGCACATCACGGGGAAGGGCCCAGCAGAGGACAGCTCCAAGTTCATGATGGTCATCAGGAAGCAGAAGGGGGAAGGGTCACGGGGCAGAGAACTCACCTCCTCAGCCACGCCTACTTGCCTACAGTTACCACCCAGTCCAGTCAGTCCACTCAAACCAGGATGGACTGATCAGGCCACCACTCTCACAGTCCACTCAAGACAATACTCACCCTCTGCTGAAAGATGGAAACAGGCAGCTTTTACAAAGCCCAGCACCTAACCACAGAATAGTGGTAGGAAAATGTGAACCCAGGAAGGAGAAAGCTCAGTCCACGGAACTGCCCTAGAAGTGGCTAGTTGGCACAGTGGTCAAAGTGGCAAAGATGGGAGAACTGGCAGACAAGGACTTTAAAACACAAACTATGTTCAAAGATTTAAAAGAAAACAACATAAGAGAAATAGAAGCTGTGATCAAGAACCACACAAGTGCTAGGGCTTTTCAATACAGACTACAGAATGAAATACGTTTCATTAGTTCACAGAGCACAGACTGATCCTGGAGACGACAAACAGAAACTACACCAAATTAAACAGAAATTTTTAAAAAACCAGAGTGGGAGAGGGAAAGATTATCAGGCTGGATAACATTAAACAGTCTAACATATATGCAACTCAAAGAAAATCAAAGATAGAGCAAAACTGAACTGAAGGAAAAGCAATAATGAAGAGAAATCTTTTAAGCATCCTTGGGAAGGAAAGACAGGTATGAAACACACAGGCAAGTTAAGAATGAACGGCCAAATGGGCAGCCTGGTACAGGAGAGCTAAGGCTGGAGCCCTGGGGTGGGGGTGGGGGTGGGGGGTCAAAGGTAGAGGTCTGCACAGCAGGCTCAAGGCTTGGGCCCACCCAGCACGCACGCATACACACACACACACACACACACACACACACAAACAACCATGAGCCTCTCAAAAGAAAAAAATATCATAAAACAGGACCTCTCTCAAATGCTCAAAGAATACTGTTAACAGAATTCCATATCCAGCAAAAATAACCTTCAAAATGAAGACATTTTTCTCTAGCAAAGCTGAAAAAAACTTGTTTGCAGCAGACCTGTTCAAGAAATGACTAGAGACGTTCTTCAGACTGGGGACATTACCAACAGAAAACCTGGATTTATACAAAGGAATGAAGGATGCTGGAAAAGGTAAATAAGTCAACATAAGATTCTTTCTCCTTTTAAAATTTCTTTAAAAAACAAGTCTAAATCAAAAAGAGTAACACTGCATTGTAAGGTTTATAAAATACACAGAAGATATTTGTCAATAATAGCACAAAGAACAGAAGGAAACATGTGGGCCTCCACCATAGTTCTTCCAGTTTATGAGACGTGGCACAGTATTTGAAACAGACCACCATAAGATGAGCAAGTACACTGGAAACCACAGAGCAATCACTAAAACAAAACAAATGGGGAACTGCTGATAAGCCAAGAGGAAAATTAAAATGAGATATTAAAAGGCAAAAGAAGGCAGGAAGAAACACAAAGTATAGAAATACAGAACAGCTGGGACGAAACAGCAGGAACCTGATGACAGAATCAGTAATTACACTGAAGATGAGAAGAATACACACCAATTAAAAAGCAAAGACCACAGAGTTGGGAGCTGATGTGAAACACAACACAATCATAGCACTGTTCACAAGAAGTGCACTTTAAATAGTCAGGGGTCAAAAAGGTCAAGAGTCAGAGGAAGGAAAAAGTTGTAGCAGGCAATCCTGAGCCTGAGATAAGGAGGCAGCCCAGCGATAAGGAGGCAGCTCTGTAACCGCAGACAAAGGAACCTGAGGACAGCTAAGGTCATCAGGCAGAGTCAGCAAGACCAGGGAAGAACTAACCACCACCAGCCACCCCACCTAACAAGGCGCTGTATACAACAGCTAGAGAAAACAAGTGCTTCAGCAACCCGCACAGGACAGGCACCCAGACAGGACGATTTAGGCCAAAAAGTAAATCTCAAACATGAAAGGACTGAATCATACAAGGTGCTCTCCACAACAGAATTAGACACGAATAACAACAGGCCTCTTGAAAAATCCCCAAATATTCATAAATTAAACAACACCCTTCTAACCTCTGTAACCATGGGTCAAAGAAGACATCTAAAGCACCTTACTTCAATCAGAGTGACACAAAACACAGCAGCAGGTCCAGTGTACAAGGAGCAGTGAGGCAATGTCCAGAGGGACATGCACAGCTTTTAAGTGCTGTTAGGAACCATCTGAAAGAAGTCAGGCCTCCACCTTAGAAGCCTAGAAAAAACAAATCAGACTCAAAGTGAAAGGAAGGAAACAACAAAGTGTAGGAATTATTGAAAAGAAAAATTGTAAACAGAAATCAACAAATCCGACATGGCAGTCTGAAGATCCAGAGGAAAGGCCTGCCCCCCACCACAACCACCACCATCACCCTTGCAGCCTGGAGATTCGGAGAGCCAGCCACCAGGGCTGGGGTCCCTTTTTCACCAAAGCATGGCTCCACAGCCCAATATCAAGTGCCTATATAGGCTTCAGGCTGCCACTGCCATGTAACTGGGATAGCGCCGCTTCTGTCAAGGGACAACAATCAGGACCTGGTAAGATGTCACCAAGGTCCCTGTGGGCCTGGCTGCACCAGAGGTTTCTCTACTAGGGGTGCTAACAGTTATCCTGTTGCTGAGGTGACAGGGAGTCTTGCTTGGGGTGGCCTCTCTCTTGTTTCTCCTACTAACAGCCACCTTCTTATGATCACCCTCTCACTAGTCATATAATCTAATACCTCCATATTCCACATCCTACCTCATGAACATCTCAGCCAACCCTCTAGCCCCCCCGCCTTCCACCACCAGAAACTGTAAACCATGTCACAAACCTATTGACTATAAGGTAGAAGATAACCAAACTCATCATTTCTGATTATAGTGACAAAACTCTAAATGTAAAAACAGAAGCTAACTGATATATGGCTGCACGTTGGGCACACTGAGTGCTGTAATATTGATCTCTCCTTTAAAAGTGAGGTATTGGTAACCTATGGGGACACTATAAGACAATAGGGCAGAAGCTGTGATACCTCGGATCTACACTGCAGGAGAGGAAGACACATAGACATCATGAAAAAACAAGGGAGGAAAGTGTCCCCAACAAACCGAGATACCACAACAGTAGACACCATAGATAGAGCAGTAGGTGAAATGTCAGAGAAGGAGTTCAGAACACACATAACTAAAGCGACCTGGGAGTTAAAGAATGACCTAAGGGAGCAGATACAGGCAAAAACAAAGAGATAAGAGAACAAAGAGATAAGAGAGCAAACACAGGCTGCAAGAGATTACTTGAAGAAAGAAAGATTACTGGGGGGAAAAACAAACAAACAGAAATCCTTGAAATGAAAGAAACAATAAGCCAATTAAAAACTCAACAGATAGTATTACCAACAGACTAGACCACCTGGAAGACAGGACCTCAGACAATGAGGATAAAATATACAATCTTGAAAATAAAGTTGACCTCACAGTGAAGATGGTAAGAAACCACAAACAGAACATCCAAGAATTATGGGATACCATCAAAAGACCAGATTTAAATTCATTGGGATGGAGGAAGGCTCAGAGATTCAAACCAAAGAAATGCACAATCTCTTCAATGAAATATATCAGAAAATTGCCCAAGCATGAGGAATGAACTAGAAAATCAAATACAAGAGGCCTATGGGACACCAAGTGTACAAAATTACAACAGATGTACACCAAGACACATGAAAATGCCCAGTATACAGATTAAGGATAGAATTTTAAAGGCCACAAGAGAGAAAAATCAGATTATTTATAAGGGAAGACCAGTTCGGATCTCAGGAGAATTTTCAACGCAGACCCTGAAATCCAGGAGATCCGGGAACAACATACACCAAGCTCTAAAAGATAATGAATGCCAACCAAGAATCTTACATCCAGCAAAATTAAGCTTCAAATTTGATGAAATAAAAACCTTCCATGATAAACAAAGGCTAAAAGAATTTACAGCAAGAAAGCCTGCAGTACAGAACATTTTTGGCAAAATATTCCACAAGGAGGAGATGAAGAGAACAATGAAAATGCGCAAAGGGAAGAACTACAGTAAAGGAAAAGCCACCAAAGCAGAAACCAAGTCAAGCTGAATAACAAACAAAAATGACCGGTAACACAATTCGTGTCTCTCAACTCTTTTTGATAAATTTTTACACATAAAAATTTTAACTACAATGTCATCTGATTTTTCAGGTTTTTGTTTATTTTGTATTTTTTAATTTTCCACTTCTCTTTCAAAAGTTACCAAATATTTTCTTTTAAAAGTTTTAGCATTCTATGCATGATATTTTAACATATAATTAATCTGGTATGTGTATATATATTGCCTGTGATATGAGATGAGGTATATCTTACTTTCTTATAATTAAAAAACCATTATTCAAGAGTCAAGGATGAAAGAGATCAATCAGGGTAAAAATTGTTTAATAAGGTATTTATAAAGATAAGGGCAAGGTTGAGGGAAACCAACAAATTTTGTGAAGCACCTTTCCTTCTGTAGACTTGGAGAGGTAGGAGGTGAAAGAAGAGAGAGCCATTATGAAAACCTTGTAGAGGTGACCTAACTGAAGCATGAAGAAACCAACTTAACAGTCTAATAGTCTTATAGGGAAGAATAAATCACCTCATTCCACTTTTGAATATTCTAAGTTCATCTCTTTGGTGTCCCTTTCTGAAGGAACTCAACAAGACACCACATAACAGGGGACTTATCATGCAGCCTATAGCATATGTCTCACCAAAAGTGAAAGATGGAGAAAAGAGGGAATATGGCAGCCACTGGTTACATGAGGCCACTGAGTATTTGAAATGTCTCATCTGAATTGAGGTGTGCTATGTGTTAAATAGACATTACATTCCAAAGAATTATTAGGACAAACAAAATGAACATGACATATCTAACAATTATTTTCTTTGCAAATTATATTGATAATCCATTGGGTTAATTTATTTATTATTTATTTATTTAAATATATTTAAATAAATATTAAATAATTTATTATTATTTATTTATTTAAAAGAAAGAAAGAAAGGAGAACAAGGTAACATATTCTGTATCTTGACTGTAGTACTATATATCCATTATATATGTTGTCATCTTTTAATATTTGTGTTGTCAAAATTCATATAACTATAAAACTAAATAGGACAAATTGTACCAAATATAAATTATATCTCAACAAACATGACTATAAAAAGAAATCTAGTTCATGAAGTGTTTTAACAGTATTGGGCACATACTAGCCACCTGATAAATAATGGTTATTACTATGATTGATTAAAACAACCAACATCAGGGGCTGGGGTTGTGTTCAGTGGTAGAGCAATTGTCTAGCACGTGCGAGGCCCTGGGTTTGAGCCTCAGCACCACATAAAAATAAATAAAACTCTAGATAGGGCAAAGGGGTGGGAGGGGAAGAGAGAGGGCACGGGGATAGGAAAGACGGTGGAATGAGATGGACATTATTATCCAAAGTACATGTATGAAGACACAAATGGTGTGAATATACTTTGAATATACTTTGTATACAACCAGATATGAAAAAGTATGCTCTATATGTGTAATATGAATTATAATGCATTCCTTTGTCATATAAAACAAATCAGAATTTAAAAAAAAGAAGAAGAAATTCTTAAAGAAAACACTGTTTCTGTTTGGATGTAATGCTGAGATTTTTAAGTATCCTGGAACCTTTCTACTTTCTTTCAAGAATGCTTTCAGGGCTGGGGTTGTGGCTCAGTGGTAGAGCGCTTGCTTCACATGTGTGAGGCACTGGGTTCTATTCTCAGCACCACATATAAATAAATAAATAAATAAATAAATAAATAAAAAGTCCATCAACAACTAATAAAAAAAATAAAAAAAGAATGCTTTCAGAGTTGCTAGATAAAAGGCAATAGAGTCATTATGTCCCCAAAACTTCACAACTTCAGCACCATCTCCTAAAGGTTCAGAAAGGACTGTGGTCACCTACGGCCACCCACACAAGCAGAACGGTCGAGCTGAAGAAGCCAAGCTTGCTGTCAAGTGGCCACTAAAGAGCAAAGCCCAGGGACCACTCTCCACTCACACCTGCAGAAAGACCCTTACCACGAGCACAGTAAAAATAAACCATGACAAACTAAATCTGTACTTCTGCCAAACTACTTTTTTACTTATTAAGGAAATGCATGATAAAACAAAATCTCTACTTGTCATCCCAAAAGAATTGAGGAATACAGAGCTCCCCCCCCCCTCACAAAAGAAACATACACCCAGGGGAGTCTTCCAAAAGCACCAAGGACGCCTGAGCCAAGCACCTGCCCAGATTTCCCACAGAAATCAGTCTGCGTGCGTGTCAAAGACACCAGAGAACCCATGCTGCTTTCAAAACACACGGTTGTGGGAAGCCATTTCTGACACGTGATTGGGTGGCTCCCGTTAAGGGTCTGAGGCGCTCTGGCTGTGTCGGAGCTTTCCTGGCCCTTTCCTGATGAGAGAGCCCATCCGTGTGGGGGTGTGCCTGACCACTGACCCCGGGGGCCCAATCACTGACCCTGACCTTGGAGTGCGGTCCCCCCTCAACCTTCATTGGATGAAATTCTCCCCTAAATCTCTTGTTCCCCAATAAAAGGCTACTCCCAGGCGTGTTCAATCTCTCTCTCTCCTGCTAGCCCTGAGTAATCCTTGCTGCCCTGCTGGGCGGTTAGAAGAAAAAACCAGAGAGGGGAGCCGTCTCAGACCTGACAATATAAATAAGGTAACTAAGTCTATGTGTTTTATTTCGATGTCATCTAGCTAACTTTATGCCTAAAACCTCATTAATAAAACCATTACACAGGCCACATGGTGGACACGGTTAATTCTAGTTCAGCAAGACACACACTGAAATTCTAGTTATTTCAAATAATCTGGCCCGTTCAAATATCTTGAACCAACTCTCTCAGGGTAAAGACCATTATATAGACCTGTCAGTCATTAAACAGGAAAAACATGGAGGAAAACTTTTTGATTAAGAAAAAAACAGAAGAACGAAATGGCTAACTAGGGCACTAACAATAGGAGCTTATAATTCAAACCCAAAGGTTTCAAGGCTGGGGACGTGGCTCCATGGTAGAACGCATGCCTAGTATGTGTGAGGCCCTGGGATCACCAGCACAACAAAGCAGCCTCAAAATTTCAACTGAGGACAAGTTCAATGTTCTTTCCATTTTGAAATTATTAACAAACAGAATGGACCACTGTCTGGCAGAAGGACCCTCTTAATAAGCTCACTGCCAGTTAAAACTGACCTAACCACCAGCACACAGTACTCTGAATCATGCTGAGGTAGGAGAAAAACCAATCATTTGCTAAGAGATACCCAGAGGAAGAAATTTATCTTAAAATATAAGAGGTTCAGGGTGAAGAAGGAAGTCTGAGGATTAAAAGACTTAAAAGCACACTAAAACTGCTTCCTCTGATATCCCTCCCAAATAAGGATCAGTGTTTTTCTTTTAGAGGACATAACTTGAAGGTCTGGTTGGAACTATCACGCAGTCCTCAGGACAAACCTGGCCCTTCTGGAGAGACCCAGGTGTCCTGGGCTGGAACTGACCACAGTTGGCTCCCTGACCACTATCTGTTCTCGGCATTGTCCAGCTTACTGATAAGAGTCTACTCCCCCAGCTATCATCTGTGTGACCATTTATGTACTTGGTCAGAAGTAAACAAACAGCTTTTTTAAACACCACCTTCCGGATGTATACGCAGCACATAGGTGTCCTGAAGCTCTCCTGAAGCTCTGCTCAAGCTGACTAACCACCACCACTCTCCAGGTCCAGTGGAGGCCAAACACAGCCTCGGAACCAAGCGCCTGGGACATGCCTCAACAACTCAGAGCACAGAGCAAGGCCTTCCCTTCAGCACCCACTTCCTCCTCATCCCATGAGTCTGTGTCCCAGGCATTTGGACCTCCTTGTGGTTTTAACTGGAATAAATGGAAAACCTGAAGTTCACAACCCTCTTCCCAAAGGCCAGAAGCAGCAACCAATAGACTCCAACATAAAATAGCATGCTGTGAATGGGTTCTACCACCAGCCTGGGATTCTGCTGAGGGACAGCCAAGTCCATCCATGCCCCACACCCTCAGGACCAGATGAGGCAAGAAACAGGAACACAGCTAAGGCTTGTGGCCACAACCCAGCACCCACAGTAGGGCCTGGCAGATAAAAGCCATTCAGTAACTCTCTTTAGCAAGGACACAGTGGACTCCTACAAGGCCTGCACAGATGAGTGGCAGGAGCTGTCGCTTAGCAGGAGGCCAACAGTTTCTGTGGCTCAATGGACACAGTGAAATTGTACTTATTTCATAAAAGTGTGTACACGTTGACTCTTCCCCATAAGTTACCATGTTCGTTCGTATGCCAGGCCCATCTGGAATTTTTAAATTCTTTCTTTATGGAAAATAAATTTCATTTCAGTGTGTTTTGGTCAGTTTTCTTTGGGGGAACCAACCATCAAGTGACTCAGGAGACCAACTCTCTCTCACTCCTAGGACTCCACTACAGCCAGTTATCTGCCGACACAGTCCAGGCAGAAGAGCTGTGCCTCACACCCACTCCCTGCCTTCCTCCTAGATAGCGAGCGAGCCCCACTGCTCTCAGGGCAAAGCTGCAGCGAGGACCATGGACAGACCCACATACCCATGGAGCCCAGGAACTCATTCCTAGAGAGGCAAAGAGCAGAAACAGGCTAACTACATGCTAACTCCACACTACTTCTTTGTCATGACTCACTTCATTCTAAAATAATTATTTTCCTTCCTCCAGTGCCCTTTTCCTGGATATCCCATCTCCTCCTGTGCAACACCTAGTTCAGATCTTGGGCCTATGGGGTTCTCTTACTTACAAGAGAAGCAAGCCTTTTACTAGCCTATCATGTGCCAGGCCAGACATGAGTTGTTCACACGTGGGTATTTCACATGATCTTCACCCCACCTCCCCTTCTCACATGTAAAGAACTACAAGCACAAAGAACCTTAGTAAAGAGTTCAGGTTAGAAAACAGCGGAGCCCAAGAAGATCAGCACAAGGTTACCTGCCCTCCACAGACTCTGCAAGTGTCTACCCTTGGCTCTAGCCTGGGAAGAGGGAGGAAGGAGGATGGTCAGTACTGGTTACCTGGTGAGCACAGCGCCTTGGAGGTGGACCAGGGATGTCAACTTTGGTCCAAGTGTCCTTCTTGATGTTGTAGACATAGAGCTCATTATACAGAAGAGTCTGTGGGAAGGAAGAGGAACCTCAGTATCATGAATGACATGCTCCAAGAAAGTGACAGCATGTGGGGAGGACACTATGACAAATCCCCAGAAAGCTTGTCCCTTCCAACAACGGACTATAAACCAACACAGGCAGGTAGGGCGCTGGTCCTGAGATCTACAGGGACAACAGGACAGCCACCCCACAACTTTCTGTAGGTTAATTTGCTTGCCACTCTGAGTGAAAAGGCATTTGACACACCCAACCGACCACATATCACAGCTGAGCCAGCCTGCCGTAAGCGTGCCCAGAATATTGACATCTGCCCGCAGCTGAGCAAACCATCTAAAGCACAGCCCATCTCATAATAGAGTACCGACATCTCATGCCACTGTTAAACACTGCTCTGAAAGTAGAAAACAGAAGGGCTGTTTTAGGTGCTCTTTCCCACAAAGTCAGAGGTCCTGCAGACAGAAGCCAAACGCTCACAGTTTACTGCTCTGAGGCACCAGTCGCCTTGGCTGATCAGCCAGACCCTCACTCTAACTTTTTGGGGACAGATTGACTGATTTGGCGCACTGGGGATTGAATCCAGGGCTCTACCACTAAGCTTCATTCCCAATCCTTTTTATTTTTTATTTTGAGACAGGGTCTAAGTTGCTGACGCTGGCCTTGAACTTACAATCCTCCTGCCTCAGCTCCCCAGTCACTGGGATTACAGGCATATGCCACTGCATCCAGCTCAGATCTAGTTTTTGAATGCATGAAAAGGCAGAGAAGGCTAAGAACTGACAGAACTCCTCGCAGGCCAGAGGTAAGTGAACACAGCTTTCTGCTTCATGCACAGGGCTTTCTAGACTACTCAAAAATAAAAGCCCCACAATTTATTAGCATTATTTTTCATTCGGAACCACCTTGAAGGCTGGAAATGTACAGCTCAGCGGAAGAGAGCTTGCCTGGCGTGCGCAGCCCCGTGGGATCCATTCCCAACACCGGAAACCAAAGTTGAAGGGTAGGAACGTGAAAAGCCACCACAAGGAAGAGCAGTCCCGGCAACCACCAGAGAACCAAGCAGGCCCACCTCTGCAGGCAGTGCTGGGGACAAACACCCTGCAGAACTCTGCCTGCAGTCACTCAGTCCCCGACTGGCCCTGGTGACTGTCAAGGATGCACCAGGCCTGACACCCAGGAAGTAGGATGTAAGAGAGGATCGTGAAGGTGACGCTCATATCACTGCTTTCAGTTAACTATGCTTCAAATGACACCCAAGAAAAGTTGAGAGGAAAAGAAAAAAGGTATACTTTACTTTTTGGCCATTGAAATATTCACCTCCAAAAAGGATTAACTCATCTTTCTCAGGGTGAGCGGACAGGGAGGCATTTAACCTGCAATAGACATGAAGCAGAGATGAGCACACAACGCCATGCTAGGCCAGGCTCCTTTCCATGAGCATGCTTTACCAGAGACAGCAGGCCCTGGGGCCATCCTGAGGCCATCAGCCAGATACCAAGTTCATGCACCTGAAGAGCCCTGGTCTGGGCCACCTCACTCAGAACTGGCTGAAAACATGAGCAGGCAGGCAGAAGCTCAGACCTCTGACCACGCTGCCTCTGCCAGACCTGCCCTGTTGGGGGTCTAGCCCCTTAAATCATAATCGAAGCTGCTCCTAAAGCCCAGTATGTCCCAGGGGCCTTCTGCCAAGAAAATGTCAATAACTCTCTATTTCCTGCATACACAGGACAAAATAATAGCCATTGGGGAAGCTGCACACACATTCTGACTACTTCAGTAGAAAGCAGGACAAGAGGCCATGGCTGTGGCAGAATGCCCTGCTCTCAGCATCCTTGACAGTGGAGTCCCCAGGTGGGTCCACACTACTCATTCCAGAAGCTGCTTCTCAAAGGGAAAGCCATTTCAAAGTCAAGCAACTGGGGAAATCTGAAACCTCTATTTTTCTCTTGGAGATTTATTATGCACAGAAAGATTTCACAGTCTGGGAAATTTCCCAGTAAAGAGACCAGCATTAAAACAGTGCAGCTGCAAGGGAACAGTCTGGCATCCCTCAGAAGCTAAATCCAGAGCTACGTCATGAATCGGCAGCCCCCCAGGTGGAAACTCCAGGGGACAGCTGCAGCCATGTCCACCACAGCACTGCTCACAAGCATCCACCAGCACAAGGTAGATAAGGCCAAGCCCCAATGCCAACATGGTGTGGTGCCAGCATCTGAACAGCCTCCACATCCCAGGAGACGACGCGAGCAGGGCAGCAGGACAGGGAGCCATATTGTACAGGGCAGGATGTGATACTTGGCCATGCAGATGGCTGCACAGCACTGTGAATGCGAGTTACGCCACAGAACTGAAGAAAAGGTTAAAACGGCAAACTGTCACACACACAACCACAATGACACGTTTTTAGAAAAGAACAATGCTTCCCACCCACCCCCAGTTTTGTTTTGTTTAGTTTTCTCTTTTAACATGTCTTAGTTTTCTGTGGCAAAGTATCTAACACAAGAATCTGTATGAGGCCTAAAGCAGAAAGTAGCAACAAGGCCCCACTGTACCCAGGCACCACCTAGGCACAGGCAGCAAGAGGCACAGACACCAGTGAGTGCAGCGTCCTTGGCCCTAGGCCACACCTGGGCCACACTCAGGGCCATGCTTCTTAGGAACCTGTAACTGTCAAGGGTTCCTAATGATACACAGCTGAGAGGAGGGAGGTCAGAAGTTATGAAGGCTACCAAACAAGGTCTTCATCTCACCATATGATCCAACACCAGCTCCCTCTGCCTGGCAGGCAAGCCCAGCTGGCACAGGGACAGCCAGCACTTTATATACTTGGCATTTAATCTGACTTTTGGGACAAGCTTTTTCTTTAGAAAAAGTTCTAATACATCATCAAAACTAATAATAATAACAACCCATGTTCCAAGTAGCTTTCCTCAGGAGCACCAGTACCCACAAAGAAGCCTTAAAAATATCCAATCTGCTTCAACCACTCAAATGAAAATGTCCATCTACCAAAGAAAACATACCAACTAAAGGAAAAATAAAACCCAGTCCCCAGCAGAATGAACTAAACAATAACAGGACGTGTGCCTGGGGCTGCTCCACCACCAGCACTCTGCTCAGGGGCTCACTGCACCCTGCCACCAGCCCAAGGGCCCAGGGATGCAGGCACAGAGCCAGTCCTGACTTTGCTGAGGCAAAGACCGCACAGCAGAGCCAACTTCCTGAAGGCTGGCCCAGGCTGACACGCCACCAGGCAGGACCTACAAGCTGCATCTCATTCTGAGGACTGAAGCAAACATTTCTCAAGTGAACAAAACAAGCCTAGGTTACATGTTTGGCAATTACACGTTTCCCTACTCTGAAGGCTGCATCATCTTCTCATGAGGATGCTGGGCCTCCCTAGGTTAGGAACTAAAGAGCTTGATGCACTCAATGTCCTGTCTCTGCTCTGTGAGTAACCAACAGAGAAGCAGAGGGTCCTAGACAGAAGCCGAAAATAATCAGCACTCAGAAATTAGGAGGAAGCAGCCAGAGGGAAACCAATGCCTGCTCATTTCAGCCCACACCAACTCTATCCATGGGTGTCTGAAGTCCTGCAAGAGACCTGAGATTTCCTTCACCATTAATACGCTCACTTAAAATGGCAATGTATATCTAATAAGCTTCATGTGAGAACTTAACGGCAGCAGAACAAACACCTGTGATGTTTTAAAACACTTTTAAAAACCTTCAGAGCCAAACAATAGCTTGGGGGGGTGATACTCACCCATGGGTGCCACCAACTATAGTGCCTTCAAACCCACTCTAAGAGGAGCAGCCGTGTTGAGCCATACCCCCAGGCCCCTACAGGACAGCAGAGCTCACAGCCTGTCCCCAGCTTTGCAGAGGCAAGTGACCCACAGCAAGTGCTCATGGGAAATGTTCAGAGTGTTCAATCATTCCTGAGAACATGTATCCATGTCAAGTCACTTTTCAACTTAGGGAAGAGAGGGAAACAGAACTAGAAGGCAGGGAAGCCTGCCCGCTTACCGTGGAGAGGGCGGGGAACACGGTGTCTCGGTGACCTGGGTCTTCCTGGCATCCAGTGTCTGGAAATGGGCTATCAGGGCTTCCAGGTCTTCCTAGGGCACACAAGCAGCCAACATGAGACTCTTTCTAGAACCTGCCATGGAGCCAAAAGCCTGGCCAGCTTTCCTCCAAGGTCACTGGATCAGACTGGTCCAGTCACATCTATGAATCACAACCTGCTCTCCCTGGGTTTGAAATGCACAGGGCCGAACACATTCAGAAAACACAGGGCTGGGGACACAGCCCAGTGGTGGAGCACTTGCCCACCTTAACTTCAGCACCCAGGCCCAGGGTGCTCCCGCCTGCCCCCTGTTTGACAACAGTACCTGGTCTTTGTCTTGATCTTGTCTGTCCTGTTCACACCCCCACCTACCCCCATGATAAAATATGAGCTCCAACAGAGAAGCATTAGAGTCAGGTTGGGACAGGGCCTGCATAGAGGCTCAGAGACCCCTACTGACAGCTGTGGCCGCAGACCTAAAGCTGAGGTGCTGATGCACTGGCATAGCTGGGCAGCTCTGGAGGCCAGTCTTCCGCCCTGCCCAGCCTTCACTCCCTGTAGGCACCAAGTACACCCCACCCCCACAGCTGGTGCAAGGCCAGTCATCTGGAAAGCGGCCTGCAGTCTCCTCTCAAACGCACTCCCTCACCTTGTTCGCACTGAGACCTGGGATCTGACCCTTTCATTCCTCCCACGCGCACACCTTGTTCCCACATTCTGCAGAGCTGGAAGTTCAGATGTCCTTCTAGCACTTAAGACACTTTCAGAGCAACCTCCCTCTTACCAACCCAACGCTGGCCTCTGCACACAGCTCCATGGGCCTCAAAAGTTACCCAAACCCCTTTCCTCAGCACAGGTCAGATAAACAGCAACTTTTAAAAAGTCCACTAAGCACAAGGAGGACACAGGAAGCTGACACAGGACAGCGATCAATGACCTAGTTAACGAAGTGTGCCTTGTTCTCTGGATCACGTCAGCTCAGATTCTTTCTAAGGGACAGCCCAGGAAAGTGAGCACTGCCGAGGCCCACCCTGCCCAGCACACTTTAGGGAGCGTCTTCAATCTCCAGCACCCAAGAAGGTCACACAGATCCCTTAAAATCCAAGCCAATCTCACTCAACCTTCTTAACCTGCAGGCTTTCTCTGTTCAGGGAAAACACAATCTTTGAAAGCAGAAACAGTCTCAGACCAGGAGTGTAGCTCAGAGGTATGCCCTGCCCAGAGCGCAAACTAGAGACAGTTCTTGAGGTCAAGGAATGCACAGAGATTTTTCCAAGTTATGGCCCTGAGGCTGCTCTGATGCAAGGGTCTGTCTTTCCTGCCACCTCCATCTGTCAACTGTCCACTCAGTCTCTCAGCTCTGTTCTCCCTGGGAGCTCCTTTCTGCGCAGTCCCTGTTGTCTCCAAGGCTAGTCTTTTTTTTTTTTTTTTTTTTTTTTTTAAGAGAGAGTGAGAGAGAGAGGGAGGGAGGGAGAGAGAGAGAGAGAATTTTTAATATTTATTTTTTAGTTCTCGGCAGACACAACATCTTTGTTGGTATGTGGTGCTGAGGATCAAACCCGGGCGGCACGCATGCCAGGCGAGCGCGCTACCGCTTGAGCCACATCCCCAGCCCCTCCAAGGCTAGTCTTACTGAACCTCCACCTTTCTGAGCAGTGTCTTTAAAGCATTTCCACACAGTGCTGAGAATCAAAAAGGCAGCAAAACAACCTGAAAAGGGTAGGAAAATTTCAGAAATCTGCCTAAACCTCTTAGTCCTGAACGATCTATGGCTATAACATCTTTGCAACCCAGACACCTAGCACAATACCAAGCAGGGAAGTTTACTGAATAAGGTAAAACAAAGGAAACAGATGTCACAGAAACCAAGGAAATCCAAAGTTTCAAGAAGTGGGTAGCTGATCACACCATTTAAGAGGAATCAAGTAACAGGAGGACCAAAGCCACCCTTCTGGGTTTGAGATGAGGTAAACTTTTTTTGCCAGGACTAATTATTAGAGAGATGCAGGCAGGTCAAAGTGAGACCAATTAAGAGTTCAATTAAGAGCTGGCTGACTAATGATGGTAAGACAGGAAGACGCTGTGCACTACTATTTGGGAGCCTGGCTATGGTGGAGACAGGGAGGGTGGTAACTAGAAGAGCACACAGGGAAGTACACACAGGGAGTGTAGGGAATTTTTGGCAGAGAGCCCAAATACTTGCAGGGTGGTCATTTTGATGCCCTTTTAAAAACTACTCCCATCTACAAACCACTCAACCTCAGCATTGTCAAGAGGCCATCTTCTAGGTCTGGTTGACTGCAGTACTGATGATATCACTGGATCTGCTTGGAGAATAGGCTACAGGCCCAATTTGGGGGTTAGAGCCCTTAAAGCTAAACCCAGCCTTTCACAAATGTCACATATGAAAGGACTTCTAAGTTGGGAAGGCCAGGCAGGGGTGTAACCAGCTGTCTTTACCTGGTCAGACACCCTCTGGCACCTGGAGCCCAGTGGGAAGCTCCGTCTGTCTCCCTCCCATGCTTCATGTACAGGTCTCTCTACTGAGTGAGCCGTCACTAGAGTCCACCCCAGAGGAATGCCTGGCACTGGGGCTCTTCTACCTGAATCTGGCTTCTAGTTAATGAGATGCTTGCTCCTAATCTTTTTAGTAGGTTTTTTCCTAACAAAAGGACAGGACATTCTGGAACATAAAGATAGGAATGGGAGGCAGCTGGAGAGCCATTTTGCAAGTAAGAAGAAAAGTGAAGTGTCTCCACTGAGGTCCACCATCTATTCCTACCATGGAATATCCAGGCTTGAAGACGACCAGCAAGCTGAGGCAGGACAGAAGAGACAGCTCTAGGTGGACAAGTGACTTACTTTTCCTACCCGCCACAGTGAGCATGATCGATGCGGAGCTGCAGCAGCGCTCAGGCCCACCACTCCCCCAGATTCATCTTCCAGCAGTGCCCACAGAGGCCTTGAGCTGGGGTGCCACCCAGGTGCGCCCCATCTGGACGACCAGGGAACTCCCACTGCCTATGGCCTTTCTGGTGTCAGTAAGCACACTGAGTGGGCCCCAGGGGCTATCAATGACTTCCAAACTTCTGAGAGGGCTGTTTCTTAAGGTCACCTGGAGGGGACTGTAATAAGGCATGTAAAAGCTGGGGGTTTTGTTTCTTTTTCAGCCAATAACTTACCCCAGTTTGCTTCTGCCCTGTCTCTATTATTAAATACCTTCAAGGCCTCATTAACCAGAGTAGCGACAGGAGTTTGATGTCCCTGTTCTAATTTTTGCAATTTTCTCCTAATATCTGGGGCTGATTGAGAGATTGAAGCCATGACTATCAGGGTCTCTCTCTCTGCTGAGTCAGAGGGAGAGTGTATTTTCTGAAACCTTCTGTCAGCCTGTTTAAGAATGCAGCTAGGATGAGGGTTGTGGCTCAGTGGCAGAGTGCTTGCCTCACATGTGTGAGGCACTGGGTTCAATCCTCAGCACCACACAAGTAAATAAAGTATTGTGTCCATCTACAACTAAAAAGGAAAAAAAAAAAAAAAAAGAATGCAACTGGACTCCGTCACAATTCACAGGTTTAACCGTGTATCGCTTCCTGCCCTCTGCAAAGCGGGTGACAGAGTGCTCTGTCTACTCCCTATGGACAGCAAAGCTGTAACACCTAGGATGGCATCGCTGCCTGCCTTGCATACGCTGCCACCTGGGGGATGATACATACCCATCAGCCATGCCTATTCCTTAGCATCTAATTCTAGCCTCCCACCTGCAGGGCAACAATGAGCCAGGTCTACCATCACATCTCGCCAGGTAAGCCGAGATGAATTAGCTTTATGAATTCATCCCAGAATCTTTCCTCACATAATCCAAATCTGTTAGGAAAAGGACAGACTCGCCACTGAGACTTCCTTCTCCATTAGGTACTTCTCTCAGAGTATAAACCCCATTAGCTGGTCCTAATTTTGTCCAAGAATAAAGTCTCCCAGGAAAGGTCAGGGCTGGTTTCTCAGGGTGGAGTGGAGGGGCAGGAGGGGACTGGTGCCACTAAGGAGATGGCAATGGAAGGAAGGCATCAGAGGGGCAGAAAGGGCAGAGGACCCTGAATTCAGCCTTGATGGGAAAGGACCTGTGAGAGCAGGTTGTTGAGAGTTTGTTTATGACCAAGAGGTCCTAGTCCTGGTGGTGCCACCCAGTTTTGAAAAATAAATAGAATTCCTCTCCCTAGAGAAAGAAAAGGTGAGGGCTCTCAAACTCCCCTGCTTCCTAAATGCCAGGGGACTCAAACCCCCCTTTTCACGTGGGCCTGCCAACTACTTTGGGGGACCAGACCTGTGTTCTAGTTAGCAGCTGCCAGGGTGTTTAGACCTGATAAGAGCCTCCTGTGTCAGGGATGCTGACTCCCAGTACCACAGAGGCCTCTGCACACCTGTGCCCTGATGTGAACAGGGACTGAAAAATAGAATAAGACACAAAGAGAGAAAAGAGAGAAAGCGGGAGAGTAGGGAAGTGAAGAAAACAGATGGAGAGCTATGCCTGCAAGATCAGGAGGGGAGGGGAAGCCCTGCCTGCAAGAAGAAACAAAGTGACTAGGGAAAACTGAGGGCAGATCTCCTGTCAAAGCAACTACTCTGGAAAAAAGACCTGGGCGGCCACACTGTCACAGTAATATTGCATTAGGGAGTTCCATGTTCCTCTCACAGTGTCCTACCAGATACCAAAATGATGCCCAGAGGTAGACACTGGGATCTTTTGGAATCCTTTTTTTTTTTTTTTTTTTTTAAGGTACGTGGTACTCAGGGTAGCTCTGCCATTGAGCGACATCCCTAGCTTTTCTATTTGTTCCTAAGTCAGTCTTACTAAGTTGCCCAGGCTGGCCTCAAACTCAGGATCCTCATGTCTTAGCCTCCTAAGCAGCTGGGATTATAGGTGTGCACCACCACACCTGGCTGGAACTGGGATCTGTTGATGTGACGACCAGAAGTCAATCTGAGTCAGGTGGGAAAGCACACAGGTGACTGGGGGCTGCAGGCAATTTTGGGGCTACCATTTAGGAGAGGAGACTGAGCTCCAACAAGATGACGTCAGGTTGGCTCTCTGAACAAGAGAGGTTTCACTGGTGATTTGCAAGGGTGGGAATGGTAATCGCACTCAACTCAGGTGTTTTTGCCCTGTGCTAAAGACATGAGAACACACACAGGGCACCCTGACATCAACAATGCAAAGCTGATACTGGCGGAGGGTGGCTCACACCAAGCCTCCTGGGCCTGCTGTCAGGGCAGGATCGAAGGCCGGCTGCACCTTTGCCCTCTCTCTGGTGGTCCCTGTCTCCATTTGAGACACTAAAACTATCATTATGATTCAGTCACAGCTTATTTGCCCACCTTTGTGGCAAAGAACAACTCAGATAACATCCTCCCCACCCTTTCTTTGACAAGTACTACTACCATGACCATTCTCAAGCCCGTCTTCCTGGGGAGAAGGAAGTTTTTCCACAAGAAGTTCTCAGATATGACTGAGAGCTAAGCATTCACTTTCCTGGATACAAATTAGAATCCAAAGGTGGCTCCACCCCAATCTATGCCCACCAGCAGGCCATGGAAGCACCCATGGTTCTGCTCCTATGTGGCAGTTATCTGCAGCCATCCAAGGACCACCACGTCCCTGACAAAATATACTGTATTCTATACTCAAGACATTTTACTGAACAAATGGAAGTTTATAGAAGACCTGGAGGAAGAAGGGACTATTGGAAGATGAAGAAGGAATGGGCTGCAAAGAGGGCAATGGGTGGGATAGGGAGTAGCCCTGGTGTGCAGCTGGCACTGTGCCCCACAGACCAAGGCCACCCATGTTAGTAACCCAATCACAGTGGGACAAAGGAGTCCCACTGTGCCTCTTGTTGGGAGTCAGGCTTTGTCCGGATTTCCCAGACATAGGAAAATGTGTACAGCTGGGAGGGGCAGTGTCACCAATCATAAGGACAGGGTGGGGCATCTCCCACCATCCCCAGTTCTCCAGCAGCCCCACCACATGCCTGCATGCTGAACCCTCACCAGCAGCACTTGTTCCTACTACTTTGGCAGCACCTCTTAGCCACCAGGGTGGTTACCACCAGGGGCTGGGTGGTACAGATAGTGTAGTCAGTGAGTCTCTCCAGGTGATGATGATAAGCTGTAAGACGAAAAGAGCCAATCACGAGGAATGTGACTCAGGTAGAGGTGAGGGAAAAAAAAAAAAAACATAATCAGGAAGAACATGGTGCAATTGAGACATCAAAATAAAGGTGGTATGGCTGAAGGAGTTAGCCTGGGGAGGGAGTTGGAGAAGTGTCAGAGGCCAGGACAGAGAGAAGCTATCAGCCAGGTGGTCAGGCATGTGGGCTCCGTGGCAGAATTCCCAGCTTCCTCCAAGACTTCCCTGCCTTCTCGAAGATCTACAGGACTGTGAAATGATGGGACATCACTCCCATAACGAGGTGTTATATGGCACAACTAACTTGAAGACAGGGAGATCATCCTCTGTGGGGTTGGCCTGATCATCTGACCAGTGACCCCAAGGGTTTGTTTTGAGAATGAATCTAGACTGCGTGGAAGGTCCGAGGGAAGCGCTCTCTGTGGAAGACACTGGTATCAACATCTAAGTCCCAGCACAACTGGGAGATGCAAAATGTATAAAGATGAGGTTCTGAGTACCAAGCACTGCTTTCAGAGGTCACACAGATGAACTGACTATACCACAACCCTAGGCAGGAAAGTCCTGCTCCTCTGAGGCTGTCCAGCTAGTAGCAGTGGAGAGACCCAACCCAGACCTGCATAGCCTGTGCACCTAATTGGTCAGGAACCTTAGGTTATTAGAGCTTAAAGCCATTTGAAAGGAAAAGACCAACCCATTATGTGACAAATGAGCAAATGGAGAGATGAGCATCTTAAGGAGAAAGGTGTGAGGGAGTGGCCAAGAGCTCCGGACTGGATTGGGAGTATCTGGTCAAATCCCAGCTCTCCACCACTTCATGGGCGTGTGACCTGTTGTCTCCGGCTTCCCAACTGTCCAGGGGAAGAGCCGGCGGTGCTACCTAACTCAGGCAGCTGTGAGGGCGAAAGCCCAGAGAACCCAGTCCTGCCATGCCACAAACGCGCGCCACACCGCGGCCGTGACCACCACCTCAGTGAGGGAGGCCTAGAGCATAGGTCAACAGAAAGCACCAAGTCTACCCCACGGACAGCACTGCGGTCCCCGGGTGAGGGGAGGGAGGACAGGGAAACAGGGCAGTGAGCGGCCGTCCACTCGGCGGGAGGCCCGACATTTCCGGAGGCTGCTCCGGTTACTTGGCCCCACACGCTCGCTCTTGGGCGCTGGTGCAGGACTACCTGCCCCTCAGGAGAAGGAGAGGCCCAGGCCCTCCGCTCCCCAGGCTCGGTCCGCTCACCTCCTCCTTCCGCGAGCGCTTGGACGCCTTCTTCTCCATCTTGGCGGCCGTCTTCTCCGCGCCGCGCCCCTTCTTCTCCTTCTTGCCCATGGCGCGGCGGCCACGGAAACCAGCACACCAGGAAGGAGCGCGGCCGGCCGGAAGCGGGGCTCCGCGCGCACGGTTGGCGTCACTTCCGGTGGGTCGCCCGCTTCCGGCGCGGGGCTGCACCGTGAGCTCGGGGCGGGGCGCCGTCGTCCGCCAGGGTCCGAGACCCTGCGCGAGGGTTCCTCGGGCCCCGCAGACTGGCGCCGCCGGAGTGGGCGACCCTCCTCGCCCCGCGGGCCGGGCCTTGGGCTGCCGCGCTCCTCGGGGACCGGGCCGTCTCGCTGGCCGCGCGGGGCTGGCGCTGTCGCCCTGAGGCCGGACGGTGGTCGAGGCCGAGAAGCTGATCAGCCCCCAGCGCTGGGAACCTTCTAGGGTGTGAGCCCGAGGAGGTCGGGAATGGCGGTGGGAAGAGTCGAGTTCCACCTAGGTGTCGTCTTTGGGCTGTAATCAAGGAAATGGGGCGACTTAAGGACAAGGACACGCAAGACAGTTGGCAAAGGGAAAGCGCGAATCAGGGAATTACCTGGTTTCTTCCTTTGTGCGTGAGCTGCCAAAGGACTCAGCAAGCCCTGGATCCGGTCGGCCACTTAACACTGAAGAGCCAAGAAAGGGCGGTGAAACCCGGTTCTTCAAGAGGAATGTGAGATTTGGGAAAACGATAGGAAGAAAGGGGGAGCTGGATTAAGGCTTCCAGACTCCACGAGTGATGTGGGGCGCTGCAGAGAACTCACAAAACCTGACCTCAGCCGCAGATATAATCCCTAAAATGAACTACCGAAGACCTAAGTCCTGACCATTGCCTGGGGGAATAACAGTACATGCCCTCTAGGGTGCTGTGACTTGGAGAACACACCTAATCCTGGGTCACCTCAAGGCAATGCACTTGAAGCAAATTAGCCCTTCAGTTACAGCATGTCTGTTGGCAATGCATTACAGTGGTCCCCTCTTAATAGCTGCAAAAAGAAGAGTGTAGTCTGTATTGAAGATTTATAAGGGTCTGGATGATGCAGGGTTTAGTACTTTTATTAATTGAAAGAATCTTGAAGCTAAATTGGAAGACTCTTGGATTACACGTCATGGTGACTTATGTGAGATTGAAATTCTCATTACTGAGAAAGGAATAGAATGAAACATCTAAAGTGAGATCAGAATCCTGAAATAATAAAAGGATTAAATACAGGCCCCTAATTTAGTGATAGTCACATTTTTGACAATGGATTCTCCAGTATAATATGTTTTTAGCCTATCTTTTATGTGGTCAGGCGCCCTCTGCTGCTTCCAAGTAGAAGTTCAGAAAACAAAAGAAATTCTTTTTTTTTTTTTTTTAAAGAGAGAGAGAATTTTAATATTTATTTTTTAGTTATCGGCGGACACAACATCTTTGTTTTGTATGTGGTGCTGGGGATCGAACCGGGCCGCAAGCATGCCAAGTCGAGCGCGCTACCGCTTGAGCCACATCCCCAGCCCCCAAAAGAAATTCTTTTTTTTTTTAAGAGAGAGAGAGAGAGAATTTTTTTTTAATATTTATTTTTTAGTTCTCGGCGGACACAACATCTTTGTTGGTATGTGGTGCTGAGGATCGAACCCGGGCCGCACGCATGCCAGGCGAGCGCGCTACCGCTTGAGCCACATCCCCAGCCCCCCAAAAGAAATTCTTAATGACAGACTAAATGAAGGACAAATGCCAACTTTTTAACTCTCACAATAATCAGCAAGCCTGGGAGAGTCACCCAGGTGTGGGATAGATGAAATGATTCTTCACACATTTCCCACATGGAAAATGAAAATAATAAACCAGCCCCTACCACACAGAAATCTTGAGAGAATCAAGTGAAATAACAAGACATCAAAAGCCATGTACAAACCTTAGAGTCTACATGCTGTTGAGTGAGGTCATGATTCTGACTTGACTGACAATCATTTAACAACATCAGTTGAATACTACAACACGTGGGACAGGTACTAGGCCACATGACATACCAAACACAAGACCCAGCTGCCAGCTTCAGGGAGATTCTGTTCTAGTGAAACAAACATATGAAGATGCTCCCCAAATGCTTTGTAAAATAAAACAAGGAATAAGAAAGGAGGGAAGGAGCCAGGCACAGTGGCGCACACCTGTAATCCCAGTGGCTTGGGAGGCTGAGGCAGGAGGGTGGCAAGTTCAAAGCCAGCCTTAGCAACTTAGCCAGACCCTGTCTCTAAATAAAATACAAAAAGAGGGCTGGGGGTGTGGCTCAGTGGTTAAGTGGGTTCAATTCCCCCATACCAAAAAAAGAGGAGGCGGGGAAGAGAAACAAAATCAAAGCCATTGTTTCATATATTACACCCAGTTTTTCAGTATTTTAAGGGAAAAAGGTAAATTCAGTCTTATTGCTCCATAGTGGCTGGAAGCAAATTCTCAGCTTTATGGGGTGTTTTTAATATCTAAATATCTGGGTATCTTTTCATGTTTTGGTACTTTTTTTCTTTTATTTTTTTAGTTGTAGGTGGACACAGTATCTTTGCTTTATTTATTCCCTCACTTGGATAATAAGGTGTGACCCTGGGAGTGGCTCTAGGAGTAGGCGGCACCAGAGGAGTTGAGCTTCACTCACCTGTTCCCTTGTAATTTTACCCCTAGCCTCATTTGAATGTCTTTTTCCCAATAAAGGGTTCAGCATGTGCTCCTCTCTCTTTCTGCAGACCCTTAAGGTCAGAGGAGCTGTCACAGGTCCCCAAAGGACAAGGTACCTCTGTCTCTTGTGTGGTTATTTCGTGCAGCCCAATTCCCCTGGAGTGACCCTGAGTGTTTTTGTTGCGAGGAACATGGCAGATCCAGGACTGACAGCTAGCCAGGGGTGGCAACCTCAGTCCTACAACTACGAAAGGCAGTTCTGCCACCACCACCACCACAGGAGCTAGGAGGAGGACCTGAGTCATCGTGAGCACAGGGCAGGCAGTGCCTCAGTGCCAGCTTAGTGAGACCAGGAGCAAGAAGCCCAGCCACCCCCCTCTAGACATCCCGCCTGTCAGCTGTTGAGTGGCATGATAATGACCGTTACCTGGATGAGAAAGTTCTCTGTTATTCCTTATTTTTCAAGAGTTCTTACGAGAAATAGATGTTGGATTTTGTTAAATAGTTTTGCTATAGTAGATATAGAACATGTAGTTGGTATAGGATTAATACCACGCATCTCTAGTTGGTATAGAATCAATGATATCCATCCCATAGTTGGTATAGAATCAATACTACTTCTGCTTGGGTGCTTAGGAGAATTCACCAGTGAAACCAACTTGGCCTGGAGTTTCCTTTGGGGGAAGTTTTCTAACTGCAGATCCATTTTCTTTAACAGATATGGGGCTGCCCAGATTGTTTCTTCTTGAGGGAGCTTTAGTAGTTGCTAAATTGTCCATTTCACTTGGGTCATTGAATTCATTGGCAAAATGTTGCCCATAGTCAGCCTTTATTATCATTTTTCTGTCTGTAAATCTATAGTAATATTCCCTCTCTCATTCCTGATATTGGTATCTTTTGCTCTCTCTCTGATACCATTAATTCCCTTCTCTCCCTACACCCCATTGATCTGTCGAGGTCAAGTTGGAGGTCTATCAACTTCATCAGTCTTCTTGAAGAACTTCGCCGATTTTCCCCTATACTTCTTGTGTTTTCCTTTCTGATCTTTATTATTTCCTTTCTTCAGCTTGCTGTGGGTTTAATTTGATGCCTTTTCTAGTTTCTTAGCCTTGAAGTTAAGTTCATTGATGGGAGATCTCTGTGTTTCTCTGTTTCCCTTTGAATGTTGCTGCAGCTCTTTCCCAAATTTGATGTGCTATGCTTTGATTTTCATTCAGTAGAAAATACTCTCTGATCTCCCTTTCTTCTTAGATCCAGGGGCTGCCTAGAAGTGTGTATTTGCAGATTTTCCAGAGATCTTCCTGGAAGTAATTTTTTCAAACTCTAATGCTTTCATGATTATGTCTTTATTATTCTTTATTATTTATTCTTTATTATTCTTTATTATTTCACTAAAGTCTATCTGGATACTGGTTTGTTTTGATTTATTCCACTTGGCATTGGCTGCTCTTGTGAATCTTGGCTGTATCATGTCTGGGAACTTCTCAGTCATTTTCCCTTCATAGAACCATTGCTCCCTGTCTCCTCCTTGTGTGTCGCCCAGCAACCCCGCAGTGTCCCCTCCACTCCCTGTCTCCTCCTTGTGTGTCGCCCAGGGACCCCGCAGTGTCCCCTCCACTCCCTGTCTCCTCCTTGTGTGTCGCCCAGGGACCCCGCAGTGTCCGCTCCACTCCCTGTCTCCTCCTTGTGTGTCGCCCAGGGACCCCGCAGTGTCCCCTCTCACTTCCTCTCAGGTCTCAGCCTCTCTCCTTCAGGCTCCATGTCTCATCATCTTGCTGCCTTTTGGTCAGTCTGCTGGGTTCTTGGGTTCTTGTCTTAGCCCCAGCAAGTCAGTCTAACTGTCCACATAATTTCAACCCTGGTTGATGACAGCTGATGATAAAATGGGACAAAGTCGTATTTATTTCTTTCTTGAATCTGGTGGATCCTTTTATAGTTCCGCATTCCCTGTGGAAATTTTCAACCTTGTCTTTTATTTTGTCGTTTTGTGGTTCAGTAATTGTGCTCATTATCCTTGGAGAACTGTCTGTGAGTATGCTTCGAAGGGTCGCCGTCCCTCCAGTGAGGAACCACTTTCACAAGCACTTCCAGTCCAGGTTGTGGTGTAAGGCCTTTGGATAATCCAGTGGGGCTAATCTTGGCTGAAAGTCCCAGGAAGGGCAGCGGTGTGGTCAGTGTCTTGGGGATCCCCTCTCCACTGGGCACACAGTGCTGAGTGCCTCCCTGGGGTTCCTGGCCTTTGCCACTCCGGCAGAGCTCTTGAGACATCAACAGAACCTGGCAGGTCTCTCTGGGGTCCCCTTCTCTGGGCCTTGGCTTTGCCTTGCCCTTGGAGGCTGTTAAGACTGGCTCGTGTCTATAAGCAAAAGGGATCTCAGAGCCCAGTGACCTTTCTTCTTTTTCCTGTCTTTCTTTCTTTCTTTCTTTTTCTTTTTTTTAGTTGTAGATGGACGCAGTATCTTTATTTTTATGTGGTGCTGAGGATCAAACCCAGTGCCTCACATAAGTAAGGCAAGTGCTCTACCACTGAGCCACAACCCCAGCCCACCCAGTGACCTTTCTTGATATCTACTTCCCATGTTCAGGCGTGGTAATTTCTTACTTCCTATTTAGCTTTCTCATGCCTTTAAGAAGACCTGTTTCAGTCTTTATCCCACATTTTTCAATTGTTTCAAATGGTAGGAACAGTCCTAATAACCTAGTTGTATTTGTCTATTTTTTTCATTACTATAGTGAAATAACAGGCAAATTACTTTATAAAGAAAAGAGGTTTAGCTCAGAGGATCAAAGTTTAAATATCAGGGCGCCAGCTCTGATAGGAGCCCATGGAGGATGGTGGGACAGAGTGCACACAGGAGGAAGAGATCGCATTTTAAAACAGGGAGTCCGAGAGCAACTCAGAGTCAGGCTTCCTTTTCTAACAATGTACTCTCCCAAGAGCTCAAAATCCCACAAATGCTGGCTTCATCCCTTCTGAGGGCAGCTTCCCAGTGACCTAAGGACTTCCCATGAGGCCTGCCTCTTAAAGGTCCCTCCGTCCCTCAGCATCTCCACACTGACAAAGCTCTCCTGAGTCCCTGGGGCACTTCATACCCACACCATAGGAGTCCACCCGGAGCCTGGAAACACAGCTCTACTTCATTTTCAAGTGGAGTTTTTCAGTGTGTCATTAATACATTTGCACCTTCAAATTTCAGAAAATGTGAACAGAAACAAAGAGAGAACCTCAAAGGCACTTAGAGTCTTCCCTCCCCCAGACCACTGATGACATCTGGGGTAACTTCCTCTGACTGACAGCCAGCCATGATCTCTGTGGCTTCACTCCCTGCTCAGCTCGGGGCAGGGTCTCCTGACTTCTTACCGTTATCACTGGATCTCAAGACATCACATGAAGATGAGGACGTTTTGTAAGTCATCAGATGCCAAGACAGGAAAGAGAGAAACTCCAAAACTAGAAAACAGGGCAGAGATCAGAAAAAAGACAGAAGCCATGCTGGACACCTGGTCACAGCCCGACAAGCAACTTTGTTTGACATGGTATTGAAGGTGAGCATGGTGTCAGGAGGCTTGATGCACTCCCAAAGGCCCGCAGAAGGCTGCAGACTCGGGCCTTCCTGGTCAGTGGGTCCATTACCTACTTTCTGAAAGATCAGCACTGGCTTCTAGGTCCCCATCCACCACATCTTGACTTCTGCACAGTCCTGGTCACGGGGGCTGCTCTTCTGTGCATTAATTGAGGGAAGGAGTCAACACACCACTTACATGGAAAGACCCCCCCACCTCACTAGCCTTTGGTGTCTGGGCATTTTAACAGGCAAGTGACGGTTTTGTTAGTACTGTGCTTGGTGTTTCCCTGATAATGGACCATGGAGAAACACGCACACTGTGTAAAATCACTCGTCAACTCTCACTTGTTGCAGAGGGGCCTGTGGGAGACTGGGGTGCCCCACACACTTGATGGGACGGGGGCAGAGGGAGCATGAGGCCCTGGCAGGGATGTCACCTGTGCTCTGTTTTGCTAGGGCCACTTCCCACCAGTTCCCTGGAATGACCTCGTCAGTGTTTTTCTTTCAAAGCTGTCAGTGTTCCCAGGACCCAGGACTGAGCGCTTCCCTCTGCTCTGCTCCGACCCTCCCTTCTCAGGATGGAACAAAAGGTAAAAAAAGGAAGAATAGACAGAGGTAAGAAATGAGTGAGAGGAGAACTGACTCCAAAGTCTTTAATGGGGATGTTAGAGCCAGAGTGACAGAGGTGCAGAGACACTCTGGAGCTCCACGAGGTCAAGACCAAACCCATGCCTCCCTGAGAATGCAGCCGACCAGCCTCTCGTGCCATCAGCTATAAGGGCTCTCGCTGACCCTGTGTACCTCTGTCTCCACTCCTTGATTCTTCATTTGCATCTCACCTGAGTGCTGCTATCAAAAGCCTGTGGCTCTTGGTCTTGGAGAGGACAACCCACATACGGATGAAGACAATATCTCACCATCTCACGTGTTCCCTTCCTCTGACTATGGCAGGGACACATTTTCTGCATGCCTTTCTGGGCCATTTGGGGACTTTCTTCATTTTTAATGATTTATTTAAATTTAACGGATGGGGCCATGTTTTTGTCCTGGGGACACAAAGGCAAGTGACACAAGGCAGGAAGGAGGATGGGGTGACAGAGGATGGAGCACGTGGACCAGCGCCATGAGAGGAAGTGCTGTTACTGGGAACATCTTCGGTTACTTGGAAATCAGAGGCCAGCGATCTGTTTCTGGTTTGTCTATGAAATATTGGACGACAGGTTGCCAAGTCTTGGGTCTGGTTTCCTGGTGTGAACCCGCCAGGCCTTCTGCAGCTGCCTACCCGGGATTCTGGTGGAGGACGGTCTCTGCTGCATCCACCTGTGCTCTGTGGATTGCCTCATTCACCAGCTGGGCCCAAACCAGGAGGATGTGGTTAGCTCCACACCCGGGATGGAGGTTTCAGAACCAGCTTCCATAAAGGCAACACCTGGCCCCTCCAGATGGCCTCCAACGGAGCCTGCGGCTGAAGAGCAAGAGAAGTGCTCTTCTTGAGAATGGGGAGCTTTGCAGTCATCTGCACCCAGACGACTGTAAGGCTGCTGCTGTAAGCCCTCAGCACAGGTTGCTGGCTATGGGGTCACCAGCAGGGAAACTGAGCTGGCTCCTGGGCTGAGCAGGATTAAAGTACCAAGTGCTCAAAAGGGTGATGTTAGAGGGATTTTAGAAACTGTGGTGGATTGGGCAGCCATGCCTGTAATTCTAGCAATTCAGGAGGCTGAGGCAGGAGGATCACAAGTTCCAGGCCAGCCTGGGTGACTTAGCAAGCCTCTGTCTTAAAATAAAAATAAAAGGGGCCTGGGAGTGTACCTCAGAGATAAAGTGTCTCCGGATTCCATCCCCAATACTGAAAAAAAAATTATTTTTTAAATCCAACTCACTGTCAGCACCATCTCCATCTTGCACTGTTGGGCTCAGTATTCTGGCCTTTTTAAGAACACACCTGGAATTAGCAGTTTGCTCTGTCCTGTGTCCAGCATTTCTCTGGTGGCACCTCTGATCACTCCACAGGACAGCACAGACAGCTGTTTGGGTGGGTTTAGGGGACACACATCTGAAGCAGACATGAACCTGCCATCACGTGGGAGCACACTAGGGTCGCAGTTACCTTACAGCCTGTTCACTGGCTAACTGTTGTCATTATGACATTAAAGGACATTAGAATCATTGTTTTCCTGGCTTATGAACCTTGACTTGGTGTGAAGCCTCCCAAGCCCCATCATCCAGACCTGGAAATTGCGATGCTACGGCCTGCCAGCAGGTGGCAACAGTCACACCATGTACTAGAATCCACTTTGCTCAGAGGCACACATGAAATGTCATATTAATATACGTTGCTTGATAATAGAGAGGTGGAGAGGCATACAAAGAGATGGGGAAGAGAAACCGACAACAGGTCATGGAGGCTGGCCGTGGCTCAGTGGCAAAGCACTTGCCTAGCATGGGTGGGGCACTGGGTTCCATCCTCAGCACCACATTAAAAAAAAAATTAACAAATAAAATAAAGGCATTCTGTCCATCTACAACTACAAAAAATAGAAAATAAAAATCCGGTCATGGGTACCAGGTAAGCTGAGCATCCTCACCCTGCTCCTGTTGCCCCTTTCTGACCCTTGAGGCACCCTGCCCGTGCCTCCATGAAGCTCCAGAGAATCTGTCACACACATCACTTGGGGATAACGGTTTTCAGAGGAGAGGGATTTTTTGTTTTCCTATCAGACGCTTTGGCCTGAGTCCCAGGCACTTTGGGCATTTGCCCAGAGACAAGTGACCCTTCCATGGGCTGAAGATGAGCACGGAGAGGACCGAAGCACGAAGGGTCAGCACAGACTCTGGCCAGGGCTCAGCAACAGTGGCAGAGCCCCCTGGGAGGGTTGTTCCTGGCCACCAGTTCCCACCAGCCAGGAGCCCTTGCAGGCGGTCAGTCACAGTCCCCGCAGCGCTGAGCATCTGAGCATCCGAGGCAGACTTACTGAGGTCCCTTGACCCCCCCACCCCCACAAAGCCAGGACCTGTGGGGCCCCAGGGGCTGAACGGATCTCAACTTTCTTAATGGCTCCTTGGCTGATGCAACTCGGCATACAAGTTGGTCAGAAACTCTGTCTGCGCCCGGCAATGTCCAGGTCGGCCACCAGAGGTCAGCCCATCAACACGGAAGGGGCCTTAGCTCTGCCAACACAGGACACAAACATTGCATCATCCTCTCCAGGACCAGGAGGACCCAGGGCCAGCGGGACTGAGCCCACGCGGAGGCTTTGACAGCCTCCGCAGCCTCTCTTGTCACAGCTGTGAGGCTTGCCGCGGCCATCGCAGACACGAAGACAGACTGGTCCCTTGGTGCAGCTGTGCTGGCCAGTCAGGCCCAGGAAGCCAGAGGGGGAGATGGCTCTGATAAGCAGCTTTTCTGAATCGGCTCCTTCCTCCTGGGCTGAAATGTTGAGGAGCTGCATTTCTGTTCCGTGTGTTTTAAGAGGGGCTTTGTTCCTAGCGCGGTGGCCAGCAGCTTGGGAGGTTGAGAGAGGAGGATCCTGAGTTCAAAACCTCAGTGAGGCCCTGTCTCTAATAAAATACAGAATAGGGCTGTGGTGTGCCTCAGCGGTCCAGTGCCCCAGAGTTCAATCCCCAGTACCAAAAAAAAAAAAACAAAAAAACGGGGGTGGGGGTGGCTTTGGTGCAGATCTAGTGACCATTTTAAGAATTTATTGAGGAGGAAACAATGCTACCATTTTCCCGCTTGAGCCCAGGGCGGCCAGAAGTTCTGAAGCCAGATTTAAAGTTAGGTAGTCAGTGTAGTTAGGTAAATCGGGTCTCATATCAGTGAAATCTAAAATGGAGGCCATGCTGACAATGATTCCGGGAAACGCAGGACAACTCGTGGAATGGAAAGGCCCTAGGCCAAAGCCCACCCCAAAGAAATGTTAATGGAACCCAGGAAACAGCCCCCAACAGATTGGGAGATAGCCCATCCCAAGAAGTGATAATGAAGTCCTTCCTGCCCAGATTACTCCTTTGGCCCACCTGTGTCCCACCCCTCGGGCCTTTCAACCCACATTCCATCACCAAAACTATAAAAAGGGGAGACAACCGCACTTCCACGGATTCCACCGCTTGGGTCCCCTTCTTCCTCCGGGAGAAGTCTTTTCTGCTGTCCTTTAATAAACTTCTAATTTCTACTCTGACCTGGCCTCGGCGTGCTTTTCTGGTGTTATTCTTCAACATCGGGGAAGCAAGGACTCGTTCCTCCCTGCCCAGGGCATGGCTGGACAGACTGTGTGGGGTGGGCCCTCAACTGAGCCAGCTTTTGGCACAGCTGGAATCTTGGGAGCTGGAGGTGCCTGCCAGACTTTTACCATCCAGGAGGAGTGCTGAGGAGGAGGAGGAGGGGACCCATCCGAAACCAGGGACAACTGCCATCCAGAGTCACCAGTGTCTCCTAGGTGTCCATGGAGACCAGGGAATCACTGTTTGCTCCTCGTCCTGAAGACAAAAGGAAGCAGCAAGGACCCAGGCGAGTGGGCAACTGCCAAGGGCCCGGGCGGCTGTCTGTTTGACTGCGATCCTAATCTTCACCAGCATCATCTTCGTCATCCACACACATGAAAGGGCAGGCACTGGCTGACCTCTGCGCCTCAAAGAGAGCCGCATGTCCTCCTTCGCAGAGTCCCCACACCACCCTTGCCCTCTCCCCCTGGTTCAGCCCCCCGCGGTTCTTGCTGTGGCACATTTTGTTTGTGTTGGGAAAAGTATAAACGGCAGCCGTACCCCAGAGAAAAAACCCCAACATGGCGCCTAAGGACTTCTTCTTCCTACCTTCTTCTTCTCTGCAGTGGCGCAAAAAGTTCCCGCCCTTGTGAACTCTCCCGCCGGCGCCAATTTCAAATCTCGCTGGTGGGGAACCTTAGCCCAATGAGAGCTAATTCCTGGGCGCGGGAGCTGATATCTGGAAGAACTTGCCAATAAACGGGCGGCCTACCATTTATCTAAGCCCTACCATCTCCCCTTTAGTTCTATATAAGCACACAGCTTTTTGCAGTAAAATTGGAATTCTCCCGGCGAAGTGTCTTTGTGTGGGGAATTCTTTCAGTTTGTCTGTTTGTTTTGTAGATGGTCACAACACCTTTATTCTATTTATTTATTTCTATGTGGTGCTGAGGATCGAATCTAGGGCCTAATTCTGTGCTGGGCAAGTGCTCTACCTACTGAGCTCTAGTCCCAGCCCTTTTTGTGTGTTTTTGATAGTGTTTTTTTTTTTTCTTTTAGAATGATTTTAGGTTTGCAGAGAAGTGGCAGCAAATTCTGAGAGTTCTTCTGGGCTCAGCTTTCATGGCCACAGGACAGTGGTTGAATCTAAGAGGACGACACAGGGACGTTGCTGCCAGCCCAACTCTAGCCCCCACTTGGATGTCGCTAGTTCTCAGGAGGAGCTTGTTCTGTTCCCAGTGAGGCCCGAGGAGAAGACAAGGTACATTTACCCCACCACCCTGCAGCTGCCCCCTGGTGGAAAGGCTTCAGTGGCACCTGAGTCACCTGCTCAAGGTGGCCTCTCGGGTGTCTTTGCGGCTGCAGGAAGAGGGCTTCCCTGGTGTTTTCCTGTGGCCCAGATGACCCGCACTGGCCAGTTGTTATCCTGTCTCATTCTTTCTCCCAGACATGCTGGGGTTGCAGAATGTCTGGCTTCATTCTGCAAACTCAGGGAACCAGCACAGAGACACTGAGCCCCTGGCTGTGGGGCCAGGCTGGGGTCTGCGGCCTCCTCCCAGCCTCCAGCTGTCTCACTCAGGCTGCTGGGTCAGTCGCATCAGCCCACAGTGTCTCTCCTCAGGCCCAGCCGCCCAGGGAAGGCGTCCTCCCTCGCTGTCCCAGCCCAGGCCCACTCCAGCCCTTGGCCTCCTGCCCCTCGCCAGCGCCAGCTCGCGGAGGGTGCTCGGCTCCACCCCAGCCTTTCCTTTTGTTCTCTGTGGTTTCACCTGCTTCATGCCCCAGAACTTTGGACCAGGAGACGCCTTCCTACGCCAGCGTGGAGTCCGGAGGAAGAACAAACTTGTTCTAAAGAACAGCTAAGGGCTCTGGGTGATCATGATGTACCTGTGAGGTTCCTGGATCGTGACCAACTGGTGTGGGTTGTCAGTGGGGGGGTGTGGGTATGGGGGTAGGACGTGTGGAAACTCTCTGTACTTCCTGCTCAGTTTTGCCATGAACCTAAAACTGCTCTTAAAAGAAAAGTCTGTTGAAAGACACAAGCAAGCCCCCGTGTGGCTTGGCTATCCTGGGTGGCCCCCGGCTTGCTGGCTCCTGTCCCGAGTGGCAGGGTCTGGGCTCTTGCTCCCTGCCCTCTGCCCCACTTTGCAGTCCCCCCTCAGCTGGGGCTGAGACTCCACCTCCCCAGTATTCTTGCTCAGACTGCTGAAGGATAGCTGGGCAGTTATTGAGGAGGAAACCATGCTACCAATTTCTGTGACACAGTCCTGGAGGCTGGGCAGTCAAGGTCAAGGAGCCAACAGGGTTAATCTCCCCTGAGGCCTCTCTCCTTGACCCCCGGCTGCACCTCCATGGCTGTCCCTTGAGCACACAGGTGTCCCTGGTGTCTCTCGGCCTGTCCAAACTCCCTTTTCTTTTTTTTTTTATATTTTTATTAGTTATTAATGGACCTTTATTTACTTGTTTGCTTCACATCATGCTGAGAATTGAGCCCAGTGCCTCACACATGCAGCAAGTGCTCTTCCACTGAGCCATGACCCCATCCCCCAAATTCTCTCTTCTTTGAGGACAGCAGTCAGACTGGACTTGGGCCCACCCTAACATCCTCATTGTACCTTAGTCACCTCTTGAAAGGCCTCGTCGCAGATGCAGTCACATGCCGAGTCGCTGGGTCACAGGCTTCAATGCAGGAAGGCCGGGAGAACACAGCTCAGCACAGGACACCCCGCTCTTGTTAACCTCTATATTGTAAAAGTAGAACACAGATACAGAAAGCCATGCAAAACAAGAATAAATACCCTGATACCAAGACACACACACACAAACACACACACACACCCGGCTTACCAGGGGTAAGAAAAGAACAAAGAAGCGGCCTTTGTGGCCCACTAGAACCCCCACCGGCCTCACCCCAGTACAAGCCCTCTTCTCTGGGCGCCCATGGGCTTTGTCTGGTCACCACTCCTTGCTCGTGCTTCCCAGAGGCTCGGGTCCTGTGCGCACCCTGGGGCGTTGCCCAGGAAGCTCACTCTTTGTCGGTGTGGCGCAAGCGTTCTCACCTTTGTGCTCCTCGTCAGCAATCTGTGCTGTGCCCACGCGGTTCAAGCTGAGGAATTTCCCACAGCCTGGGCTTGGCTGGGTGTGCGCTCACAGTGCTGGCTGGCACGCCACAGCGCGGTCTCCCGCCAGGCTCGCAGCGGTGTCTGCGCCTGGGTTGGACACAGGCATCTGCTGGCACCTTGTTCTGTGATGTCGGGAGCCACGGGGCGTATAAAGTTAATTGACCATTTTGTTTTCATCAAATAGTCGGAATAATCTGTGATTTACAAAGAGGTCTTCTCCCTCATTTGCTGTTGGATTACAGTGGTGCCCTTCCTACAGGAAGTCCAGTTCTTACTCTAACTGACCTCATTTTCAAGAGAGAGAATTGCCCCGTCACTCTCACGCTGTGACTGATCAGTTCACTTGTTCTCCTCTTTAAATACCGTTGTGGACTCTTTGGGTTTAAACAGATCTGGTGGCTTCAAGTCTGTTGCAGTTCCCGACACCATGGTACTGAGATCCCCCCATCCTGCAGCAGAGAGAACCTCCCCACTCACGCCAGGCCCTGCTGAGGGCCCCTTGCAGTCCTCTCGGCTCCCGGCTCCCGAGGCACTGCCGCAGTCCGGCTGGGGGGGGGGTGACGAACAACTTGTGAAGACTGATACAGCAGGAGTGGGAGCTGTTTATTGCAGGACAGGAGGGGTATAGACACATTCCATAAAGCTTATCTTAATTACCATAAACTAGATACAGCAGTCAACCAATCAGGAATCTCCACACTCAATGGCTCGCTGGCCTTACTTCACAAACCACTCCCTCTGCAAAATGCCAGGCGCCATCCTGACTTGTTTACAGACCCTAACAAGGCACCAAGACTTCGCGGGCTCCCCGTGTCAACTTTCTGCCCAGCCCTGGAAGCGTCCGTTTCCTGGCTCTGGGAGTGGAGACCCCAGCTGGAACCTTGCTTGACTCCCTCCATTCTCCACCACCTGGTCCCTCTCAAGGACCCCAGGGGAGAGGGCGACTGCCCCTCGTTGCTGGCTGGCTGTGTTCTGGTTACACACAGTAGTCTCAGGAGAGCATATCAATGCCACCACCCAGTGTGACTGCTGACAAAGTCACTCGGCTTTCAGCAGATGTCCCCCTTGTCCCCTGTCGTGCGTTTGCACAACGTCTACACCGCCACACCGCACAGCCCTTGCACTTTACCACATCTCCTTTCATGCTGGTACTTCCCAACCTGCCTGTCTTCAGGTCACGAGCCATCCTGGTGTCCATGTCCCCTGGGTCCTTCAGGTGGTCAAAGCCCCTCCCTAGCAGGCTCCTCAGAAGGATTGCGGGGACACGGTTCACAGCACACAGCGTCTCCTCTGTGCTCCTTGTGTCGAGGTGGCCGTTTGGCTGGACAGACTTCAGCTCCGAGGTGCTTTCTAGAGCCTCTGACATCCGTCACTCCATGTCCACTGCGGGGCGGTGCCACAGGAAGTCTGCCGAGAGCTCAGCTCCTCTCTCCCGAGTCCGCGATGTGGACGGGAAGCCCAGGGGGTGGATGTGGCCAGCCGTGTGTGTCTTGGCCTCCTGGGCTGGAGTTCTGGGGTCCGCTGGCCCCGGCCGTCTTCCTCAGACCCCCGTTATCCGGACGTTGGGCCTCTGCCTAGGTTGGAGGTGTCCCTTTCTCTCACTCTCCCGTGGCTCCTTCTGGGCTTGTTGTGGTTGTTTTTAGTTTTAAAGGTGTCTCCTCATCATCTTGTGTTTCTCTCAAATGTCACTGATCGGGTCAGTTTACTGCTCTGCCTCCTCTAGGCCAGTCTCCACCGACAGAGGATGTACTTACCTTCCAGCTCACGTCTTGAGTCTGCACCTTGCCTCTGGATTTTACTTGGGCCTTTTCTGTCTTTCTTCCTTTCTTTCTTTCTTTTTTTTTTTAATATTTATTTTTTAGTTCTCGGCGGACACAACATCTTTGTTGGTGTGTGGTGCTGAGGATCGAACCCAGGCCGCACGCATGCCAGACGAGCGCGCTACCGCTTGAGCCACATCCCCAGCCCCCCTTTTTTTTTTAATTTTCTCAGACATTTTAGCTTTTGAAGCGGCAGGTGGCCGTTTTTGTCTGTGCCCGTGGCCACATCCTCCTGGAGTGCTCCCTGGTCCGTAGTCGTCACTCTGCTCTTTATTCTTGCTTCCTTTAGGGTGACCTCGCGTGGGAGGTGCTTTGCTGCGGCTTTCTAGGAGAAGTGGTGGCCGTGGTTTGAGAGCAGGCTGGCCACAGGAGCCCCTCTCATGTCACGGATGTCCTTGTGCTGTTTTGTGTGACATCAGCAAGGAGGGCGCCTGCCTTGGGGTGGTCGGTCCAGGATTCTCCCTCACTTTGACCTAAACACTTTCCTTCACTTGCTCCACTGTCTTTGCCCTGGTTCACTCCGACCCACTTCTGCGTCCCTCAGACACACAGGGCCAGCAGGTCCTGTTACATCTTCACATAAACAACTTATTTTTAAGTGAAAAGTGACTATAGTTTTGAAAACACAATATGGAGTGAGGACAGTGGCTTGTTTTGTTCCTGCAAATCTCCGTTTGTCTGCATTAACAGAAGAGGTTGGGTTCGTACCTCTGCTCCAGCCTTTAATCTTCTGGCCTGTCGCCTGTCACACAATCCCTGGAAAACCCATCTCCACAGGAGAACCCTGGGTCCTTATCTTGCCAGAGACTCGGACTCTCTATTTTCATGTGGGGGTTTTGGAGTGTGCTGCCACTGCCTCTCCCACGAACCCTCCATGAGCTTGTGGTGGGGAGGGGTGAGACCAGGACGCAAAGCTGTTCTGTCCTCTTCGCTGTTACCATCTAGGGCTGCTGGACTGGTTGTCTCCATTCAGCAAAGAATTGAAGAACGGGACACGGAGATAGTCAGCAAGCAGCAGGTTTATTGCAAAAGTGACAGGGACAGACTTCTCCAAAAAGAGGGGGGCTCAGAGCTGGGATCTGGTGGGGAAGTTTGGGCTTGTTCTTTTTGTGGTCTCCGGCATTTCCTCCTTTCCTTATCTCCTCCCCTGTCCTTGCATTCTTCACTATTATTGATGGGTGTTCCCTCTGTCCACGTGTCTGTTTTAGTTTTTCTATTGAATCCCCTGCTTAGCAGCACAGACTAGAAAAGCATCTGTCTGATTGGGTCCCCCGCCTGGGTCCAGGAGTGCTTTTGTCAAGCAGAAAGTTGACCTTCTTAGAAGATCCTCTCCACGTGGCCCTGGCCCTGACCTCCTCACTTGCCATCTGCCCTGGCTGGCTAAGCCCTTCTATATCTCCCTCATTGCCACATCTATTATCATCATAGAGGAATTAGCCATAGCAATAAGGCAGGAAAAATAAATAAAGGGTGTAAGGTTTAGCAAAGAGGAATTAAACTGTTGCTATTCAGACACAATACAATGCAGAAAGTTCAAATAACTGACTCACAATCTACCATAATTAATTAGTAACTTTAGCTGAGTTGCTGGACACAAGATCAGCTGAGTTGCTGGACACAAGATCAACATTAAAATTTTGGTTATGTACCAGCAATGAACGAGTAGAAAGTAAACTCTTGAAAGTTTCCCTTGCGGGTAGGGATGTGGCCGAGTGAGAGAGTACATGCCAGTCGTGAACAAGGCCCTGGCTTCCATCCCCAGCACACAAAAATTGAAAGAAAAAAAAGCCAACATTTATAAGAGAAGCAAAACACACCAAAGACCTAAGAATAAATTGAATAAGAGATGTGAAATACTTCTATGCTGAAAACTGTCAAGTATTGAGAGAAATATAAGGAGGCATAAATAAAAGGAAGGATACCTCTCAATTATTGAGGGGAGACTCAGTATAAAAAGGTGCCAGTTATCTCCACATTATCTCTGGATTCAGTGCCATTTTCAACAAATCTCAGATTTTCTCTGTGTGTGTGTGTGTGTGTGCGCACGCATGCATATGCACCCACAGATAGGAAAGCTGGTTTCATGGACATGCAAAGGAAAAGAGTCACGGCGGGCTGAGCTTCTCAGGTGTCTAGGAAGGAGGACAGCTGGGAGGTGGACATGTGACTTCACAGGGAGCCAGTGGTGCTCCTGCAATCACAGTTCCTGGGCCCATTCCCAAGTTCTACTCCAGGGACAAGAGGAAATCAGGGCATGGCCAGGAGTAGTCCCCCTCTGTGTCACTACTCAGGGTCTATGGGACATTTGCTTTGGGGGGTCCTGATCCAGCCACCTCCTGCACTCCTGAGACAAACTGGCTGTCATGTCTGCCTTCCCCACAGCCTCCTGGGGGTCACCTGGGTCCTCCAGGGGGATTTATCCAGTAGCAGGAAGACTCCATGTTGAGGGCAAGGCTTTGTCATTTTTATTAAGAAATGATTGGTGAGATGGGCACAGGGGCGCTCAGGAGGCTGAGGCAGGAGTATCTAAAGTTCAAAGCCAGCTCAGCAACTTAGTGAGACCCTAAGCAACTCAGTGAGACCTTTTCCCTAAATAAAATACAAAAAAAGGGCTGGGAATGTGGCTCGGTGGTTGAGCACTCATGGGTTCAATCCCCAGTACCAAAAAAACAAAGAAAAGGACTGTGAGTCTTCAGATCAAAGCACAGTGTCAGGAGTCATCAGTGATTTTGTTTGAGGGCAGCACTGCTGTGACAGCCCTGGCTCTGCAGTGGCAGCTGTGTTTCCAGCCCACGATGCGTACAGGGCACATGGGCACTACCTTTGGCCAAGTATTGAAAACATGGCACAAGGAACAAAGGACAGTGTGGAAGTCGGGAGGAGGGAGCCGCTCCGCAGGCCTGTTCTGCCAGGCGGGAGTTGCTGATCCGTTGGAATGAGTCCTGGCTGCTTTGGGCCCCTCTGGCTGTTTCATTCCTGGGAGTTCACAGAGGATTCTGAGGGTTTTAACAAGCCAGGCCAGAACTGGGGAACAGGACGTGTCATGAGCTGGCAAAGTCCTGGTGTCAGTGCCAGAGTGGAGGGAACTGTTCCATGTGCACGAGGTGCCAGCCGACCTGCAGGGTCATGGGGTCGGGGGCACGCAGGAGGCCGTAGAGAGCAAGCTAACCGGGACAGAGATGCCTTGCCCCAAACATCCTCGTCTCTGCTGGGAGTGGGGGGCGGGGGCTCCTGACTATGCCTCCTCCCCAAGTCTTCCGAGTTCCCTGCTGGCCCCACAGCACCCTCAGATGCTCTCCCTAAGCCAGCCAGACCCCTGCTGCCTCTGCAGGCCACGCTTCTGGGTCTCCACGGTCCCTGGGAGATGCTCCTGACAGGGCAAATGAAAATAAACTCCCACAGTCTGTTCGTCCTACTAAACAGGAGCCTGGCGCTTCCCTGGCTCTCCATCTACCTGGTTGTGCCACACCTTCTAGCCCTGGGTAAAATAATGCCCCATCACATTCCCCAGAGATAATTAACCGTGTTTTGCTGTAATTAAGCCACGCCAGAGCCCTCTGAACTTCCTGCCCACCAGATCAGAGATGACAATTGTGCTGGGGCCTGGCTGGCCTCGGCGCTCCCCGTGTCTCTGCCGTCCATTCATCACAGGCTCCCCAAAAGGAGCAGCCTGGGTCCTGCTGCCAAGGCTCGGTGTCATTCATCCAGTGTAGGAATGCTGTTCTCTGCTCCCAAGGGCCGAGGCCAAACTGGGATCGGGAAAGGGCAGGTTAGATAAGCGAGACTCCAAACCCCGGGTGGAGAAGGCCCCGCCAGCGCCCCATGAGGGCCCTGTCTCCCCGTCAGGAAGGCTCCGTCTGCGGAAGCCCATAATGAGCACTCTGAGGACTCTCCCCGAGGACTCGGCCTGGAGCAGCACACAGCCCCTTTGTTCTCCCCGAGGGTGCCAAAGGCTTTGTGTTTCTGAATAGCTGACTGGTCGGCCACTGGACAGTGAGTCTCGCCAAGAAGCGGCAGGGCTGACTTTAACTCTCTAGGGTCTGCCACCGGTGGCCGTCTCCAAGGTCTGCTGATGCTACCGCGCTGTGGGCACCTCTGCTTGCATGGACCCGCAGGCCGCTGGAGAAGGGGGCAGGAGGGGCAGGCTGATGACCAGGGCCTGAGGAGCTAACTGGACAGAAGACGATTCCCTCTAGGTGACAGGCCCCCACCAGGGGTGGCCATGGGCAGCCATGGGTGTTGGAGATGTTGTGACATGAGGGGGCCCGTCACTCAGGGGGTGGGCAGGGGGAAGGTTCTGGGTTATTCTGAGTGCCACGGGGCTGCTGCAGGGTGGTGAGCAGGCAGTGATGCCAGGGACCCTGTCAGAAAGAGTCAGGCCACTGGAGGGTGATGGGGAGCAGGAGGTAGGGCAGAACGACACCTGAGGTCCCCACATGCTGGTCCCCAGGAGGGACCTGGGACTGTGACCTTACAGGGCCACAGGGACTGGACTGGTGCAAATGTCAAGGCTCTGGAAAGGGGAGATGGCCCTGGATGGCCGTGTGTGCCATCAGAGAGGCAGAGGTGCAGAGGGCAAGGCCCACTGCTGCTGGCTTCCAAGGTGGAGGGTGGGCCCAGGGACAAGGGCCGCCAGCAGCTGCCAGGGGTGGGAAGTGGCCTCTCCCCGGAGACCTGGAGAGCCAGCCCTGCTCACACGGTGACTGCGGCCATGAGTCGGGGTTTGGGAACCTGCCCCCCGAGCTGTAAGAGGATCTCTGTGTTTAAGGCACTTAGGCTGTGGTCAAGGCCACAAGAGAAGACGGACTTCCTGGTCCAGGGGAGCAGGGGAGCTGGCTGCCCAGGTGTGCTGACATTTCCCTCCCCAGCACACTCCCACAGAAGTGGTGCCTCCGAGGGTCCAGCACATGAGGACAGCGGGGCTGCTCAGAGCTGGCCGCAGAGCTGGGCCAGCGTGGATTCTGAGTTGCCCGAGGGGGTGGTGGGGTAGTGGGAGGCACTGGCCATCCTGGCCATGCTGCTGACTATGGGCTGTGGACAGTCCCTGACTCTGGTACTCCTCAGCCACCCTCCTTGTGGCCACCTGTTGCATCTAAGACCCCTGTAGCAGGATTGAGGAAAACGATAGTTTGACAACTGGCAATGATGACCCGCATCCTCACTCTGACCCCCAGAAAAGCCATGAGAGGTCCTGAGCAGAGTCTTCTGGACAGTGCCCTGGAGGGAGTGCCAGCCACCTTATTCCACGTCTTGGGTCCCGTGGGAAAGCTTGTGCCACCCCACCTGTGGGCCCTGGATGAGCGGCCACACTCCCCCGTGCCCTTGTGTGCGGCAGTGGTGGCAGGCTAAGGTGTGCCCACCTGGTGTGGCCCCCTCGGGTGCAGGATCCTCCCGCCCAGGCCATGCCTCTTGACTCCCCATGGCCCACGGTGCTAGGAACAGAGTCGAGGTCACCCTGACCCTCCCCACCTCCCTGCCTCCCTCCCCCAGCCTCCTAGCCGTCCTGCTCTGCCCCTGGCTGAACCAGGTGACTGCGGTGAACTGGGCTGAGGGACCCGCCCAGGACTTCAGGTCAGGTCCAGGGACAGCCAAGAGGCCCAGCAGTTCTGTCCCCAGGCTCATGACCCACAGAATAGAAAAGAGGTGTGGACAGAACCTGGGCATGGTTGTTGACCGCTGCCCACGCACAGGAAGGGTGGAAGCTGGGCAGATGTGCAGCAGGTGTGAACAGGCGGAGGACGCGTGCGTCTTCACGTGCTGGGGGAGGCCAGCCGCTGAAGGTGGTCCACCCGGCACAGGAGAACCCAAGGCACGGCTCTGAGACCCAACCAGTCACCGACGCCCCCCTGAGCCTCCACCTGGAGAGCCGTGCAGAAGGGGCCGATCCAACGGAACGCAGATGGCCATCACCAGGCACGGGGTGCTGCCTGAGGGGGTGTGTCTCCTTTCGGGGTGACAAGAATGTTCCAGAACTGGACAGAGGCGACAACCCTGTGAAGGTAGAGATACCACTGAGTTGGTTAGATGAAAATGGCTGATTTTGTGTTCTGTGAACCTCTCAGTTTCAAAAAATTCCTTTAGAAATTACATAAAAACAACAAGGACAGGGAGGGGCTGAGGTGGCTTGCTGCCTGGGCTGAGCCTTGCCACAGCACACTGGCCACGGAGGGCCAGGGAGGACCAGGGAGTGGACGCCAGGAGGAAGGAAGCCGCAACACAGGGTGCTGCAGACCTCGGCTCCCCACTCGCTCAGCCCTGTCGGCAGGCCCGGGCCTGGACCAGCCCCTGGCCGGCACAGCAGGGCTTCTCACCTGTCCTCAGCCCAGGGAGGCTCACTGGCTGGACTGCATGGCACAGGTGAGAAACCACGGGCCGAGTCAGAGATCCCCTCCAGTCCAAACCGGGACACGTGTCAAGTCGTCCATTCCCTGGGGACCCGTGAGCTGTGGCAAACCCCTCCCAGGACCCGTGAGATCATGAGACCCCGCGCTCACTCCTCCTGGGGCAGAGTCCTGGCCCTGCTAGAATCGTCCGCAGGAGAGGAGGCAGAGTGGAGGCCCAGCGAGGGCGAGGCCAACCACGCTGTGGGCTGGACTCCCACAGAGCTTTGCCAAGTCGGAGACTAACCCGTGTTTCCTGGAGCATTTGGGACCGAGGCCTGGGGACATCTGCTCAGGCTCTGCTGGCCATAGATGCTGGGGTGTGCCCAGGCCCAGGCTCAGCCCCATGCTCCCCAGGGCACGTGCACCGGGACCTCCGCTGCGACCATGTTTGGAAGGTGGGTCGCTGCAGGGGTAGGAAGTCACAATCAGTCATGCTGGAGTAGGGTGAGCCCTGCATTCGATGACTGATGTCCTGAGGAGAAGGGCACAGAGACACAGGGAAGCAAGCAGGCTGTGTGGCAACAAGGGTAGGTACTGCAGGGATGTGCCCCTGGCTGGGGACACCAAGAATGGCCAGCAGAAGCCAGGAGCTGGGCAGTCAGGAGGAGCCTCTGAGGCTGCGGCCCTGCTAGGCCCTGCGTCCTCTGGCCTCCAGGCTGTCAGAGGCACAGGGCATGGGGAGGGGCGGCGTGTGGTCACCAGTCGCACTGACTCCAGGAACCACGCAGCCCCACCAGGGACCCCGGCTGTGAAGCCCAGGGCAGGGCTTGGCTGGCTCCAAGCTGCCTGCTGCTGGTCACTCCCTGGTGGCAGGGCCCGCAGCCCCTTCTGCCGTCTCTCCCACTCCCGCTGCCCACTGTCCCTGACCCACATGGCCTCAGCAAGCCGTGGCTCTCTAGCGTGGGCTCCACAGATAAATGGCCGTCTTCCTTTCATATACCACAGGGCACAAGAGCCATGACACCAGGACCCCAAGCCAGCGTGTCCCACTTGGGCCAGTGTCCCCACTCTCGGTCTCTGCCAGCCCGGTAGGTTTGGTCCCAGTGCCACTGGGCCCCTCAACTGTGCCCAGCGATGCCAGGCGCATGGCACTCTGTCAGGCAGGTGCGCTGGGCAGCACCTGCCACCCACTGTGACCTTATGGTCAGCAACCAGCAGCAGCACATCCCGGGTGTGTGCCCCTGCAGGGTGTCGTCATGGGGGGACAGGGATCTGGACTGGGAAGGCTCAGGGTGGCACCAGCGTGGCACAGGGCACTAGCCTCACTCCAGGGCTGCTGTGGCCAGGGTGGTGGCTTCTCAGGACTGAGGGGGCCGTTGAGTTGGTGCCGGAACCAGAGGACAGAGGGCAGGCCACACCTCTAGGCCGGGGCTCTGCCCTGCCGGCTCTGCCTCCATCAGCTCGAGGCCGGCTCTGGGGTCTGTGGCCCAGTCTCCCTCCTACAGGACACCAGCGTGACCTGTTATCACTAGTTACACCAGCACAGACCCTGTTTCCAAGTACGGTCCCCTCCAAGGGGCCAGATCAGGCCACTGTACTGACAGTGGAACCCAGGGCCTCCTGCATGCGAGGCAAGCACCTTGCCACTGAGCTACAGCCCCAGCCCTCAGCTCCTGTCTTTCAAGTCACTCCAGGGCCACCCTCAGGGGGACCACTTGGTGGGGGGGCTACTGGGAGGTGCACAACGCTGGCCAGGCAGTCTTGGGTGGCCCCCACTGGGGGGAACGCCCCCCTCCATGCACACGCCCCGCCACGGGCACGCCCCGCCACGGGCACGCCCCACCACGGGCACGCCCCGCCACGGGCACGCCCCCCCCACGGGCACGCCCCCCCACGGGCACGCCCCCCCCACGGGCACGCCCCCCCGCGCACGCCCCCCCCGCGCACGCCCCCCGCGCACGCCCCCGAGCACGCCCCCCCGCGCACGCCCCCCCCCGCTCACGCCCCCCGCTCACGCCCCCCGCGCACGCCCCCCCGCGCACACCCCCCCACACGCGCACGCCCCCCCAGACGCGCAGGCCCCCCACACGCGCACGTCCCCCCACCCGCGCACGTCCCCCCACACGCGCACGCCCCCCCACACGCGCACGCCCCCCCCCACGCACACGTCCCCCCACGCGCACGCCCCCCCACGCGCACGCCCCCCCACGCGCACGCCCCCCCCACGCGCACGCCCCCCCCACGCGCACGCCCCCCCCACGCGCACGCCCCCCCCACGCGCACGCCCCCCCCACGCGCACGCTCCCCCCACGCGCACGCTCCCCCCACGCGCACGCTCCCCCCACGCGCACGCTCCCCCCACGCGCACGCTCCCCCCACGCGCACGCTCCCCCCACGCGCACGCTCCCCCCACGCGCACGCCCCCAGAACGCCTCCCCGTCGTGCGTCGTGCGTCAGCGGTGGGTATTAAAGAGGATGCGCTGTGGAACCTGTGGTCAGTGGATGAGGTGCCAGACCTGGGACGGCGACGGGGGAAGGAGGGCCTGGGCGACGTGGAACCAGGAGCACGCGACGCTCCGAGGTCCTGTTCCGGCCCTGGGCCCGCAGCCAGACGGCAGGCCGGGAGGGGCCACGGTAGGTGGTGGCCGGGAGGCAGTGGGGGCCCCAGACGCTGGGGCGCCCTCCCGCCGCTGGTCCTGGGCTCCCGCGGGACAGAAGCGAAGACCCTGGGCGCGCCCCTCGCGCAGGTGGTGCTACGGGCGAGGCTCCTCGCTGGGAAGCGGGCGCCTCAGGTTGAGCTGGGCCGCCCCCAGCGGGTAGCGCATGGCGGCTTCCCCTGCCGCCTGGGCACCGGCTCTGTCCCCGCGTGGTGTTGGGTTCGCAGGGGCAGCGTCGTTCTGGGCGTGTGCCGCGGCCGGAGGTCCGGGCCTCGCTCGGCGGGGCAGGGTCAGGGCCTCACTCTGCGCGACGGGGCCGGGGCTGGGGCCTCGCTCGGTGCCTCAGGGTCGGGCCGGGACCTGGCTCGGCTTGGCTGGGCGGCGTCGGGGCTGAGGACGGGGGACCTCGCTCGGCGCTTTAGGGTCAGGGTCGACCCGGGCCTGGCTCGGCTGGGCGAGGGTGGAGTCGGGGCCTCGCTCTTCGCCTCAGGGTCGGGGCCAGGGCCTCGCTCGGGATGCGTTGGGGCCGGGACTGGGGCCTGGCTCGGCTCGCGGCGTCGGGGCTGAGGCCGGGGCCTCTCTGTGGCGGGTCAGGATCAGGGTCAGGGCCAGGGCCTTGCTTGGTGGCGTTTCAGAGTCGGGTCCGGGGCTGGGGCCTGGCTCCACTCGGCGGCGTCGGGGCTGAGGCCGGGGCCTCTCTCGGCGCGTCAGGGTCAGGGTCAGGGTCAGGGTTAGGGCCGGGGCCAGGGCCTGGCTTGGCGCCTCAGAGTCGGGGCTGGGGCTGGGGCCTGGGCCTCGCTCTGGCGCGTCAGGGTCAAGGTCAGGGCCGGGGCCTGGCTTGGCGCCTCAGAGTCGGGGCTGGGGCTGGGGCCGGGTCCGGCGGCGGGGCCTGGGCCTCGCTCGGCGCGTTGGGTCCGGTCCGGGGCTGAGGCCAGGGCCTCTCTCGGGTCAGGGTTAGGGCCGGGGCCTGGCTTGGCTGGGTCGGGTTCCGGGCCGGGGCCTGGCTGGGCGGGTCAGGGCGGGGGCTAGGGCCGGGGCCCAGTCCTGGCTTGGCGTGGGGGGCCGGGCTCATTTGCTGAGCCTGGCTTTGAACCCAGGATTCTCCTCCGTGTTCCACGCCGCTGGGGTACAGGCATGGGCCGGGGCCAGGCTCTTGTTTTCTGGTTTTGGGGTCCCTGTGTCTGGGGTCCCTTTGTAATTGACTTTTCTTGTCCCTTGCCATCGAGGCGGGGGTGCTGGACCACTGTGCAGCGGTCCCTGCTGCTTGGATGAATGAAAGGATTCGTTGGTCTGGGGGACGGGTCTCCCTCAGTTGCCGGTGGCCTGGATGCTCCTGAGGCTGGCTCTGGACGTGGGGGCCTCCCGCCTCCCGCTCTCCCCCGTCTTTTTTCAAGCGATTTTGTTATATGTGTGGCAGTGATTTTCTGCCGACTGATTACTTCATTTATACTCCGTCATGGTATCCTACATGTGATTTTTTTTTTTTTTTTGAGAGAGAGAATTACATTTATTTTTTAGTTCTTGGCGGACACAACATCTTGGTTGGTCTGTGGTGCTGAGGATCGAACCGGGCTGCACGCATGCCAGACGAGGGCACCACCGCTTGAGCCACATCCCCAGCCCCTACATGTGAGTTTTATTTTTAACATTTTTCAGTTTTGCATAATGTTATTATTTTGGGTGATTGAAAACAGCTGTGCCCTAGTACTCAGCCACCTTTAAGTCCTTTCTAAAGTTTGAGGAAGCATCTCACAAACTTCCTCAAGTGGACCTTGATCTTGCAAATCTTCTACCCTTTCCTTTTAAGTAGCTGGTATTGCAGTCACACAACACTGTATCCACTGTTTCAGTTCCGCCCTTATAACTTTGGCACATCTTGTGTTTTTCTTCTGCATATGAGTATTTACTTACAAGTGAATGACTTATTGAGTCATATCAGGAAAGGCTACAGTGGAATTTTTGTCATGCAGATATCCATTGTCCCAGCAGCTTTCTTTGGAAAGGATGTCATTTATTCTCATTTACTGCACTATAGTTTCTTTTATCATTGTCTAAATGGCTAGAGGCTTAAAGGATTCAGTGTTTAGTTCCACAGGACTAATTACTCTTCATGAGGTCTGTGCTTCTTGGTATGATGTTGAATCCTATAGTCATATGTGGCACAATGTTTCTGTCAATGATGGACTTTATGTACACTGATGGCTAAGTTATACCCTAGGTATGTAATGGTCTGTGCCATCTAGGATTGTGTCAGCACCCCGTATTATTTGCAAAATAACAGAATCACCTCATGATGCATTTTCCAGAATGTATCCCCATCATTAAGTGAGGCATCATATATATGATCATACGTGTTACAGTCACAACGTATGTAAATACTACTAAATTTTTACTCATGAAATTTACCAGAGCTTTTTCAATTTTATTTCTATTCTAAATGCAATATTGGGAATTACTTATACTTTCTATGATATGTTCACTGTTAATACTTCAAATTTTGCTCCTTTGCTTAGTGTTTTTCCTTACTGTCTTTATAAATATTGAGACTGATATTTAGCTAATGAATTCTTAGTTTTATTTTAAATTTATCATTTAATAGTGTTATTTCTGTTTAATCTCATCTAAGATACATAACATTTTTCAGATTTATTCATATGATTACTATACATATTTAAGATGTTCTTTGTTCTTTTGACATATGAACACATCCATAAAACCAGTTCAATAATAAACTTATGTATTTATTATCCTAAAGCATTTTTAGTACCTTTTTAAAATCTCTGCTCTTCTCCACCTTTTTTTTTAAAAAAAAAATTAGTTATAGTTGGACATAATACCTTTCTTATTTATTTTTATGTGGTGCTGAGGATCAAAGCCAGCACCTCACATGTGCAAGGCGAGTGCTGTACCACTGAGCCACAATCGCAGCTCCTTCACCATCTTTTATTTAATGTATTTGATATTATTTAACAAGGCAAATACTGGACTAGCATCAAACATGTACAGATGAGCAAATTATTACAAAGGGAACATATATAACACTACTATTTGTATCAAAAATAGAATGATGTTACAGAAAATACCTTCATGTCCGCTTGCTTTCACATACCCTCCAGTCTCCCTAGTGGTAATTAAATTATTCTTCCTTTTTAAAAACAAAACAGAACTGGAACCATTTATTTATTTAATTACACAAGAAAAGGGTAGAATAAGGTAGCTCATTGCCCAGGAAACCCAACCTGCCCCATCTTGCTTGATGCATTGTTGGTGCAACAAATTGGAGGGTGATCCAGGCATCAGGATAAAGAGGGGCAGCTCATAATGTCAGGGTTGGGGCATTAAGAGTGCAGTTATGAGAGGTAACCTGAGGATAATGGTTTGGGGATAGGTTGAAGGAAAAACGAGTGGGTGTGGGTTACTAGGGACCAGCTCAGGGAGCTCAGACAGAAGAGACAGGAAGTGAGCAACAGATTTAAGTTGGGTGAGCAGTGCCTGGCTTCAGAGTGGCATCTCTGGTAGGACTCTCAGGGCAGGGAGCCAGGTGTGGGCCACACTTGATTGATTACACCATTAACTCCTGGTTTTCAAGAATTCTAAATGAGGCCAGTGTCATAAGTGTCATGCTGGCACAATATTTGCTGTTTCTCCCACCTTTTTCTCATCTCTGCATCTTTTTTCCTGGCGGAGTATGTGTGTACACCAGGGATTGAGCTCAGGCGACACTTGGACCACTGAACCACATCCCCAGATCCCCAGCCCTATTTTGTGTTTTACTTAGAGACAGGTTCTCAGAGTTGCTTACTGCCTCACTTTTGCTGAGGCTGGTTTTGAACTTGGGATCCTCCTGACTCGGCCTCCTGAGCCGCTGGGATTACAGGAGTGCGCCACTGCGCCCAGCTCATCTCTGCGTCTTGTACATCCTCTGCAGTTTCTTCTTCCTCCTCAGATCTCCTACCGTCACCACTTTTTCTGCTGTGTCCACTTTGCCTTTTCTCCCACTGTCTTCTCCTTCAGATCCTTGACTCTCAACTACACCAGTTCCCTGTGCTTTTTACTGACGTTATTGTGGGCTGGGCATAGGCTTGTGGGAATCTTGGTGACGGGGGCCCAGACTTATGGGGCCTGGACAGTGGAAGGTGATGGCAGATGCAGTCCAGTTTGGTGAAAGCAGCAGTGGCTGCTACCTTTTGGAGCATTCTAAGAATACTTGGGTGCATTTATTTTTTCCACATTGACTTTTTAAATCTTTTTTTCTTAGTTGTAGATAAACATAATACCTTTCTTTAAGTCTATTTTTTATGTGGCGCTGAGGATCGAACTCAATGCCTCACACATGGCTAGGCAAGCACCCTACCACTGAGCTACAGCCCCAGTCCCCACATATTTACTTTTTATTGAACTTGTTACAGAGTTCTTGCACTGCCAAACCATGACTGAGAACCCAAAGCAGGAAGTAGTGTAATGGGACAGCCTCATCCACCCATCATACAGTATATTAAAACTTGATTCATATGCATTTCAAGAATTTCATAGTCTTTCATAAAATTATTTTAAAAAGTTGGAATTTTAATTTGTCTCATGTCTTCAAAAATTTCCAGTACAGCTGGGCACGGTGGTGCACACTTATAATCCCAGCAGCTCTGGAGGCTCAGGGAGGAGAAACGCAGGTTCAAAGCTGGCCTCAGCAAACTCGAGGCCCTAAGCAACTTGGTGAGACCCTGTCTAAATAAAATACAACAAAGCCTGGGGATGTGGCTCAGTGGTTGAGTGCACCTGAGTTCAATTCCCAGTACCCTCCCCCTCAAAAAATTTCCAGTACAGTTTGCCATTAAAGTAAAACTTCCTCATATCCATCAGTTCGTTCCTCAACAAGATAAGGCAATAATATTTTATGGAAAAAATGCATATTTTACAGAAAATATGTGGCCCAAGGTCCAAGAGATTACTTGTTAAGGTTTTTGGCTCCCACGTCGTGTCTTCAGTGTAACCAAGAATCTTTTATTTTTCCTTTAATAATCCTACCTCCCCATGACTGACTCAGCTACTCATCCAAATAAGTCAAAGGGTGGGCCAGCTCAAATACCAACATTGTTGCCCACAAGGTAGGTAGGTGGGTTCTGTCTGGCCATACTGTAGCACACCTAGAAGTCAGATTCCTGGACTGACATATCCACAAAGACTGAACTCCTACAGAGAATGCCCCCACACAGTTGCTTTCACTCATATGCTTCATTCTTGCTAGTGTAGCCAGCCCACAACTTCTGCCTTTGGCGAATGGCTTTATTAGAGAGAAACCCAGACTCTGCAGCAAGTGGTCACATACCACTCTGCAGTATTTCTACTGAATCAAATATATAAAACCAGGAAACTGCCAGACTGTCTCATTAGGTGGAAGGAAACTTTTCAGTAATCCTCAGGTGCTTCCACAAGTCCCTTTTAAAAAAATATTTTTCTTAGTTGTTGCTAGGCCTTAATTTTATTTATTTATATGTGGTGCTGAGAATCGAACCCAATGCCTCATACGTGCCAGGCAAGTGTTTTGCTGCTGAGCCACAGCCCCAGCCCTCCACAAGCCCCTTTTAAGGACCAAGTACTGGATAGCTTAAGCTGTGATTACTAAGCACCACATGGATGTCTTTTGCCCTGCCTTTGCAAATGAACACTATTAGAGACACCAGAAGGCCAGTAACAGAGCTATCATCAACAATCAACAAGTCCTAGAAGATACCCAGAAAAAAATCAGACTCTATAACCAGGTTACAGTGTGTGTTGATAGCAAGCATTTCACTTATGTTTTATCAGTCCTCTGGGATCTACCTGAATGTCCCAGAATAGCCTCTCTCCTATCTGAGTAGCAGTAGCATAAGGTGAACTGAGATTGAAATGGGATCTTCTACTTCTCTCTCTGTGGTAAATTTTGACATATGGCACCGTATTTTTAAAAGGTCTTTTAAAAAGTAATTCCAAGTCTGGGCTTTGAGTTTCTACTTAAGGGACTTGTGAGTTTTTTTAAGGACTAATATTAACATAATTTTAAAAAGATCAATTAAATTTTATATTAGTAAATGGCTTTTTATTAGAACATATACTTTTTTTTTTTGCATATAGAAGAAAGGAAAGGAGCACTCTTGAGGACTTGGAAAGACCATTTATGGGTAGCCAAAAGGAAATTGCCAGAAGCGGACGCTTGTATCCTCCCCAAGTTCATATATTGAAGTCCTGATACACAATATGATTGTATTTGGAGAGATTTTCTTTGGGTGGTAATTACAGATAAATGAGGCCACAGGATGGGACTTTCATGATGGGTTAGTGTCCTGAAAGGAGTGCCATCTCTGATCACCATTTGAGGACACTTTGAAAAGGTGGCCAACTATGGGAACCTGACCACACCGGCATCCTGACCTCAGAATTCTAGCCTCCAAATCTATGAGAAAATGACTCCTCTTCTAGCATGAAATAGAATAAACATAGGGATAGTCATGTTTATCCTATAGACTTGAGTCTCTGTATTTTATTGAATAATACATATTTCAGTTAATACTACTTAAAGCAAATGTCTATTTCCCTTTCCTGTTTATTCAATTATTTTATTTTAATGTATTAATAAGTTTAATATATAATCTGTATTTATTTTAATACCTTAAATATTTAATTAATAGCCTATGGGGTGAAAATACACCAATACATGTATATATGTACACATAATGTAAATAAATACATAGGAAAACAAGAAAGGAAAGCACAGGAGAAATTTTGAGTTAATAACTGAGTACATGATACAAATGAAGTCAGTCATTGTATAATTAATATTGTAAGTCAGGAACTGGCTCCATCATGTGGACACTGACTGCATTGCAAAACTTTTGCAGATAGGTTGCAATGACTGATTTTCTTTGCCACAAGATGTGACCTTTGCATTTGAAAAACCCAGACTTTTGACATCACTAAAACACTTTTTTCACTTGTTTCTTTTATTGATTCTTTTTAGTTATGTATAACATTGGAATACATCTTGACAAAAATCATAAAAACATGGAAGATAATTTGTTCTATTTCAATCTCCAGCACTTCCCCCACCCCTCCTCCCTCCTTTCTCTGTACTTTCTTCCTGCAATTTGTTTATATTTTTTATTTTTTAAGTTAGTGTCTTGTGAAGATACTTGATGTTGGGATTGTTTTCTCTGCTATGCAGAATCTAATCCAAAATGAAGGCCCCCAAAGAGGTAAAGGGAAAAACGGGGGGGGGGGGATTTCATCCAAATAGAGGAAAGATCAGTAGAGTGGTATGAACAGAGATGGAGGGGGCAGAAAGAGGGACCAGAAAACAGAAGATCTGTGGAGTGAAGTTGATGGAAGTTTGTGTGTACATACATGAAAGAGGCACAAGAACACAAAACACATTTAGTTAGGAAACCCGAGCTGAAATATCCATTCACCACTGAGTAACTGGTATGTAATAAGCATGCTATAAGCCCAGGAAGAGCACTACATAAAACAAGAAGGGTTCTTGCCCTCAAGGAACTTACATTCTAGTCCCAGCAAGCAGGAATACTATGGCTTGTATATTAGATGTCTCCCAAAAGCTCCTGTGTCAAGTAATTATACATCCACTGGCAGTGTGTGCAGGATTGTCCACTTTAGTACTGAAACGCCTTGGTTTCATGAATAACATGAATGAAAATAATATTTCGTCTCAAGTTAGCTGTCCTATAGCTGTACTTGGTCCATCCAGCCCGTGTGTGTGTGTGTGTGTGTGTGTGTGTGTGTGTTTGTAGGTGGACAGAATGCCTTTGTTTTCCTTGTCTATTTTTAAACGGTACTGACAGTGGAACCCAGGGCCTCCTGCATGCGAGGCAAGCACCTTGCCACTGAGCTACAGCCCCAGCCCTCAGCTCCTGTCTTTCAAGTCACTCCAGGGCCACCTTCAGGGAAACCACTTGGTGGGGGGGCTACTGGGAGGTGCACAACACTGGCCAGGCAGTCTTGGGTGGCCCCCACTAGGGGGAACGCCCCCCTCCATGCACACGACCCCCCACGCGCACGCCCCGCCACGCGCACGCCCCGCCACAGGCACGCCCCGCCACGGGCACGCCCCCCCCACGGGCACGCCCCCCCACGGGCACGCCCCCCACGGGCACGCCCCCCCCACGGGCACGCCCCCCCGCGCACGCCCCCCCCGCGCACGCCCCCCCGCGCACGCCCCCGAGCACGCCCCCCCTGCGCACGCCCCCCCCCGCTCACGCCCCCCGCGCACGCCCCCCCGCGCACACCCCCCCACATGCGCACGCCCCCCCAGACGCGCAGGCCCCCCACACGCGCACGTACCCCCACACGCGCACGCCCCCCCCACGCGCACGTCCCCCCACGCGCACGCCCCCCCACGCGCACGCTCCCCCCACGCGCACGCCCCCAGAACGCCTCCCCGTCGTGCGTCGTGCGTCAGCGGTGGGTATTAAAGAGGATGCGCTGTGGAACCTGTGGTCAGTGGCTGAGGTGCCAGACCTGGGACGGCGACGGGGGAAGGAGGGCCTGGGCGACGTGGAACCAGGAGCACTCGACGCTCCGAGGTCCTGTTCCGGCCCTGGGCCCGCAGCCAGACGGCAGGCCGGGAGGGGCCACAGTAGGTGGTGGCCGGGAGGCAGTGGGGGCCCCAGACGCTGGGGCGCCCTCCCGCCGCTGGTCCTGGGCTCCCGCGGGACAGAAGCGAAGACCCTGGGCGCGCCCCTCGCGCAGGTGGTGCTACGGGCGAGGCTCCTCGCTGGGAAGCGGGCGCCTCAGGTTGAGCTGGGCCGCCCCGAGCGGGTAGCGCATGGCGGCTTCCCCTGCCGCCTGGGCACCGGCTCTGTCCCCGCGTGGTGTTGGGTTCGCAGGGGCAGCGTCGTTCTGGGCGTGTGCCGCGGCCGGAGGTCCGGGCCTCGCTCGGCGGGGCAGGGTCAGGGCCTCACTCTGCGCGACGGGGCCGGGGCTGGGGCCTCGCTCGGTGCCTCAGGGTCGGGGCCGGGACCTGGCTCGGCTTGGCTGGGCGGCGTCGGGGCTGAGGCCGGGGCCTCTCTGTGGCGGGTCAGGATCAGGGTCAGGGCCAGGGCCTTGCTTGGTGGCGTTTCAGAGTCGGGTCCGGGGCTGGGGCCTGGCTCCACTCGGCGGCGTCGGGGCTGAGGCCGGGGCCTCTCTCGGCGCGTCAGGGTCAGGGTCAGGGTCAGGGTTAGGGCCGGGGCCAGGGCCTGGCTTGGCGCCTCAGAGTCGGGGCTGGGGCTGGGGCCTGGGCCTCGCTCTGGCGCGTCAGGGTCAAGGTCAGGGCCGGGGCCTGGCTTGGCGCCTCAGAGTCGGGGCTGGGGCTGGGGCCGGGTCCGGCGGCGGGGCCTGGGCCTCGCTCGGCGCGTTGGGTCCGGTCCGGGGCTGAGGCCAGGGCCTCTCTCGGGTCAGGGTTAGGGCCGGGGCCTGGCTTGGCTGGGTCGGGTTCCGGGCGGGGGCTAGGGCCGGGGCCCAGGCCTGGCTTGGCGTGGGGGGCCGGGCTCATTTGCCGAACCTGGCTTTGAACCCAGGATTCTCCTCCGTGTTCCACGCCGCTGGGGTACAGGCATGGGCTGGGGCCAGGCTCTTGTTTTCTGGTTTTGGGGTCCCTGTGTCTGGGGTCCCTTTGTAATTGACTTTTCTTGTCCCTTGCCATCGAGGCGGGGGTGCTGGACCACTGTGCAGCGGTCCCTGCTGCTTGGATGAATGAAAGGATTCGTTGGTCTTGGGGCCATCCCACCATCCCACCGTTTCCTGTGTACCCATCTTCCTGTTTCAAAACTTGTCTCCAGAGTACTGTGCATGGAAGGGTAATTCTTAAGTAGGACACCATGTGTTTACAATATAGATTAAAAGGTCTTTTATTTTTAAAAAATGCACAAAAACTTTTGAATTTTCCTGAAAATGAGCCTTTTTTAGTGTGTTCTTTATTATAGATAGAAGAGGTACAAAGAAAATGACAAGAACGGCTCACGGAAAACTTGAGAGCTGTTAGCAGATCCTGGATGGGAAGCCCAAGGTAAATACAGATGACATTTAATCTCAATTCAGTAAGAATTACAAACTTCCTGCTTCATGTAAGCAGGGTTGCATTCCCAGGAGGCTGGACTGTGGTACCTGGACTCTTCTATACCGTCCTGGATGATGTCACCTGCCAGCCCAACCCCAGCAGCAGGTAGGGGAGGCTCCAGGGGACCAGCACACTCTTGCTGAGGAATGTTGGGGTGAGAAGGAGACAGGGGAGGGGAGACCATTGGACCCTGGTGCAGGGGTTCTCTGCCGGGCAGAGGAACTGAAGTCTGGGTGTGTGTTGAGGGCAGCAGCCTTGCAGAGGTGATAGCATGCCAATCTTCGGAATAGGGAGGGGTTGGGTGTCTTGGGGCTTTAGGATCTGGGGCTTGGAGTGGGCAGGGGAAGCATACTTGGAGTGGAACAGAGGAGAGATTTCTTTCATTAATAAGTGTCCTGAAGTGATGTCATTTGAAGTCAAGTTTCAGAATGTGAGCTGCTAGTGGTAGTGTTTCCTCTGAAGAAGAACCTGCAGATTTCCAGTGCAGGTCTGTAGAACAGGTGAGCTGGTCTCAGGAGTGGGTATTTTCTTCTTCACTGGTCATTCATCCCAGTTCAATGAATGGTAGGTATCCACTCTTTTGTATGCTAAAGATTCCCACGTCCATGCACAACTTAATGTTACCAGAAACATTTTGTGTACTTCTTCTTGACTTTTCTTTTAGGTCTTTCCCAATAAGCAGAGTAGCTGTCCAGTGGTGTTCGTCAACACGGTCCCCAGTGTCTATATAGACACTGGGAAAGACCACAGGAGATTCTTTTTGAAGTGCATGATGAGATGACTTTGAGTCCAAATAGAATTCACAGGTGTACAATTAAGTGCTCAAAAGTATTTTGAGGATTTATCCTGGCACCACTATTCTGAGCCTGAGGGGGACCATGACATTCTCAAGTATGAAGGACAAAGGATTCTGCAGTATGATCCTTCAAAGTATCTCTGAACAGAAAAGTGTTATGTGGTGAGAAAAATTTAGCCATATATTGAGATTTGTGTGTATCTTTCCTAGATTGAAGAATCTGGAATTGTTTTAGGTTAGCCTTGATCTGTTAGTACTGTGATAATGGTGAGGACATTGCCGTGCCTTTCCTTATCTGTCTTGCTTCCAGTTTCCTTCTGTATGTAAACTTAAAAAAAAAAGTCATGTGGGAGTGAAGTTCTTATTTTCTCTCACATTCTGTTGTAAATGATGTTTATATTTTGACCAGTTGAAACTTAGATGTGTCAGAGTTGTACACATCCGTGGTAGTTAAATATTAACATGGGTTATTTTAGCTCATTCTGTTCGTGCTCAGTGTTGATAAATGTATCCCTGTTATCTGAATGCTTAGTAAAACACTGTGGTTGGTATTAGAAGTGTATGGAAAGAGTAGCACCGTTGCCTATGATCTGTGGCCTGGTAGTTTTCAGGTCTTGATTGCTGAGTTGAAGGTTTCCGAGCCTCAGGTCAGTTTCTGATGAAGAGCATTTCCTGATAACTTTGCACTCTCATTTCTTTTCTTTTTATGACAGGTTGTGTTGATGAGATGGGACGCCAAGTAGAATAGGAAGGATGATGCTCCAATGCCAAGGGAATGACCCCTAGAAACATCAGGTCTCACACTCAAACCAAGTGTGATCTTGCAGGTGCTGGAGAGAGATTCTGAGGCTGGCCGTGAGTCAGTGGATGGAGAGCCTTGGAGGCCCTGCTGCAATGTAGGAGGCACTGGTTTGCATTTGGGCAGCAAGGCAGTGTGGTCTCTGGTTCAACATCCACTTGGCAGATACCACCAATGCTTGAGGATGGAAGAGAGCCCCCCAGAACTGGGTAGTGCTTGACTCCAGGGGAATGGCACAAACTGGGGGTTAGTTGGGGCCTACATGTGGGGGTTAGAATGTGTGGGGAGGGGAAGTGGTGGGAGGCAGTTCAGGGGCTACTGGCTGAGGAGTAGCAGTTTGAGTCTGGGCATTGGCTGAGTGATTCTTGCAGAGGTTAGAGAATGCCAAGCTTGGGGACACACACCCACTAGGGATATGTGTCCTCGAGGATGTAGGGCCTGCACCTGGGGGTGAGGTAGGGTGGCTGCAGGGTAGGGGAGGTGTTTCATGGTAAATGTATGGGAGTGTTATTTAGAGGGGACCTTCCTTTGCTTATTAAGCATATTGAAACAGTGAGTGTGAAATCCAGGTTCTGAACACCATCTGGCACTGGTTTTTTTCTCCTTATAAGGAGTCTTGTGCAAATGCTCAGTGCAGGGCTTTGCCACACTTGATTCATCTTACTTGTGACTTTTCCCCTGTAGTTGATGGGTTCTTGGTTTCATTTCTTGTATACCAATGACTCTTATAACTTAAAACAAACTCACATTGCCCAAAACGGTTTTTGTATCTCTTCTGCTACTTGGCAGTTTATTTTACCTTTGCCAGTAACCAGTGTCTTCCCACTGGCATTTGTCTTCAAGTTGTATAAGCTGAGTCTTTGGTAACACTTTGCTGTCACAGTCAACGTATCTTAAGGCTCACCCATCTTAAGAGCTACCTTGCCACTGAAAAGTTGAATACGCAGGTGTCCTGATGTAAATGCCAGCATGTTGCACTTCGTACCCCCAATCCCCCGAACAACCACAGCATGCCAAGATGGAGGATCCTACCTTGGTGAGACCTACAGCTCCAGGAGCAAAACCTCTTCCCTGTTTGTGCTTGAAGGGAAGAAGGAGCCCTCAATGTTGGCAGCTGGCTTCCGAGCATGGAGCAGGGAGGCCCGGCAGTTGAGAAGCCAGATACTGCAGGAGCTGGAATAGTGTGTGGACCTTCTAAGAGTCCCTGCAGTATAGGCCCTGCGTCAGGGGGAAGGCCTCCAGCAAATTTCACAGGTTGCTTCTCTGGGAGCTCAGCTGTGTGTCTGAAGGTTGTGGGTGCATTTGATCAGTACTGTGAAGTGAACCTTCTCAAAGTCACAAGGAGAAAGAGAAAAAGGAAAGACCAATCTAAGATCAGTGTTAAGAAACGGATGCATAGTGATAGTCTGACTTACTCCTCTATTGAGGTTTGGGCTTGAGAGAACAGGAAGTTGTTATGACCAAGGAAACAGAGCTGTGAATGGATGGGGTCTTTGTATTTTCAGGAGAGTAGAATTGTCTGGTGACTGGTCTTTGGCTAACACCATGCACCCCATTTCCCAGGAACAGGCCTTATAATAATGACCCCGGTAGGTGATCACTGTGTGTGAGTGTTGCATATCGTGCATCAACTGTGCTGCTGATGACATTGACATTCTGCTCATGGGCCGTTGTCTGTCTGTCCCTGTTTTGGCAGCTGTGTTTGGAGATTTGGAAGTTCCTGCACTCTGTTTGCTGGTTAAGACATGATGTTTTTGGTCCTGGTGCATCAGTAGCTGATCAGAGCAGACTGTGTACTTGTATTTATGTTGGAGAACCAGTCTTTGTCCATGGACTTGAGGTTACTTGAGGAAAGAAGCTGTGATGTACTGCAGAATTAGACCAGAAGCAAAGATGACAAAAATGGATATTGAATTGTACTTAGGACAGACATGTCAAAACCCAAGAATCTACCAAAAGATATGAAAACCATGACTGAAGTGAAGAAAGTGAGGAGTCCTGGGATTCTTCTCAGTACCAGCAGCCCTCCACTCACTGCACTCTGTGTTGCCCTCCGGGGACTTATGAATGAGCTGTCTCCATAGCCTCAGTTGATACATGTGCAGTGTACCTCTCCTCTGGCACTTAACTCATCTGATGTTTCTTAGGGCATAGACTTTTGTTTTTAATTTAAGTCCTCATTGAGAGAGAATTCTCAGAAGCTTCAGGGCATTTTTATTTATTCCAAAGTACATTTCATCCTGTAGCTACTGCTTTACCCTCTTACATCTTTGTAACCAGTCAGGTAGCTCATCGCTGTGTGATTTTCTTCCTATTTTTATGTGATCCCCTGTTTGTTCTTCATATTTCTCTCTAGCTTTTGCATCGGAGATAAAACACACAACACTTTACATTCTGCATCTAAATTATTTCACTTATGATATTTTTAGTTCTGTTCATAACTTTGCTGGATGTAGCAGTCTTGGTTGGCAAGTGTTTTTCTTTCAAAGCTTGGAATATTTCATTCCAACCTCCCTTGATCTTAGAGTCCAAGGTGAGAAGTTTGAACTGAGGCATTATAAATAAATATAATCAAACTTATACAAATATAAGTTTATATGAATGTAAATAAATGTGACCTGATGTTTTTCTGGTGTATCTTTCATTATTTCTCCTTCTTTCCTATGTTAGTCATTTTGGTTATGATATGTCTTGCAGGGCTGCTTTTTATAAAAATGTTTTAGTTGTCAGTGGGTCTTTATTTTATTTATTTGTATGTGGTGCTGAGAATTGAACCCAGTGCTTCACACATGCTAGGCAAGCGCTCTGCCATTGAGCCACCATCCCGGCCCCCAGGGCTGCTATTTTCCTTAACCTTTTCTCCTTGGGATTCTGTATGGATTGTGTATGTGTATGACTTATTTGTAATGTTTGAAATTTTTTCTAATGTTATTTCATCAAAAAGTTTAATGCCATTAACCTGAATCTCTATGTTCTTCTCTACCTTTGCCATGATGCTGTCATTGACCTTGGACCCCAAGAAATGGTATTTGCCAGCCATGGACTGAAAGCTTTGAAAATGTGAGCAAAAATAAACTTTCCTCCTTTAAATTGATTTCTGGTGTATTAGTCATATTAATAATTATTAACAGGGAAGGAGATAATTTTTATCAAAATTTTGAGCTTTTGTTTTTCAGTTTATTCTTTTCTAGGTTTTAAGGCTATTTTGAAGAACTCAGTGTATCTCAATTTTATATAAGGTTTACGTTTTCAGTGATACCAATTTTGCTTCAATGTAAGTTTCTCTTCTAACTAAAATTGGACAAAGCTGACTGTAATATAATTTGATCCATCAGACCCTCCAGGAAATGTTCTTAGTAAATATGCATGAACTTATCTCAAATGATTTGGAGAGTTCTTCAGGCTTGGGTGCTTGATTCGAAGAGAAGGAAAATATAAATTAAAAGCTGCAAGTTATAAATGCATTTGGGAACCCACTCACATCCTCCTCAGCTATAATGGTAGTTACTGAGAGGAGTGGCGCAGGACTGATCACACACACACCTGGGACAGGAAGCGGGGTTTATTGTCAGGAGCCTGACAAGGCTGCTCTGCACAAAGCAGGGACAGCAGCAGCAATGCCACCTTTAATTTCCCTTTACGGGCTAGAATCATGGCCACGGTGCCAGGGGCGGGTTTAGTCCTGACTGACAGAGTGAGCATCCTCTGATCTTGTAGAAGGCAAGTTTGTTTCTGGGGAACAGAGACAGGTAGTTTTCCTCTCTCACAGGGGGACAGGGAAAGCGCCATTTCCTTTATCTTCTCCAGGAAAGAACAGGGAAACCAGCATGTCCCCACCTCAGGCTCTGTTAAGTTGTCTCCTGTCTCTCAGAGAACAGGGAGAGACCAGCATGTCTCCAGGCCAGTAGGGTTTATCTCAGGCTGCTTTCCATTTCTTGGGAATAAGAACAGTATTCATAAAGTGGGGGTGGGGAAAAGGACGATGGCTGCAATTATGCTAACAGTTATGTTATAACTTGTTAACCACCTGTGGGAAATTTCACTGCGATGTTCTCATTAAGATTTATCTTGCAACTGTAGATTTAATATTTAGTGATAATTTTCTCAAGACAAATCATAAGCGTGTTTTCCATGGATATTTTGAGAACCATAGTTACTACACAAATTTTAAATATCAGATATTGCCACCTAAATCTACTTTCTGACAGAGTGCCGTAAGTAAATGTGGTATGGATTTGTATGGAAAACTAAATATTTGTACCCAACAGGCAAAATAAAAATTTGATGTGTCTGAATCACAAATATCAAGGTACATTTCTATTGCAGATGTAATAAAATAAGAGATTTTTGACTCCCTCCTTCTTCATACTTATAAACCATTCTTATTTTTTTTAAAAATGATTGTAGTAGAGTGACATGATTTTAAAGAAACTCTTAAAATTATATGAATCACAATTGAATGGCATTCCCTTGTCCCCCATTAGTTCTTGACCATATGACAGAGTGAGAATTCAGTAATGAACTTTCCTGTGGTTGGCAGTATGAGAGTGGTGTAGAAACGGAGGATCTGTCCCTGAACCACAAACATAAATGCTCTTCAACAGGGAGTAAATGCTCATATAATTAGATATCCAAAACTATAAGCTACCATAAATTCTATATTATGTAAGTATTTTAATGTTGCCTTTATAAGGCATATGGATAAGGTTACTTATTTGTTATTCAGAAAGTCCTTCTTAGTACCTCCTTTGCATTTAGCACTATTTTGTTTTATATATATATAAATTTTAGTTGTTGATAGACCCTTATTTTATTTATTACTTATATGTGGTGCTGAGACTCGAACCCAGTGCCTCACGCATGCCAGGCAATTGTGCTACTGCTGAGCCCCAGCCCCAGCCTGCATTTAGCATTATTTTGGATGCTGGAAAATATATAATAGCATTTTGACTCTGGTATTTTTATTTTTTACTTTCAAGATTGGAAAGATTGTTCCTTTCTGTTTTAGGACATGAATATATTTGTATGGATTTTAAAATGGGAATAAGATCCAAAAAGGACCCAACCAAAAAGCACTTAAGCTAGAAAACCACAAACCATTATATAAAGGGTATGAATCATACTGTCTTTAATTAAGTGGGTCTTAGTTTAAAAGGCCAGGGGCTCATCCGGTTTATGAATAGGTTGAGTTCTTTTGTGAGTCTTGATTGTGTTACATATCTATAATATATGCATACATTTGGCATAGTAATATACACACATGCAGAAATACTTATATATGTATAGACATGGAATATGGCTTCCAAGAGACAGAGGGCATAAAATGATTACAGATGTTTGTAGACTTTTGAGCTGAAACATAATCAGTGCCAGTTGGCATTTTTCTTTCCACATCTTTTAGTTCATGCATTATAATTATACATAACGAGATTTTTTGTTGGATATTCATACCTGAACACAATCTAATAATGATATAATTTGGCCAATATTGCTCCCCAGCTCTTCTCCCCTCCCTGCCTGCCTCCCACCCCTGGGTCTGTTTCCTTTACTGATCTCCCTTTGATTTTCCTGAGATAATCCCCCCACACCTTTTTTTTCCTATTTCCTCTCTAGCTTGCCCATATGAGAGAAAAAATATGACCCTTGACCTTCTGAGTTTGACTTATTTTGCTTGACATAATGATGTCCATCCATTTTCCTGCAAATGACATGATTCAATTTTTCTTTATGGATAAACCTCCATGTCACCTCACTTGTCTTAGGATTCCTGGTGTTGGGCACATAGGGAAGCTAGTGCCAGTTCACTGCATTGATGACAGTAATAGCACAGCCCTTCTAACTCCTTCACCTTCAATTTTGGTGTTCCTCCCGTATGCCTGCTGTGATCCTTGTGGGTGATCATTCATCCTGGTGCTGGAATAGTATGACTTGCTGTAAGGATGAAGGACACAAAGCCAGAGAAGGAAACAGATAGCAGTGGGGGGAACTCCATTAGTTTGACTCCATGTCCAAAGTCCCATATCACCTTTTTCCTTGAGAAGAGTGGGTGCCAATTTTAAGCCAGAAAAATGTCCTCAATATGAGAATTGCTTTCATCTTATAAAATTTCATTCTCAGTATCTGTCACAATCAGCATTTTTCAGATATGAACTATAATTCCATATGAACTATAATTTTTTTAAAAAATATTTTTTAGTTGTTAATGTACCTTTATTTTATTTATATGTGGTGCTGAGAATCGAACCCAGTGCCTCACACATACCAGGCAAACATTCTACCACTGAGCCACAACCCCAGCCCTATGAACTATAATTTTGATAATTATTTGATTTTCTCTTCTGGCTGGGCATATGTTAGTATTGTAATAAGTTTCTTCAGTAGTAAATTAGGTGGATTGGATCAAGTGATTTCTAATGCTGCTTTCATCTTTGATACACCTTTTAATCTTTTTCCAGTTATTTGATGTTTTTTCTTCCTGAGCACCTAAAAGCATTTTTTATTCATCCTATTTAGTTTCACATAGCAGTGGAATGCACTTTGACAGATCATACATAAATGGAGTATAACTTCCCATTCTTCTGGTCGTACATGGTGTAGACTCACACTGGTCACGAAGTCATATATGCACATAGGGTAATTATGTCAGATCCATTCTGCTATCCTTTCTACCCCTATTCCTCATCCCTTCCCTTCATTTCCCTCTGCCTGATCCACAGTACCTCTGTTCTTCCCTAGGCACCCCAACCCTTATTTTGAATTAGCATCTGAAAATCAGAGGAAACATTCGCCCTTTGGTTCTCAGGGATTAACCAATTTTGTTTAACATGATATTCTCCAGCTCCATTCATTTACCACCAAATCCCATAATTTCATTCTTCAAGGCTGAGTAATATCTGGTTGTGTGTATATACACCACATTTTCTTTATTCATCTGTTGAAAGCACCTAGGTTGGTTTCATAGTTCAGCTATAACATTGATGTGGCTGCTTCACTGTAGTGTGCTGACTTTAAGTCCTTAGGGTATAAACTGAGAATTGGGATAACTGGGTCAATTCCAAGTTTTCCGAGGAATCTCCATACTGCTTTCCATAGTGGTTGCACCAGTTTGCCTCCCTACCAGCAAAGTATGAGTGTACCTTTCCCTACATCCTCACCAACATTTATTGTGTCTTGTATTCTTGATAATTGCCATTCTGACTGGAGTGAGATGAAATGGCAGTGTAGATTTGATTTGCATTTCTGTAATTACTAGAAAAGAACATTTTTTTTCATGTATTTGTTGATTTCATTTCTTCTGTGAAATATCTGTTCAGATCCTTAGCCCATTTATTGATTGGGCTATTTATTTATTTGGTATGAAGTTTTTCGAGCTCTTCATATATTCTGGAGATTAACGCTGTATCTGAAGTGCATGTGGTAAAGATTTTCTCCCATTCAGTAGGCTTTCTCTTCATGTTATTCTTTTGCTGAGAAGACGCTAAAAGCCTTCTTATTCGATTCTATCCCATTTATTGATTCTTGATTTTCTTGTGCTTTAGAGGTCTTGTTAAGAAAGTAAGTTCCTAAGCTGACATGGTGGAGACCTGGACCTACTTTTTTCTTCAGTTAGCTGCAGGGTCTCTAGGGTGTGGTGCCTAAGTCCTTGATCCACTTGAGTTTTGTTCAGGGTGAGACGTAGAGGTTTAATTTCACTTTGCTACATGTGTGTTTCTAGTTTCCCCGGCACCATTTGTTGAAGATGCTCTCTTTTCTCCAGTGTATGTTTTTGGTGCCGTTTTCTAGTATGAAATAACTGTATTTATGTGGGTTTTTCTCTGTGTCTTCTGTTCTTTACCATTGTTCTGTGTGTCTGTTTTGGTGCCAATACCATGCTGTTTTTGTTACCATGGCTTGGTGGTGTAGTGTAAGGTCGGGTATTGATTGTGATGCCTCCTGCATCATTTTTCTTGCTAATGACTGCTTTGGCTATTCTGGGTCTCTAATTTTTCCAAATGAATTTTATGATTGCTTTTTCTAGTTCTATGAAGAATGTTATTGGGATTTTAAGAGTAATTGCATTGAATTTGTATAGCACTTTGGGTAGTATGGCCATTTTGACAATATTAATTCTGCCTGTCAAGGAGCATGGGAGAATTAGTGACTGTTGTATTCTGCTACCTTTCCTAAAAATGTGATGTGTAACCGATGTGATTCTGCAATCTGTATTTGGGGTAAAAATGGGAGTTCATAACCCACTTGATTCTAATGTATGAAATATGATATGTCAAGAGCTTTGTAATGTTGTGAACAACCAATAATAAAAAAAAGGAGCATGGGAGATCTTTCCATCTTCTAAGGTCTTCTTTAATTTCTTTCTTTTTAAAAATTTTGTTGTAGTTGTAGACAGACAGAATGCCTTTATTTTGTATATAACTAAGGATCGAACCCAGTGCCTGGCACATGCTAGGTGAGCACTCTGCCACTGAGCCACAGCCCAGCCCTAATTTCTTTCTTTAGTGTTCTGTAGTTTTCACAGTAGAGGTCTTTCACATCTTTTGTTCAGTTTATTCCCAAGTATTTTATTTTCTTGAGTCCTATTGTGAATGGGATAGTTTTCCTAATTTCTCCTTCATTTGATTTCCCATTGGTATTTAGGTATGTCATTGATTTGGGGTAATTACCCAATAGATTTTGATGCGTCTGTATTCTCATTTATTTCTGAAAAAAAATGTTATTTCTTTCCTGATTTTATCTGTGATCCCATCCTAATTCATTGAGTATTTTAACCACCAGGCATTAAATGGTTTGTTTCTTGTCATTAACTTCTCACTTCATTAGTTTATGATCTTATGGGATGTAAGAAGGTATCTCTCTTTCTTGTATTTACCTTGTACCCAAAAATATGAAGTCTATTTATTTATTTATTTTGGTACTGAAGATTGAACTCGGGGGCACTTGACCATTGAGCCACATCCCCAGCCCTATTTTATTTAGAGACAGGGTCTCACTGAGTTGCTTAGCACCCTGCATTGCTGAGGGTGGCACTGAACTCCAGATCCTTCTGTCAGCCTCCCAAGCTGCTGGGTTTACAGCTGTGCTCCACTGCACCAGGAAATATGAACTATTTTAAAGAATGTTCATTGTTTCATGGAAAAGCAAATAAATTCATGGTTGATGGATCAGAGAATTCATATATGTCTATTAGGTCCGTCTGATTAATATTAGTTAGTTCTGAAGAGGCTGGGTGGCAGGGTTTCCTTCTTGGGTGGGCATGGTACAGAAGCATCTCCCCAAACCTCAGCAGTGTTAAGAGCCTAGAGTGTGGTCATCACAAGGCCTTGTCTGCCACCACAAACTCTGTTCAATGTGTGGCTCCCTCCAATTGTCACTTCCTCCAACCCCCACCATCACCAGTCCACTTTAGTGTACTTTTTGTTTAAAAGCATTGACACAGCTGTTGGGTATATGGCTTAGCAGTAGAGTGCTTCCCTAGCATGTATGAGAACCTGGGTGTGGTGCTCATCTCTTCAAAGAAACTCTTGCCAATGAAGAAGCTCCTCAAGGGAGATCCTGGCTGGTGTGGGCCATATGTGGAGGTCCTGACGTCACAGCCTAGAGAAGCAGAGAGGCCCTGGGTGTCTCCATGCATCTACTGACTTGTTTCACAAGTTTGACTTGAGTCCTGGAGGCCAAACTGGGAGTCAGTTATGTAGGTGAGAACAGTGTCCAAATTAGTATGTCGGGCCTCCTTCATTTCAGTGAGTATTTAGGGATAAAACAAATTAAGTACGATAAATGCCATGAAGGAGGGTCTGTAAAGGACCTGAACCGGGTGTTAAGCTTTCAGGATCCAAGACTGGCTTGCTTCTGAGTGAGGCTTCATCATCCTGTGATGGGCAGGGAGAGTGGGTCCAAACCTGTAAGGAGCCAGGTGGAACCAGAGGCATTGGAGCAGGGGCAGGGATATGAAATAAAGCCCTAGGCCCTGCAGGGAGGGAACCAGGCACTCCAGGCCATGCCCAGCCACAGAGCCCTGTCCCCGGAGCTCATACTGCCAAGGCCAACTCGGCTGGAAGAGGCTGCACTGCACTGCAGCGGAGACTCTCCTTGGAGTTCCCGAGGTCCGGCGAGTGCTGTGCACCTCCTAGACTCACCCCAATTCTGCTCCTGCATTCTTGCTGTCCTCCAGGAGGGCAGACACGCCCTCCTCTCCACGCCCTAGCGTGGAACTGGGCAGAGAGCTGCAGGTAGGGAAGCTCAGTGTGCAGCGTGGTGTGTGTGTGGTGGTGGAGGATTAGGCCCTGGATGCAGAAGTGTTAGGGACCCAGGAGCTGGACGGGGTACTGCAGCTCCCCCTACTGGACAGAAGAGCCAGGCGCAGAGCACAGTGCAGGGGGCGGGCCCACCAGGAGCCAATCACCCACGGCCAGGCAGATTGTGGCGCGTGACCGTGCGTGTGTGCCCACGCACTTGTGTTTACCAGTGTCTCCCAGCAACGACTGTTTTGCCCGAAGGCTGCGGATAGCTAATGGAGGAGCCTCCTTGGTAGGTCGCTGGACACAGGCAGTTGACCACGTCTGCAGGAATGGCCAGAGCCTGGAAAAAGTTTGTTTATTTAAGCCTTGGGACCAAGGTTATTGGATATAACCCCCTTGGCAAGATCCACCAGGCTGCCAAAAATTGTGAACTGAAAAGAATTGAACGCTATCTGGGACGCGGCTGTCATGTTGATGATACTGACCAAAAAAATAGGTAATAAGGTCTGGAGGCCAGGGGCTGAGGGGCACAGGGCCAATGGGGGAAAGCTGGGCTGTTGGAATGGAAGCCTGCTCCATCCAGGCTGTGCCGGTGGGGGCAGAGCAGAAGGGAGACCGGTTCTCCTTTCACCAGGATGTTTGACTTTAAATACCCATGGAGTCCTCGATATCCAGGACCTGCAACCTTTGGAGGTCCGGTGCCCAGGACTTCTAATGGGCAAATAAACAAAAACGAAACTTCAACTGGTTTCCCATACACTTAAAATTTCCCTATAGGGTGACTGACTTTAAAAAAAAAATAGATATACACAGCAGCTGTTAATGTGCACATTTTCAAAAGCATGAAGAAAAGTGTATGAGAAAAGTATTCTCATAATACAGCAACACCAGGGCTAAGGAAAGTTTTCAGATACGATATCTGTTGTGTCCTGAGGGCCTTACAAGACTCTGAATTGGGAAGATGTTTCCATGTTCATTCTTGTTTTGTTTTAAAAATTATTTCACACTAGTTTATTTAGGGGTGTGACTTTCACCCCTAAACTAAGCTTTTACTTATTTCTCACATGCTCCACTCACTAGTTCATTAAATCCTGAAGGATAACTTGGTGTCATCCTGATCATCCAGCCATCTTCATAACAGCACTTGTTGACAATCCCTGAATTTTCTGCAAATACTTCCTTAACTGCAGGTACTTTTCCAGAGAGAGGACACTAGACTCACTAGCAGCTTTCACACTTTCCAAAGCACCAAACACAACATGCCTTTTCAATTTTGTCACCACATCGGGCACACTACACTAAAAAAGCATCTGCGAAGAGCTTCCTGCACAAAATTGCAAATTGCTGATTCCACTGTTCCAGTATCCTTTCTTGTAGTTATCCATTACTGAGTATGTGTTCAAGCAGGTAGAGCAGAGCATTGGTTGAGAGCATCCAGGCATTGCAGGCTCTCAGTCACTAGGGCCAAGGGAGCAGCACACAAAGGGTGCCTATCCTGCAGAGATGCGTGCTGCTGCCCTTGTCCTACCCTGTTCTGAAGAGACTAAGGATGTCAAAGGGAGGCCCTGCTGGTGGTTTGTGCATAGGAATACTCGTTGACCCAAAGTGTGAGCTCTTTCTGAGGTTATCGATTTCACAAAAACCAAATAAAAATATCAGTACATTTTTGAGTTCCACACGCAGTCCTTTAGGGTCATGATGACCTAAGGAAATGTTTGCAGTGAACAAAGACTTGTCATTCTATGTATCAAAATACATTATTAACTTTCACAAATTACTTGTTCACCAATGGCCAAAAGTTTAGGGACTGGAATAGGATAAAAAGAATACTCAAATATCTGGAAGAGTAAAATGGAATTTGGTAGGTAGCAGCTTGCACAATTTCAAATGATGCACAGAAGTTTCCATCAAGTCATCTATTTGGGGAGCATTAAACAGCTAAAACCTTAATAGCCCAATGCTGCTGCTCTTTATTCTCAAACATTGAAGCTGAGAAATGTATTTCATTTGTTAGACTTAAATTTCTTCTCTTACCAAGGATACTAAATATTTTTTTTCTATTTCATATGTCACTGTCACTTGATCATCTGTAAAAGAGTACTTTGATTTAAATTAGATTCCAGGGTTGGAAATGTAGTTCAATGTTAGAGCACTTCTTGTCTGGCAAGCTCAAGGGTGAGGGTTCAGTCCCCAGCACAACATCATCATCAGCAGCAGCATAATAGATTTTAAAAAGAGAGGTAGAACAAAAAGAAGTTTTCTTTTCAATTCATTTTTTCTTAGAACAGTCTTTGCCAGCATAAAGAAGCATTTGTATTTTCTTCTAGTAAACTTGTATATAGAAGTTCTATAGTACATTTCATCTATTGTAGATATTAGTACACATACATTTCATTTCATATATGCAACTATACTTTGCCTCTACTTTTATAATATGTTTTGATAAAGATTGCATGGAGGTTTCCTACTGATTTACAAAAATATGGCCTACATAATATGAATCTATTTGAAATGGGATCAAATTATGGAATTTAGAATTTGGCATTTAAATAGTTTTCTTTATACCATAAAAATCATGTTCTCATGGGAATTTTTGTAAGCCTGATTAGGTTACTCATTGCTATAAGTGGATAAATTATTGCTAGAAGTAGATAAGTCATGGATGTTATAAGCTGTCCTATGTACTACTCTTCAGCTTTGTTCCTTAAAAATGAAAATGATTTAGTCTTTCATGATGCTAAAAATAATCCGTGTAGATCAGCATAAAACTTGTTGATACACAAAATTTATGAATTACATTTTGCCTAAAATTATAAATAAGTTTTAAGTAGCAATTAAAGTGGAACCAGATTAAAAATAATTTTGAAAAGTAGCTAAGCATTATGTTACCAGGATGATCATTACAAGTCAGAATATATTTTTAATATTATTTTTATTGGAGTTTATAGTGACGCATAGTAGTTGTGTTCATACCAATAAAATCATACATGCATGGAATTCCAGTTGAGTTCATGATCCCCTCTTTTCCCTCCTGTCCTCCTCCTTCTCCTCCATTCTCCTCCTGTTTCCTGGGCTTCCTTTCACCTGTCAATTTATTTATATTTGATTGCTTCTTTCTACTTACACATAAAAGCGTAGTTCCCTGTAGTATATTTATATATGCATATAACATGATTCTTAAAGAATTCCTTCTTCATTGCCTTCCCTTCCCTATTCCCACTCTGCCTCTCAATCTCCTTTTTTTACCCTAATGATCTTCCCTATGTCTTGATATTTGTTCTTACCTTCTCTTTTTCTTAACTTCCACATATGAAACATTTGACCTTTGAGTTTCTTAATAAGTTAAACTTATTTCACTTAGCATGATATTTTTTGTTTCCATCCATTTACCAGCATATGCCATAATTTATTCTTTATGGCTGAGTAAAACTCCATTGTATGTATGTGCAACACAATTTCTTAACTCTTTCACCTATTGACAGGCACCTGGGTTGATTTTGTAATTTAGCTATTGTAAATTGTGTTCCTATAAACACACATGTGGCTGTATTACTATACTAGGCAAACTTTATTTTAGTAATTTTGGGAAAATACTGAGGTGTGGGATAGCTGGTTCATGTTGTGGTTCCCTTCTTAGATTTGGGGGAATCTCCAAACTGTTTTCCAGAGTGGTTGTACTAGTCTTGCAGTCCCACCAGCAGTGTACAAGTGTGCCTTCCCCCAACACCCTTACCAGCCTGTATTACTGTTTGTGTTCTTGATCATTACCATCTTGGCTGGAGTACGATGAAGATGAAGTCTTAATGTAGTTTTGATTTGCATTGACCTAATTGCTAGAGATGTAGATGAGCTTTTCATATTTTTTAGACATTGTGGGTTTTTTTTGAGAAATTTATGTTCAGTTCTTTTGTCCATTTATTGACTGAGTTTGTTTTTTGGTGTTAAGTTTTTTTTTAATATTTAGTTTTTAGTTGTAGTTGAACACAATACCTATACTTTATTTATTTTTATGTGGTGCTGAGGACTGAAACCCAGTGCCTTGCCTGTGTTAGGCAAGTGCTCTACCACTGAGCCACAACTCCTCCAGCCCAGTGTTAAGCTTTTTTGAGTTGGTTATTTATGTTTATTAATCCCCTACTAGTGGATTAGCTGGCAAAAATTTTTCTCCAATTCTGTAGGAAGAATATATTTTTGTATTGAGCTTTCTAACATAAATAATAAATATCTTTTATCTTATAATAAGAGAAGACATAGAGACCAATTAAGAAAAAGCAATATAGTTTACTCAAAATCTATATCTTTTAATTCAGAGCCCATTATCTTTGTGACCCTCTTGGAGCAGGAATGCCTGACATTGGTATCTGGGATTCTGATTCCATAAAGAGAAGATAATCAAGAGGACTTGTGTAACATGGAGGAAACTTCCATGTCACTGGAAAGCTCTCAGAACTCTATCCCTGCAATTTGAATTCTTCACATGGGAATTTTTCCTGTGAAAAATCAGTGTCAAATAGGGGTTACGCAATGATAAAGCTGTTTCTGTAATACTGGACATGCAATGCACAGTTCTGTAAATTTTATCTAATAGTGAAACAAAGAATCTTTCTGATGAGTCTTGGTATTTCTGGAAAAGTAGACATTCTTCAGAATCTGATTGATACACCCTACGAATGAGTTGAAAATTTGGCTCATTAATCAAATACTTAAATCCTTTACTAATATGTGTTAAGGAATGGGTCTTCTGAGATAGAAGATATAGATAACGTCCTCAAGATGCTCTTGGTTGAGTTGGGTGCGGGTTACATAACTCCAAGATGCCATGATGAATGCTCGACAGAGGCAAAGATCCGTGGAAACAGTAAATGTCTGAAGCAGTTTTGGAAATGACTGGAGTTCATGTGGCCACTCTAGGCACAGGAGAGGCATTTCAAATTGAAAGAGCAGCACTTATGGAAGAGAAGAGAGTGGCTACTCTTAATTTACATTATTATTATGTGCTTATATTCATACAGTATTTTGTAAGGTTAAGTTTAGTTGAGAAGAATTAATTTTGAGAATAAACTATTTTTGTTGTTTTTCAGAGTGGCCAAACACCACTTTTATTCGCCATAAAGAAAAAGAGACAGATGATGGTAGAATTTTTTATTAACAATAAAGCAAACATACACGCAGTTGATGATAAGGGAAGGTATAGTACTTTATTGGTTTTTTTTTTTTGAAAAAACTTAATTTTGTAGTAAAAATCACTTAAGTTAATCTATTAAATTAATGGGAATGATATAATCATTGGAATATATGTGTGAATATAGGTGGAATATATGAACAATGAACTACAATTAGGGAGAAAAGCAGTTATTGAAACTGAGTAACACAAATAAGAATATATGGTGTGAGTCACCTGCCCTGATAATTATTGGCTGATGATTAGTATTTGATTTTGTTGATCACATGATCTTGTGTTAGCTAGAGTTTTCATTTTAGTTTTGTAAAATATGGACTTTTAGTTTGCTTTGTTAGTATTGGATTTTTTGAACTTTCTGTTATATTTTCTCTTCTCCTGGTATAGTTTTCTTTTGGAAATGCTGTGTTGAGCATAAACAGACATTGAAAGTAATTTCGTCCTTTGGATGACTATTTGCTTTAAATTACTTTGTAGAATATTGATTTTAGATTATTTCTGAGTGTTAATTGCTATTGAGTGATTTTATTTTTAATTGGCATGGACAAAGGAAAGAAAATAACTTCAAAGGGAAAAAATATTTCCTTTAATGAAGATAAGATATAGGTGGGTGATAAAGAAAGAAGAAAGAAGCTTTACATTCACACATGACTGGATTGCATTCCTAGCTTTCCAAGTTGCAAAATGTGTGACCTTGAAAGCAATCCTAAATATGGGTAATGACTAAATATGTTTCCTGATATGAAAAAGAGGATAACATATGCTTGAAAGCTGGTTGCCAGATTGTACATATAGCACTGATTTCAATGCCTGGCAAATGCTTCTCCAAGTGAATGACTGAAGCAATAATGACTGTTATTACCACAGTGCTACTGTTATCATGTTAGGCCTGCAAATAGCTTTTTTACTTCTTGACCTTTGGCTGACTGTGAGTTACAATGTATTACATCATCCTAGGAAGAAAAGGGAGGTTTTCTCATTGAAATCTTTGCCAACTCCAGATGAATGACATCATCATAGTTATTGTCTTTATTTTCCTCTTAGACATACAAATGACTTTCAAAGATAAAGATATGATATCTTCCAAGATGTTTATGTCTGTCAGTGTATGTAAAGCAAGATATCAAATTGGTAAAATGTAGTAAATTGGCTATTTAAATAAATTTATTAAAATGCCTAAGGTTGAAGTTATCTCTCTTATTTTAGAACCGCCCTCATGTTTGCTGTGGAACATAAATCAACACAGATAGCTGAGCTGCTTCTTCAATGTGGTGTTAATGTATCTGCTTCAGATAAGTGTGGACGGATTGCCTTGTCTTATGCCATTGCTAGTGGCAGTACTGTGTAAGTGTTTACATGACAGTACTAATCAGCATTAGATGTAGATCCACAATAGTTACACCTGTTGCATCTCACACATGAAGTGAGACTTCATAGTGTAACTATGTAAGAAACAGTAGTGAGTTAGGACAGCTGCTCAATGTAGCCTAAAAGTAGTGATGAAAGTTTGAGCAAAGAGGAGGGAGGACCGGGGAGGGGAAATGGGGGCAGGAAAGATGGGTAGAATGAGGTAGACATTATTACCTAGGTACATGTATGACTGCACCCATGATGCAATGCTACATTGTGTACAATCAGAGAAATGAAAAGTTGTGCCACAGCTGTGTACAAGGAATCAAAATGCATTCAGCTGTCATATACATAATTAAAATTTAGAAAAATTTTAAAAAGTAATTACGCGTGCATGAGTCACCTGCAGGGTTTGTTATCTCTCTCCTCCCTTTTCCTCCTCTTCTCATACATGCAAGGAAATTGTTCTAGCACCAAGGTACACCACTAGCCAATACATTAGGACTTCTGCTAGAACTGACCTTGCAGTCTCGTAGAGAGTAGCTTTACTACATGTTCTCACTGATCCATCCCTGAGTCTTCATGGTAATACACACTTAGACTCAAAAAGTTACAACACTCTTTTTAGTTCTCATGCACTCATGCTTTTTTATTTAACCATTGTTCCCAAGCAGCAGCACTCTGCTTTGACAGCTTGGCCTGTATCTTTGGCCAACACACAATAAATGCTCTGACCCTGTCCCCCTTTTAGGAACCTTATATAGAACCCCCATATTGAATTTTCTTTTTCTGGTGCATTATCCTTTGAGGACTTTGTCTTTTCTGTTAGAAAATTGAAATCATTAAAAGCTATCAGAGAACTTCAAGTAAAGTCACTGAAAGAGATCAGAGTTTTCTACCATCTTGGTTAACAGATATGTACCTGGAAACCTTCCATCCCTTGAAATACATTTCCTTGACTGCAAGGGGCCCCATAGCACTATTTCCTAAGGTGGATGCCAATTTTTATTGGCACCTCTAGTGGTTGGTTTTCCCGAATCATGAAAATTTCCTAAGCTGTTGGAATCACTATCTAAAGTTTTCAGCATATATTAAGTTCTTCCCCAAACGAAGAGATTAAGCAGATTCATTGAATCTCAAGAGAGCTAAGCCCCATGATGACTCCTCAGTATTCATTGTGTTGAAGAGGATTTTTTGTCTTCCAAGGCAGTTGGAGATCAAGGTGGGGATGTAGCTACTCTTACAAAGGTCTGCCGATTTGGTTCAACTAGGTAGAGAAGAAATAGTTGTCCAAGCCAGTCCTTGGCATTTGTTAATTTCTTGCCTTTGTTATTGATGAGTCTCAAAAAAGGGGATGATTATAATCTCTAAGGAGATATTTGTAAATAAAATTGTAAATTACTTAATCGATGATTTGCTCTGATTTACAAAGCACAAAGAGTACCAATGATAATGATAATTAAGACTCAAGCATTTTTTAAAAAATAATTTTAACATTTGAATATTAGAACCTGTAAAAATATACAATGGTTTTGAGATTCTAAATAGTTAAATATGCCATTATTTTACTATTTCTTTCAATATTCTTAGTAAATCTTTATTACAACCTGGTGAACTAAAGTCATACAACCCTTACTTTTTAGAAATTCTTAAGCCTAAGAGAAAGGACTTTACAAGAACAAGGAGCTATTGTTTACAGAGGGCATTTTCTGAGTTCAGTCTACACTAGTTAATATATTTACCTGTGTTGCTCTCAATGATCATTTTAAATTTTTTTTTTTCTTTAAAAAGTATGGATTCAGTGGCATGTGCATTCACCCCAGCTACTTGGGAGCCTAAGGCAGGACAATTGCTTCAGCCCAGGAGTTTAGGATCAGCCTGGGCATCAGAACAAACATTGTACAAATAATTTTCTTTTTTTATTTCTTTTTTAGTTTTAGGTGGACACAATATCTCTATTTTTTACTTTTATGTGGTGCTGAGGATCAAACCCAGCACCATGCGTATGCCAGGCGAGCACGCTACCGCTTGAGCTGCATCCCCAGCCCCACAAATAATTTTCAAGTTAATAAAATGTCTATAAGGCTTACAAATTTGGAGAGCATATGAAAAAGTTCTGATACTAGATCTAAAACTCTATACAAAGTATTCAATTATATTTGGCCAGTGTTTTCATATGATTATTAAAATACCAATTTTATTACTTTTTTCAAATATAGCAACAGGAACTTAATTCTTCAATATATGAAAGCAGAATCTAGAACATCAGCAATTTTCAGTTCAGGTAAGACTTACAAAAGTGAGTTACTCTTGGTGTTTATGCCCTGTATTTAAAAAAAAAAAGAGTAAGGAAGTTTTGATCACAAAAGAACAATGGAAAAAAATAAATCTTTAAATTCCATTCATAGTTTTCTTAATTTCCTTCTTGATCATCTAGAATCCAGAATTATTTAGCAATTAATTGTAGAAAAATTATCTAAATGATATTATCTGAATAAATTTTACATTAATTTTGAACCCTGAAATTTTATGGCTTTGCATAAATAAGAAAAATATTTTTAAATTAGTGTGTTTCCTATATGGTGACATTATAGCAAATTGGACTTGTTATAAAAACAGGTGTTCTTATCAACTATTAATATCAACTCCTATTGTGGGCACAAGTTAGTGGATTTCACAGTGATATTTCTATACTCACACACAATAATTGAATCCTGACCACTCTGCCTACTTCCAGTTTTCCCCCTCCCCAGTTACCTTCCCTCTTCTTTAATAATCTCTCTTCCATTTTCTAGTCATTCATATTTTCTTCCCAGATTCCACATGTTAGGGAGAGCATGTGATACTTGGATTTTTGTTTTGATTTTTTTTAACCTTAACATGATGACCATCCTTTCCATTCATGTTATAGTTTTTGTCCTTGTTTACTTTTAAACATTTTTTTATCCAGTGTTTGAAATATACCATTTCATGCTATCCTGAATCTTAAAGGTTCTACTCAGAAATCTAATATTTTTTCTGATGTGTTTATAATTTCTTTGGCCCTTTCTGTAGATTTCAGTTTACCTTTGGTAATTTTATAGACTAATTTTCTGGTCATGTCCACTTGGGATTCTAAAACCTTATTATGCCTGGATGTTCATGACTGTCACCAGATTTAAGAAATAATTTCTTTTATTCACGGAGAAAGCTTGCATTGTCTATAGCCTGTACCTCTCCTCCATTGTGTGTACCAGTGATTCATAAGAGTACTGTCTATGAATTGTGTTCAGTGGGACTGTAAGTTGTTTACAATTCTTCTGATTGTTGTTAGTATTGTCTGAATGTGTTATTTTGTCAACTTCAAACTCTGATATTTTTTTCTTTCACTTGATGTACTCTATGGGTTTGACTTCAACTAGATATTTTTATTTGAGGTATGGAGCTCTTTATTTTCAAGATTTCTAATTGATTCTTTATCAGAATCTGTATTAAATTGTTCTTTCATGTCCTGCACTGTTTTCCTTAATTTACTCAGTTTTTCTTTGTTTCATCTTTGAATTAATTCATTATTTTTAACATTCTTTAGAATTTTTTTTCTGGCGCTTTCTCTTTTTTTTTTTTTTTTTATTGGTTGTTCACAACATTACAAAGCTCTTGACATATTATATTTCATACATTAGATTGACATGGGTTATGAACTCCCAATTTTACCCCAAATGCAGATTGCAGAATCACGTCAGTTACACATCCACAATTTTACATAATGCCATATTAGTGACTGTTGTATTCTGCTACCTTTCCTATCCCCTACTATCCCCCCTCCCCTCCCCTCCCATCTTCTCTCTCTACCCCATCTACTGTAATTCATTTCTCTCTTTGTTTATTTTCCCATTCCCCTCACAACCTCTTATGTGTAATTTTGTTTAGCAATGAGTGTCTCCCTTCATTTCCATGCAATTTCCCTTTTCTCTCCCTTTCCCTCCCATCTCAAGTCTCTGTTTAATGTTACTCTTTTCTTCCTACTCTTCCTCCCTGCTCTGTTCATACTTGCTCTCATTATATCAAAGAAGACATTTGGTATCTGTTTTTTAGGGTTTGGCTAGCTTCACTAAGCATAATCTGCTCTAATGCCATCCATTTCCCTGAAAATTCTATGATTTTGTCATTTTTTATTGCTGCATAGTACTCCATTGTGTATAGATGCCACATTTTTTTTATCCATTCGTCTATTGAAGGGCATCTGGGTTGGTTCCACAGTCTAGCTATTGTGAATTGTGCTGCTATGAACATCGATGTGGCAGTGTCCCTGTAGCATGCTTTTTTAAGGTCTTCAGGGAATAGTCCGAGAAGGGCAATAGCAGGGTCAAATGGTGGTTCCATTCCCAGCTTTCCCAGGAATCTCCAAACTGCTTTCCAAATTGGCCGCACCAATTTGCAGTCCCACCAGCAATGTACAAGTGTACCCTTTTCTCCACATCCTCGCCAGCACTTGTTGTTGTTTGAATTCATAGTGGCTGCCAATCTTACTGGAGTGAGATGGTATCTTAGGGTGGTTTTGATTTGCATTTCTCTGACTGCTAGAGATGGAGAGCATTTTTTCATGTACTTGTTGATTGATTGTATATCCTCCTCTGAGAAGTGTCTGTTCAGGTCCTTGGCCCATTTGTTGATTGGGTTATTTGTTATCTTATTGTCTAGTTTTTTGAGTTCTTTGTATACTCTGGATATTAGGGCTCTATCTGAAGTGTGAGGAGTAAAAATTCGTTCCCAGGATGTAGGCTCCCTATTTACCTCTCTTATTGTTTCTTTTGCTGAAAAAAAACTTTTAAGTTTAATTAAGTCCCATTTGTTGATTCTAGTTGTTAACTCTTGTGCTATGGGTGTCCTATTAAGGAATTTGGAGCCCGACCCCACAATCTGTAGATCTGAGCCAACTTTATCTTCTATCAGACGCAGAGTTTCTGATTTGATATCAAGCTCCTTGATCCATTTTGAGTTAACTTTTGTGCATGGCGAGAGAAAGGGATTCAGTTTCATTTTGTTGCATATGGATTTCCAGTTTTCCCAACACCATTTGTTGAAGATGCTATCCTTCCTCCATTGCATGCTTATAGCCCCTTTATCAAATATAAGATAGTTGTAACTTTGTGGGTTAGTCTCTGTGTCCTCTATTTTATACCATTGGTCCACCCGCCTGTTTTGGTACCAGTACCATGCTGTTTTTGTCACTATTGCTCTGTAATATAGTTTGAAATCTGGTATCGCTATACCGCCTGATTCACTCTTTCTGCTTAGAATTGCTTTTGCTATTCTGGGTCTTTTATTTTTCCATATGAATTTCATGATTGCTTTATCTATTTCTACAAGAAATGCCGTTGGGATTTTGATTGGCATTGCATTAAATCTATAAAGAACTTTTGGTAATATCGCCATTTTGATGATGTTTGTTCTGCCTATCCATGAACAGGGTATATTTTTCCATCTTCTAAGATCTTCTTCTACTTCTCTCTTTAGGGTTCTGTAGTTTTCATTGTATAAATCTTTCACCTCTTTTGTTAGGTTGATTCCCAAGTATCTTATTTTTTTTGAGGTTATTGTGAATGGAGTGTTTTTCCTCATTTCCATTTCAGAAGTTTTGTTGCTGATATACAGAAATGCCTTTGATTTATGCGTGTTGATTTTATATCCTGCCACTTTGCTGAATTCATTTATTAGTTCTAGTAGTTTCTTTGTAGACCCTTTTGGGTCTTCTAGGTATAGAATCATGTCATCTGCAAATAGTGATAATTTAAGTTCTTCTTTTCCAATTTTTATGCCTTTAATTTCTTTCGTCTGTCTAATTGCTCTGGCCAGTGTTTCGAGAACTATATTGAATAGAAGTGGAGATAGGGGGCATCCCTGTCTTGTTCCGGATTTTAGAGGGAATGCCTTCAACTTTTGTCCATTCAGAATGATGCTAGCCTGAGGCTTAGCATAGATAGCTTTTACAATGTCAAGGTAAGTTCCTGTTATCCCTAGTTTTTCTAATGTTTTGAACATAAAGGTATGCTGTACTTTGTCGAATGCTTTCTCTGCATCTATCGAGATGATCATATGGTTCTTATCTTTAAGTCTATTGATGTGGTGAATAACATTTATTGATTTCCGTATGTTGAACCATCCTTGCATCCCAGGGATGAATCCTACTTGATCATGGTGCACTATTTTTTTGATATGTTTTTGTATTCGATTCGCCAGAATTTTATTGAGGATTTTTGCATCTAGGTTCATTAGAGATATTGGTCTGTAGTTTTCTTTCTTTGAGGTGTCTTTGTCTGGTTTCGGGATCAGGGTGATGTTGGCCTCATAGAATGAATTTGGAAGAGCTCCCTCTTTTTCTATTTCCTGAAATAACTTGAAAAGTATTGGTATTAATTCTTCTTTAAAGGTTTTGTAAAACTCCGCTGTATACCCATCCGGTCCTGGGCTTTTCTTGGTTGGTAGTCTTTTGATGGCTTCTTCAATTTCATCTATTGATATTGGTCTGTTCAGATTGTCTATATCCTCCTGACTCAGTCTGGGCAAATCATATGACTTAAGAAATTTATCGATGTCTTCACTATCCTCTATTTTATTGGAATATAGATTTTCAAAATAATTTCTAATTGTCTTCTGTATTTCTGTAGCATCTGTTGTAATATTGCCTTTTTCATCCCGTATGTTAGTAATTTGAGTTCTCTCTCTTCTTCTCTTCGTTAGCATGGCTAAAGGTCTGTTGATCTTATTTATTTTTTCGAAGAACCAACTTTTAGTTTTGTTAATTTTTTCAATAGTTTCTTTTGTTTCAATTTCATTAATTTCCGCTCTGATTTTAATTATTTCTTGCCTTCTGCTACATTTGCTGTTGTTTTGCTCTTCCTTTTCTAGGGCTTTGAGTTGGAGTGTGAGCTCATTTATTTGTTGGTTTCTTCTTTTTTTGAGGAATGACCACCAGGCGATGAACTTTCCTCTTAAAACTGCTTTCATTGTGTCCCATAGATTCCGATATGTTGTGTCTGTATTTTCGTTTATCTCTAAGAATTTTTTGATTTCCTCCTTTATGTCTTCTGTAACCCATTGATCATTCAGTAACATATTGTTCATTTTCCATGTGATGTAGGATTTTTCCTTCCTTCTTTTATCCTTGATTTCCAGTTTCATTCCATTATGATCAGATAAAATGCATGGTATTATCCCCACCCCTTTATATTTACTGAGGTTTGCCCTATGGCATAATATATGGTCTATTTTTGAGAAGGATCCATGTGCTGCTGAGAAGAAAGTATATCCATTTGATGATGGTTGATATATTCTATATAAGTCAGTTAAGTCTAGGTTATTGATTGTGGTATTGAGTTCTATAGTTTCTTTATTTAACTTTTGTTTGGAGGATCTGTCCAATGGTGAGAGAGGTGTGTTGAAGTCTCCCATAATTATTGTGTTGTGGTCTATTTGATTCTTGAATTTGAGGAGAATTTGTTTTGTGAATGTCGCAGCACCATTGTTTGGTGCGTAAATATTGATAATTGTTATGTCTTGTTGGTGAATGGTTCCTTTTAACAGTATATAATGACCTTCTTTATCCCTTTTGATTAACTTAGTCTTGAAGTCGATTTTATTCGATATGAGGATGGCCACCCCTGCTTGCTTACGAGGACCATGTGCGTGGTATATTTTTTCCCATCCTTTCACCTTCAGCCTGTGTATGTCTTTTCCCATCAGATGTGTCTCCTGGAGGCAGCATATTGTTGGATTTATTTTTTTAATCCATGATACCAGCCTATGTCGCTTTATTGGAGAGTTTAAGCCATTAACATTCAGAGTTACTATTGATATGTGGTTTGAACTTCCATCCATGTTTGATTGTTTATCCTTTTTTTTAAAAAAAAAAATTTAGTTTGTCTCTCCATGATTGTCTTTCCCCTTGCCCTCTGTCTTTACTGCGGCACTTCCCACTGATGGTTTTGGTTATTGTTTTTCATTTCTTCCTCGTGTAGTGTTTTGCTCAAAATGCTTTGCAATGCTGGTTTTCTGGCTGCAAATTCTTTTAACTTTTGTTTATCATGAAAGATTTTTATTTCGTTGTCATACCTGAAGCTTAATTTTGCTGGATACAGAATTCTTGGTTGGCATCCATTGTCTTTCAGTGTTTGAAATACATTGTTCCATGACCTTCTTGCTTTCAGTGTCTGTGATGAAAAATCCGTGGTTAACCGTATTGGTTTACCCCTAAATGTAATCTGTCTCCTTTCTCTTGTAGCTTTTAATATTTTCTCTTTGTTCTGTATATTGGATATCTTCATAACAATGTGTCTTGGCGTTGGTCTACTGTGATTTTGTGTGCTCGGTGTCCTGTATGCATCTTCAATTTGTATATCTGTTTCCTTTTTTATTTCTGGAAAGTTTTCTGTAATTATTTCCTTCAGTAAGTTTCTCATTCCCTTGGTTTGAATCTCTGTACCTTCTTCTATCCCGATGACTCGCAAGTTCGGTTTCTTAATGTTATCCCATAATTCTTGGATGTTTTTCTCGTGATTTTTTACCAGCCTTTCTGAGTTGGCTAGACTCTTTTCAAGATGGTGTATTTTGTCTTCATTATCTGATGTTCTGGTTTCTACTTGCTCCACTCTGTTAGTGATACTCTCAATTGAGTTTTTAATTTGGTTTATCGTTTCCTTCATTTCTAGAATTATTGTTTGATTATTTTTTATAGACTCTATCTCCTGATAAAGATGCTTAACTTCTTCTTTTATCTGTTTGTGAAATGCATTCTCAATGTGTTCTTTCGCTGCTTGAATTTGCTGTCTTGTATCCTCTTTAAGGTTCCATTCCATCTGTCTTAGGTGTTCCTTGAGTTCTTTATATGACCATTTTTCTGATGACTCTAGGTCCTCCTGAATATTTAGGCTGTCCTGCGTTGTTTGTACTCCTTTTCTTCCTTGTTTTTTGAAGCTGCTCATGTTGTTTCTTGTTCTGTTTGACTGCTGAGTTACTGTTTACTCCTATAAATTAGTTTGATGCTTGGGAGGAAAGGTATTTGAAGGGAAGGGAAGAAGTCTCTAAAGAGAATGAGAGTAGGCAGGTAGAATTCAAGAAAAAAGGGGGGATAAGAAAAATGAGAAGACTAAAGAAGAAAAAGAATAGGAACTAAAAAAGAAAAAGATTTTAAAAAAATAATAATAATAATAAAAAAAATTTAAGTTAAAATTAGTAGAAAAAAAATTTAAAAAATATTTTGTAAAAAAAAAATTAATAAAACAACAAGAAAGAAAAAAATGAAAATGAAAGAAAAACCTAAATCAAAAAAAAAAAAGGAGAAAAGAAAAAGAAAAAAAAACCTAATAACTGCAGTCTTAGAGTTTGATTAACTTCTCTTCCAGTAGATGGCGCTGTGCCCACCAGGTCAAGTTTCTCCTGTCAATACGCGGGAACCAATCACTGTGCAGCAGCTCCTCCCAGACTGGGCGAGTCTCCAATCCTGAGTGTCTAGGGCCTCCTCTTGTGTCTAGTCACTTCCCACTTTTTCTCTAGCCAGGCCCCTCTCACCACAATACTGGCTACACGCCAAGTCTGCTGCTCCCGGGAGCCCTGTTTTCATGAACGACTGGGCACACTCTTCCAGTTTGCCATTCCCTCAGACCCTAAGCTTGTAGAGTTTGGGGCTGAGAATCCTCAGCGGCTTTTACTTGCCCTCTGGTATCCACTTCCCGTAGGTGGTGCAAGAGGCCTCAGCAATCAGCCCAGGTGGGAGCGGTATTTCCGCTTGCGAGACCCGCACCACCTCTGATTCCCTCGGGCTGGCTGAAGCACTCACAAGAGAGCTGGGAGGTGCCCTTAGGGGAGAGCTGGGAGGGGCTCTTAGAGTTTTCCCGATGTGTGGAGAGGCAAGGCTATGGGATCACACACCTGTTTCAACAAAGTTATCTCCGCAGCAGTCTGATGACACGGTTTCCCTTTGCCGGGAGACTAATTCTACGGGTGGGTCCTTCTCTTCCAAGCCCCGTTTCAAACCTGTGGCCACTACTTATGAAGGCTCGGTAGGCATTTACCTTCGTAGGATGAGAAGGGCTGACCCGTTGTTTCAGCGGGATGAATTAATGCCGAGTCATATCTGTTTGTCTGCGGGAAGCAGGTGACCGGGAGTTTGAATTCAGCGGGCCAGAGCTCAGTGCGTGTTCTCGGATCACTTGGATTTTAAATTGTCGCTCATCTTATCAGCTGTTTCATATAATTCGGCAGCTCAATCGCGCGGTGAAGCGTCTGCTCTGTGGTGCTCTGTGGGAGCCGCTTTCTCTATTGCATTATCTTTGCAAAAAGTTCCTAGAGTTATAAACTGTGAAAGAGTCATACTACCTTGATAAATTTTATCTTCTTACATTTCTAGGTTGAAATTTGTACATCTTCAGGGATATGTCTCTTCCACCTTTATGTGAGGGTTTACTTAGGAAGTAGCCTTCTCTGGATGAAGTGTCCTGTGGTATTGTTTTATTGTATAAAGTTGAATTCATTTCCAAATGGCATCTGTGTTGCAGTTTCCTGTGTCTTATCTGTGATCCGTGAGCTGTTGTCAGTTTGCACTGTCAGTTCTGAGGTAATAATAGCTTTCTGCATCAGTGTTGAGAGTGGAGTCATGTTGGTGGACTAGTGATATAGGCAGTAGAGAATCTGTGGTGGTTCCTCCAAATTTGTCAATAATGTGCTGTCTGCAAGGATATGGGAGAGACCTAGGCTGAGGACCTGCATAATTTTGTAAGAGTTGCTTCATTTATTTCTAGTCTTGCTTTAGGGTGAGTGTCCAGACCACTGAATTTTAGACATGTCTGTCCATTCCTAAACGGGTATATGTTAGGTGGGAGCTTTTTTTTTTTTTTAATCTCCTCTGTTCTTATTTTTATTTTTTTTAGCACCAGTTTTTATTTGTATATATTTAGGTCTATGTAACAGTAGAGTGTATTTTGATATGTGATACATACATGGTCTATAACTTATTCTATTTAGGATCAGAGAACATTTGGCCTTTGGTTTTCTGGTATTGTCTTATTTCACTTAGTATGATAGTCTCCAGTTCCACCCATTTACCAGCAAATGCCATAATTTCATTCTTCTTTATGGATGAGAAATAAGTACTCTATTGTGTCTATGTATCACATTTTCTTTAATTTTTTAAATCTTTTTAAGGGCACCTAGATTGATTTCATAGCTATTGTGAATTGAGCTGCTATAACATTGATGTGGCTGTGTCACTTATTATGTTGATTTTAAGTCCTTCTGAGTAAAATGGTGTTTCCATTCCAAATTTTCTGAGGAATCTCCATACTGTTTTCCAGAGTGCTTGCACCAATTTGCAGTCTCACTAGCAATGGATGAGTGTAACTTTTTTTCTCACATTCTCTCCAGCATTTATTGTTGCTTGTCTTCTTGATAATGCTAAACATTTAAAAAATATATTGACCAATTGTATTTCTTTTTCTGTGAAGTACCTGTTCAGATTCTTTGCCCATTTATTGATTGGGGTTGTGTGTATGTGAAGTTTTTTGAGTTTTCTTTTTGGTGGGGGGTGGTGCTGGGGATTGAACTCGGGGACATTCAACCACTGAGCCACATCTCCAGCCCTATGTTTTGCATTTAGAGGCAGGGTCTTACAGAGTTCTTAGTGCCTCACCATTGCTGAAACAGGCTTTGAACTCTCCATCTTCCTGCCGCAGCCTTCTGAGCTGGTTTTTTGAGTTCTTTATATATCCAGAAGATTAATGTCTCTCTGAGGTGCAGGTGGTAAAGATTTTCTCCCATTTTGTAGGCTTTCTGTTCATGGTCTATCATTTTCTTTACTGTGAGAAAGCTTTTTACTTTGTTATCTTCCCATTTATTGATTCTTGAGTTTATTTGTTGCAATTTAGAAGTCTTGTTGAGGAAGACAGTTTCTAAGCTGACGTGATGGAGAGCTGGGCCTACATTTTCTTCTGGTGAGTGCAGGATCTCTGGTCTAATGCCTAGGTCCTTGATGTACTTTGAGTTGAGTTTTGTGCATGGTAAGAGTTAAGGGATCAATTTGATTCTGCCATATTTATATTTCCAGTTTTCTCAGTACCATTTGTTGAAGAAGCTCTTTTCTGTTAATGTATGTTATTGGTGCCTTTGTCTACTAGGAGATAAGTATATTGTGTGGTTTTGTCTGTCTGATTCATTGGTTTCTTGCCTGTTTTGGTGCCAACACCATGCCATTTTTGTAGCCCTATAGTATAATTTGAGATTGGATATTGTGATGTCTGCCTCCTCCTTCACTTTTCTCACACAAGGATTGTTTTGGATATTCTGGGCCTCTTGTTTTTCCAAGTGAATTTCATGACTGTTTTTTTCTATTTCTATGAAAAATTTCATTGAAATTTTAGTAGGAATTACATTAAAACTATAGTGTTTTGGTAGTATTGCAATTTTGATAATATTAATTCTGCCTATCCATGAACATGGGAGATCTTCCATCTTCTAAAGTATTTTTCAACTTCTTTCTCTAGTGTTTTGTGATTTTCATTATAGAGGTCTTTCACTTCTTAAATTGTTTCCCAAGTATTCTAATTTTTTTGAGCCCATTGTGATTCATCATCTGATGTATAATTATTGTACAGGACCATAATTGATGTGTGAGTGTTAATTCTATATCCTGCAACTATGCTGAGTTGAGTTCTAAAAGTTTTGGGTAGTTTGGGGGGTCTTAATAAGTATAGAATTTTGTCAGCAAATTGAGATGTTTGAGCTCTTCTTTTATTATTCCTATCCCTTTAATTTCTTTTGCCAAACTTCTGTGGTTAGAATTTCAAGAACAGAAGTGGTGAAAGAGGGCATCCTTGTCTTGTTCCAGTTTTTAGAGGGAATGTTTCAGTTTTTCCTCCATTTGGAATGATGTTAGCCTTGGGATTTTTTGGTGTATAGCTTTAAAAATGTTCAGGTATATTCTTATTTATTCCTAGTTTTTCTAGCATTTTGAACATGAGTGGATGCTGTATTCTGTCAAATGCTCTTCATCTATTGAGATAGTTATGTGATTCTTTTTTTAAAGTCTATTGAAAAATTGTGTTTTTTGATTTCTGTAGGTTGGACCAAACTTGCATCCCTGGGATGAACCCCACTTGATCATGGTTCACTATATTTTTAATATATTTTTATATGCAGTTTTCAAGTATTAAGAATTTTTGCATGTATGTTTATCAGGGATATTTGTCTTAAAGTTTTACTTCCTTTATGTGTCTGTTTTTAGCATCAGGATGATTTTTGCTTCATAGAATGGGTTTGGAAGGCAGGATTCCCTCCTTTTCTATTTCATGGAATAATTTGAGGAATATTGATGTTAGTAGTTCTTTAGAGGTTTGGTAGGAATTGCCAGAGAATCTATCTGGTCCTGGACTTTTCTTTATTGCTATGTCAAAATACTGATCCATGAAAAAATAACTGGCTTCAAAAATGCTAGAAATGAGAAAAAGAAATATGCATGAGTTTAAATGTTCATAAATCAATCAGGTCACCACTAAACAGGAAAGGAAAAAAATATATAATTAAAAAAGTAGATCTCAGTGCTTTTGTGGTGCTAGTGATTGAACCCATAGGAGCATGAAATTAAGGCACATTCTCTGTGAGTGGGCTACATTTGTAGCCCTTATCTTCTATTTTTAGTAGTTTGGTTCATCAGTATAGGACATGAGGGATACAGATTACATGCTGAGAAAGTGTGCAGTATATGAAGATCTGCCACTTATGAGGAGGATTGAGAAAATTGACATCATGCTGTATGACCCAGTACTAACTGGACCATCCTGCTCTGCTGGGACCATATAAACTCTTCTCAATGGAATTTGACAATCTCAAGAAGTCATAGTTTATAAAATTGGCATCAAAAACTCTTTTACATCTATCTACCTTGTCATGGGAAATAAGTGAATAGCATGCATGAATTGAAATAATCCTCTTTTGAGTGGTAATTATAAACTCAGTCTATATAATTTTCACAGTATAATTCTTTAAAAAAATATCATCACTTTTTTATTTCACTGTCGGGGATTGAAGCCAGAGCTCATACATTCTATGCAATACAATCTCTGGCCTACCAGTAGATTCTCTCAGGAGAAATGCCACAAAAGTCGCATTGTTTTTGTTTTTGTTTTGTTTTATACTTTAAATGAAGTGGGAAGGAATTTCTTCTCCCATATGGAGGGGCAATAGTTAGCACATTCTGAAAGCATGAGTAGGCTAATAGCCTATTTAAATATTTTAAGATACCAGCTATTACTGCACAACAACTTGCTGCTACCTTCCTAGTGTTTCTTTCTACATTTCCCCAGGATAATGCAGTATGGATGAAAGCATCTTTCAACAGTTTTTACCCCTAGGGGAGGTAAAGCTTTGTTTGTACCACACATAAGATAAGTAGCTGGAAGTAAGAGAATAGCTTCTTTGTTGTCTCCTATGCTGAAATGTCTTTGTAAGCCTTCTGTCCCTGGTTTGTTTACTGCATTCCTCTGATTTCTATAAATGTTTTCATATATTTATTGACCATTTGTATTTTTTTTTGTGAAGTACCTATTCAACTCCTTTTCCCATTTATTGATTGGGTGGTGGTGTGTGGTGGTGGTGTTCTTAGTGTTAAGTTTTTTTGAGTTTTTTATCCTGGAAGTTGATGCTTAGAATTTCTTTTCTTTTTTTTTTTTTAAGAGAGAGTGAGAGAGGGAGAGAGAGAGAGAGAGAGAGAGAGAGAGAGAGAGAGAGAGAGAGAGAGAATTTTTAATATTTATTTTTTAGTTCTCGGCGGACACAACATCTTTGTTGGTATGTGGTGCTGAGGATCGAACCCGGGCTGCACGCATGCCAGTCGAGCGCGCCACCGCTTGAGCCACATCCCCAGTCCCGATGCTTAGAATTTCTAAGGCACAGGTGGCAAAGGTTTTTTTTTCCTAGTCTGTTGGCTTTCTTTTCAATGCCTTGATTGTTTCTTTTACAGTGAAGAAGCCTTCTTAGTTTGATGCTGTAACATTTATTGATAATTGATTTTACTTCATCTGTGGTGATATTTCAATATTCACCATAGATTTTGATACTTTGCTTTTTTCTCTTTCTCTTAATTAGCTTGGCTGAAGTTTATCAATTTAGTTTATTTTTTAAAACAATCAACATTTTGATTCGTTGTGGGTTTTTTTTTAAATTTTAAAATCTTGATTTCATCAATTTCAGCTTTGATTTTTATTATATCCTGTCTGTTGCTAATTTTAGTGGTTTTTTTCCCTAGGGCCTTGAGATGTAATGTTAGATTATTTACTCAGTAACTTTCTATTCTTTTAATGTATGAGCTCAATGCTACAAATTTTCCTCTTAGAACTGCCTTTATAATGTCCCAAAGATTTTTATAGGTTGTATCACTGTTCTCATTTACATTTAAATATTTTTTAATTTCAACCATGATTTGTTCAGCTGTCTATTCATTATTAAGTAGTGAATTTAGTCTCCTAGTGTTAGTTTTTATTTTTTATCTTGATTTCTAGTTTTATTCCATTATGATAAAGTGCAAGGTATTAGCTTTATTTTTTGTATTTGGTAAATGTTGCTTTATGTACTAAAATGTGATCTATTTTGGAAAATGTTCCACGTGCAGCTAAGAAGAAAGTGTATTTGGTCCTTGATGGGTGAACTATTCTATGTATCTCTGTTAAGCCTAAATTATTAATTGTAATTTTAGTTCTTTACCTTCTATATTTAATCTTTGTTTGTATGATCTGTCTGGTGATGAGAGAGACATGTTAAAGTTCCCAATATTATTGTGTTGTGATGTGTTTGATTCATGATACTGAGAAGAATTTGTTTACATATATTCTCCGGAGCATATATATTTACAGCTGTTATTTCTTGCTGTTGTATTACTCCCTTAGCAAGTCCATTATATCAGATATGAGAATAGAAACGCCTGCTTACTTGTGAGACCCATGTGAATTATATGTTTTTCCCATCCTTATTTACAGTCAGTCTATGGATAGCTTTTCCTATGAGGTGAGTCTCTTGGAGACAGCATATTGTTGGGTTCTGTTTTTTAATCCAATCTGCCAGCCTATGTCTTTTAATGAGTTGAGTCCATTAACATTCAGTGTTATAATTAAGAGATGGTTTATAGTTCCTGTCATTTTGATTTATTTCTAGTTTTCAAGTTGAATTAGAGTCTACTTTGATCAGCTATTCTTTTAGTTGTGGTTGTACACTCTGCTGGGTTTTATTTGTACATTTTATTTTTTCTTCATGAAATATTTTATTTGAGTTTGTTTTATCATGCCAGCTTTCTAGTGGTGAATTTTCTTTAACTCTTGTTTATTATGGAAGGTTTTATCTCATATTCAAATCTGACCTAATTTAGTATTCTTGGTGTGTTATCCATTTTCTTCCAGAGCTTGGCATATATCATTCCAAGACCTAGCTTTTAGGGTCTGGGTTGAAAAATCAACCGAGATCTGGATTGTTTTGCCTCTGAATGTGACCAATCATTTTTCTCTAGCAGGTTTAAAAATTTTATCCTTATTCTGTACATTAGGCATTTTTATAATATGCCTAGAGTGGGACTATTGTAATTTTATATATTTGGAGTTCTATATAACTCCTGTGTTTGATTTTCCATTTCATTCTTAAGATTTTGGAAATTTTCTGTTATTTTGTTGAAAGGATTGTGGTTTTTGTTTGTTTGAAATTCAGAGACTTAATCTACCCCAGTGAATCTTAAATTTAGTCTTTGAAAAGATTTGAAAAGATAAAAATATTCCATATTTTTAAAAAATTCTTTTCATGGTCTGGTAATATCTTTTCTCCATGATGAAATTTATTTTCAATATTATGTACTACTTCTTCATTACCTGAAAATCTTTCAAGTCATCTAGTCTATTGGTGATGCTTGCCATTGAATTTTTAATTTGGTTTATTGATTCCTTCATTTTGAGAATATCTGATTGATGTTTCTTTAGAACTTCTATATCCTTATTTAAGTCATCTTTCCCTTCTTGTGTCTTCTGTGTGATTTCACTCCTTACATCATCTTTTATAGATCAGTTTAACTATAAACTTTCTAAATTTCTTCTCTGACATTTCCTCCACTATTGTTTCTGTGGAATCTGCTGTTGAGTCATTCTGGTTTGATTAGGATGCTTTGTTTCCTTGCTTATTCATATTGTTTCTATGTCTACCCATGTATCTAAATGGATCTTCAGCGACAGAGCTTCTAGCCTGCACATTTCTAGAGATCCTGTAGATATCCTGTGCCTCACAGATTAGTAGGGAGCCAAATTATTGCATCCAACTGTGCCTACATATGTAGCACTAAATTCAGTACTTAATTTTAATTTTCACACAAAGTTAATTGACACAATAAACAAATGGTAGGTTTATCAATTTCTGTCAGTAAAGACAGTAAGTAATCCTGAATCATCTTTCATACAATCAAAGAATAGGTGTTCCTGTGGCTTCAGTTGTATTAATTGTTGCTGTAGTATTAGTGGTGGTGTCTGGAGTTCTGTAAACTCCAGCCGTGCTGTCAGCTCCACCCCCAGTTAGTGTTAGAAGTTAAGAATAGAGTTAATTAAGAGGAAATAAGCAATTGCCAGTAGAAAAGGATTTGTGGTTTCTAGATAGGAATATGACAGATGCAGAGGTAGTGTAGGATGTGTTTATGAGGAGGAAAGAGAAAAAAAGCAGTAATGGAATTAAAGAGGAGAGTGTTTTCATTTAGCATATTTTGGATTGATTTTAAAACAGAATACAAAATCAATCCAAAATATGCTAATTGAAAACTTTAATCCTCAAAAAACAGAGTAAGGAAAAATAACTATGTTTGAGATTGCTTGAAATGAGAAAGCAAAAACAAATGTTTACGTGTAAAAGTGTGTAAATGTTCATCATGTATCCATCAGTATATTCAAAAACTAAAGAAAAAACCACAGGTTGTCACTGAGAGTACACATTTGCTCTCTGTGCCAAAGCTCTGTCCCTTCTCCATGGAATGGGATTAGCTGTGGGAGGTGCTGTCAGCTCCACCCCCGGGAATAGGTTATGCTGGGTTCTACAAGATGTTCTCAGGGGAGGCAGTGAGGTCTAGTCCTTGCCCCAGGTGTTTCATTGCATGGGGAGTTATTGAGCATAAAAGAATCAATGCACCTTTAGCACTCTACACCCCTCTTCTCTCCAGCGCTACACTCTTGGGAAGGGGAAGCCAGTTCTTCATGGTTCCGTTTTTCAAGAGTACTGTCCTTTCTGGCCTCCTGAGATCTGCCCCCAAGCACCAAGCTCCACCCCTCCTGCTCATTCAGATTTTGAAGCCACTGCCACTGGTCCTGGGCAGTGCTGTATCAAGGGAAGAGGAGGGCAGGCTCTCTCTGACCTCTTTGACTTACATTACCCCCAGGAAAAGTGCTGTCCATGCCAGAAATTCTCCTGATGTGCTAGGCTCATTTTAGAGCTTGTGGCTGGTGTCTGCTGGATTCATGTATGGGACTGGGCCCCAACACATGGATCTAAGTTCCCAGTCTGAGTTGGTGCCGCTGCAGTGCAGATGTGCAAACATGTCTCCAGCTTCAGCTCCCTGTGCATAGCAGGCAGAGTAGGGGTGACTTTCACGCAGTAGTTTAAGGAGCAGAATAGCTTGTGAGTCTTCCCAGGCCAGGTTGCCCCATGCCAACACTTTCTGCAGCACTTTTTTAAATTTAAAAAAAAAAATTTAGTTTTAGGTGGACACAGTAATTTTATTTTTCTGTGGTGCTGAGGATTGACCCAGTGCCTCATGCCTGCTAGGTGAGCACTCTACCACGAAGCCACAACCCCAGCCCCTCATCTGCAGCACTTTTCAGTCTTTCCTGTCCTCGTGTACTCATTTCCCCCACTCCCATCAGAACCTAAGCTCCAGTTCTGTTTCTCATCTTTGTCTGATGCACTCCAACTTCCCCAGTTTCCCAGTCTCTCTGTTCAGTATTGAGTATCAGTGGCATGCTTTTATCACCCACCTCACAGAGAAGCAGTGATCTCCCTCTCTGGGTCCCATGTCTTGGAGCTGTGCAAAAAGCCACTTCCTGCTAATCCACCATTGTGTCTCCCCTTGTTTGACACTGATATCTTTATGCTACTTTATGTGACAATGATAAGGTTTTCTTTCATCTTGCAGTTTTGAGTAAGGATTATGGTTTTGAGACAAATGACTTACTTTTAAGTATCAAAATTTTATAATTTCCATGTTTCTTGCATTTGATAAGTACAGAGTAGGGGACATAGGAGTTGTTAATATACTACTTGCCTATCAGAAATACAATTAATATTAATTCTAAAAATGTTTCCAGGAATGGGCCTGGAGGATTATTTTATTATAACAAAACATCAGAGTCATAAATCTTTAATATTTTATATTTCTGTTGATTAAATATAATTTTACTGTTTTCTTTAATAGTGAAAGAAAGTTCTAAAGCTGACGCATTAATAAGGTATGAATTTATAGGTTTAAAAAATTGTCTATTAACTAAGAGTGTGAAGATAAAAGGAACCAAGTATTTGCTGAGTGTTCTAGTCTGGGCAGACACCACATTCAGTTAACATTTGTTTCCTAAAGTTGTCTCATGGAGACTTTGGAAGTGCCTGTGCTATTATAACCTGTTAATTACTAATAAGGCAGCTGTCATTCATAGAGGCTATTTGTTCCATATTCTCCTAATTAGTAAGTATCAGGCCTGTGGTTAGACTATAGCCTTACCTGGCTGAGAACTCAACTGTATTGCCCCACTGTACAGGTTGATACCAAGATGTACCAATTCAGAAGTCAAACGGTGTTGTGTGTTAATTCTGAGTTACATTTTACCTGAGAAGCCTAGTTATAGTCCAAGATTTTGTCCTGACATTTTTAACAGTTCCACTGGTAACCAGCTTTTTTAATACATCAAAGCTTTTATGGAAAATCTCACAGAGCTATGGCCATATGGTTTTCTGATAAACAAGATCAGGCAAGTTGTGGAGAGAAATTATCTTTCTGGAAGTGAAGAATACCATTGTTTCGACAATGTTGTATTAATTATATTAATCCTTAGAGGACATTCTGATTTCTCTACTTCCTGATTTTCTAGTTGGTTTCCCTTCAATTACTACCCCTGTTCATTTTATGAAGACTTTTACTTTTATACTCTTTTTTCTTTTCTATGACTGTAATCTTTTCTTTAATTTCTATCTTTATTTTCTGTTTTGCTCCCTTGGTGATTGTTTTATTTTGTCATTTGAATATTTTCTGTTGATAGAATCAAAAGTTCAGAGAATTTCAGAATTTTTAAGGAATTTTAGCAACTAGTCAAAGTACCCTCTAGTCTTTCAGCATGTGTTTGACAGGCTGGCCAAATCATCGTTTTGAGGATGAACCTGAAATTTAAAGATATTAAAGGGACTTTTCTGGGTACAGAAAGTGGCAACAATGAGATTTGAACTTTGGTTCTTTTTTTTTTTTAAGAGAGAGTGAGAGAGGAGAGAGAGAGAGAGGAGAGAGAGAGAGAGAGAATTTTTTAATATTTATTTTTTAGTTCTCGGCGGACACAACATCTTTGTTGGTATGTGGTGCTGAGGATCGAACCCGGGCCGCACGCATGCCAGGCGAGCGTGCTACCGCTTGAGCCACATCTCCAGCCCTGAACTTTGGTTCTTGAATTCTAAGCTCAGTACTTTTTCTGGTTATCATTTTGAAGGTGAATGTTTTCATAATAAAATGGGGATTAACTGTAGGAACCCAACTAAAGAGGACAAGAATAGAATTAAGTGAACAAAGTGGTAGATGATCAAAATGTAACTAATGAAGGAAAGGGCTATTCTGAAGAGTAACAACACTGTGTTGGGTAGGAGGAATAAGGGTTTTAGAAAAGAGACCAAAATTGTGGAGTTTATGATCAGTTTGAACACAAAACTGGAATTAAGGGTGCAGAATATTGAAAGCTCTCTATAAAGGCATATTAATATATACAGTATTTAGAGGAAGTTCTGATAGGTTGTATTTTTTTGTTTGTTTTGTTTTTTCCTGTTTGCATCTCTGTGATTCAAAAATGGATTAGTAACTAATGAGCCAGGCACTAGAATTTGTTAGAATATATGGATCTGTGGCCCAAAGTGGGTGTCCGTTCACCTCCACTTTCTTTTCAACTTGCTGATGTCCTTACAATGTACATGTAGTGTTGGGCACAGGAATGATTGGCAGGCAAAGCCATCACACAGCTCCAGTTAAGTAGTTGGTAATGTATTTAGACTGAGGCCAGTCTCCATCACTGGCCTCCATTTAGTTGAACCTTGTGTCAGGAATCTGCATGTTCATGATGTAGATTTCAAGTTTGGAGACTGCCACTGAGGCCTGCAGATGAGGGACTGGGGAATGGATCCCAGAGGAAGGAGGACATTTAGAATAATACTCAGGGAAACAGGTACAACTACCAAAGAATCTGCTTTTTTGGCAGTCTTTTCCCTTGAGTATCTGAGTGTCTATAAAAGTTTTAAAGTGCTTTCTAGTTTATGTGGACCTGAATAAAGTGGGACCTATATAGGAAAAATCCATTTTATGATTTATTTCAATGTGCCTGACAAAAATACTCTAAATAGCATATACATTCACTTTTTAACTTCCAAAAATTTTAAAAAGTTTCATCAAACTCTCTGCACTGCTCTTGGGTAAAGGGGAAACAATAGGGTGTTTTTATTGGTGACTCCCATGGTGCAGAATGAAGTATTTGACTCATGGATATCCAGGAGAGGGAACTGTGCATCTTGCTACCTTGTCTTGGGTTATCAGAGGTTTGTTTCAGTTCAGGTAGAATAATTATTCTCAGGTTCTGCTGATACATTGGCTATCACTCTGAATTGGAACTAAGAGTGCCTTCATTGAATATCTCATAGATTCAGAGCAGTAGAGGCAGAACGAGGTAAATATGAGCTCTTTTTTTTTTTAAAAAAAAAGAGGTCATATTTTAATTATATCAACCAAGAAATACCACTTAATAAATTTTACCTAAACGTTAAACAGAGTTTATTTTAAAAAGAAAACCACTCACCCATTCTTGTTATACATTTTTGCTCTAAAGATCTCCCGAAAAATCTGATCCAGGTGATTCCCGCCTTGCAAAGGGAGAGGGCAACTATGAAGCTCATATTAAGGTAAAGTGATCTTTTGTGAAATTCATGTTCTTGCTCTGAATTTTGTATGTTAAGGTGTTAATGCTTAAAATTTAGCTATTTTTTTCTGACATTTTATATGAAAATTTGCTAAGAAGAATCCGTTTTAGAGAATTATGTTGAATTAAAAAGTTGTTTGTATCATTGTTCTCTCAAGTACCTGAGCGTCTTGGGGGCAGGGAGAAAAGATGGGCTGGAAAACACATAGTGACAGAAAAATTGCGTTAGGAACAGCTTTCTAACTGCAGAGGAAATGTGAAATTTAGTCAAGGATCTTTTGAGTAGTCAATTTATATTACTGTCTTTTGTAAATCATACTTACATGACTTACAACCCATGTCTAAATTAATTTTTATAGAATCGTGGGATTTCCCTGGTGCCTTTAGTTTGGAATGTATGATGTACATTGCAAGTTGCTTTTTTTTACTTGGACCCTTGATGTTTTAGTATCATAACATTTTAGGAGAGCTTTTTCTCTATTTCTGTCCTTGGTTCTATATTTATACTAAAATAATATTAGGAATTGTGGCAAGTCAGAAATCTAGGATCTATATCTTAATACTTGTATTAAAAAAGGCTTTTGCATATCCATACTTTTGTGAGTCTTTCCACTAAAAGTGACACTAATTTTAAAAACTATAAGTAGCAGAAAGATCAGTAGAACAGAAGGAAATAGTAGGTCCTGAATTAGAACAAATTTTATTCTATGCTTTTATAATGATATCCTAGTATATAACTTCTATTGTGCTGTATAACTGAAAAGAACCAATAAAAATAAAAACAAATGTGAGGTAATGAACTTTTTCTAAAAATTCCCTCTCTATCTAATCAAAAAATAGATGGCCTGTACAAAGTAATAACCAGTTCTGGAAGCAGAGACTCTCAATAATTGTATGGTAAAAACTTTCAGAATTATTGTTCTTTGATGATAGTTTCTTAAAATATCCAAATCCTATGTCACATTCTGAAATTTTAAATTTTAGGTGTTTCTGTATTTAGTGATTTAAATATTCATTGTAAAACTCTACCATTTTTATGAATTATTCCAAGTTAGGAAATATATTTGCAAATATCCTGGAGCAGCTAGAATAAGGTTTCAAATGTAAAAGACTTCTCTTTTTTTAAAATGACTTTAATTTTATTTCAGTCATGAAGAGCTAAATATTATGTGAGTAAGAAGGGTGTAATTTTTATTTTGGGGGAAATAAGTATACATCTATCATACTTTATTCCATTTAGAATGCTATTATGTTATTATTTACATTAAATGAGCTCATTTGGCCTGGAGAAATGCACGTTTCTAAAAGCTGCTGTTATATATAGTGTTGAACATGAGAAAATGTGACAAATAAATGTCTACTTAATGAAATGCCCTAAGTAATATAATATGCATGAGATAACTACTAATTAAGCCTACTGAATTAAAAAACATGCTTTAAATTTGTATTCTCTTTTAATATATGGGATGTAAAGTTTGAGTAAGTTATCTCAAATTAGTGGAGGAATAAACAAGTTAGATTAATGTCATAAATATGGAAGTAGGAACCAAAATATCCTCCAAGCCTGCTTCAAACTTGAGTTTAGATTTGGACTTCAGATGAAGATTTGCTTGTTCTTCCTCTTCGCTTATCTTTTTAAAAACGACTTATTTCAGTGTCTTGTTAACTATGCCAAGCAAACCTGGTGATGTGGTTGGCAGTGCCACCTGTTTTTTTTTAATATTTTATATCTTATTGTTTTGTTAACTTAATGATATGAAGGTACTGGAATAAAAAGAACATACATCCCTTTCTAAAACAATAACTTACTTTAATACTTAATAGTTCCCTGCAGAAAACATCTCTTCAGTGTCTATTCATTGTGCCATCCATGTCACGGAGGTTCGAGTTAATGTTTCTGTTTAGCAATTCTGTGTTGTTTTTGTTCATTGATATTGAACCCACAAGATTGCTTTTTTCATTCTTCTTTTTCTTGGAAGAAGCAAAATTTGTATGAGCATTTATCTTTAGCTATTTAACACATAAGATGGGCAAAACTTCTACTGTTTTTGAATCCAATCAATCTCATTTAATAGATACTCTAAAAGCTCCTGTCGTATGTTTTCCCCTCAAGAGGTAATTCATGCCAATGTAAGTCATAAAAACACCTTAAAATATCACACATCATTTCTCAAAATGTTACTCATTTTTCAAAAGTAGTCTAAATACAGATGGCTACAATGTTTATCCTACATCAATTCAGCTGAAGAAAATGGTATAATGGATTTCAGTATTTGTGTAACAATCAATTGGAGATAAGGGGAGGGACATTTTGGAGATCTCTGTCAAGGCTCATAATTCTTACCCCATGAGAAGGTATGTCTTAGGTAGTGAGAGAATTGGAGTTTGAGTATACATCGGAATGACTCAGAAACCTCTGCTCTTTCTCCTATACCCTGTTATAGTAGAGAACATTAATTATTTCATCAACTTTGGTTTTTTATTATACCTTAATCTTTTTTTCTTCCTAGAACATCCTGGAAGAAGGAGGAAAATTAACTAAAGCTTCCAGGCAATCCACGAAGGATGGTAAGCTATTTGAAGACTGCCTATTGTTGTGCTGCTTATTGACTGAAATTACAGAATTTTTATATACTGTTTATTTTGTTTTTATTGTCAGAAGCAAAATATGACACTGGGAGCCGAAGGAGTGAAAACTTACCTGACAGCAGTACCCCTGCCAGTCAAAAGAAGGAAGTAGTTGAAACCACACTGGTGCAGGCAATCAGAATAAAGAATGATTCTCCTTTCTTTCCATCACCTGACTCAAAGGTAATGCGTTTTTAAAAACTCTTTCCATTTTTTTTTTCACATATCACCTTCCATGATGACAAACATCCTATAACAAGGCTATAATAGAAAACAAGTATAACAATAGGTGAGGTATATATAGAGAATTAACATTGACAGAATGTGGTGGGAATAAACACTTCTTTGGTGTGCCCTTATGGAAGGAAAGAAATACAAAAGAAGGCAAAAGGAGCTCGATGAATATGAAGCTGAGAAAAAGGGATGCATAGGAAGAATTCATTTATGAAGGAAAGGATAAGTTTCCATATTGAATAAGAGAGAGAAGATGGCTGATATTTAAAATAAGTAGTAGTGAAATGAAGGGGAGCAGCAAGTCAATATTAGGCCAAACATAGGAATGTTTAGGAGAAGTACATGCTGGATATATAGAACAATGTGTCAAATATGTCTATCATTTAATCTTTGATATTCTTGAATGACTAGGAGGCAGGCTGTGAGATTACCATCACAACCATTTTGTGATTATAATAGAAAAATAAGCAAATAAATGTGGCATATTTTATATCCTTAAGAAATCATATTTTATATCCTTAAGAAATGTTTTCTTTGCTTCTGTTCTTATTAAAGCTTCAAGTAATTTATATTTAGCACCAGTTAATATAGTTTTAAAACTATTAAAATAGTCAATGCTTGTTGAATTATATCAAAATGAACTCTACTGTCACATATAATTAAAAAGAAACCAATAAAGTAAAAAATACATATAAATAGGTACTGCTATTCAAAGAAAAATATAAATCTAATCAAAACAAGTAATAGGGTAATGAACATGATAAAGTAACTTCTAAAAATTAAAAAAAAAGATAGCGAAAATTTAAAAATTGCACCTTAAGTATGCACAAAATTTCACTGTGGCATATTTGTATGTACATATAGATTGATTATACTCCCCCAGTCATATCTTGAACATTCCTTCCTCTAGAAGAATAGAACCTCCAGAGGTTCTATTCCCAATATTTTTATTGATTTAAAAAAATGACAGAGGAATGCATTACAATTCTCATTACAAATATACAGCACAATTTTTCATCTGTGGTTGTATATAAAGTATGCTGACACCAATTTGTGTCTTCATACATGTACTTTGGATAATGACATCTATCACATTCCACCATCCTTGCTAATCCCCTGACTACTCCCTTTCCCTCCCTCCCCTATTTCCTATCTAGAATTCATCTATTCCTCCCATGCTCCCTCTCCCTACCCCACTATGAGTCAGCCTCCTTATATCAAAGAAAACATTTGGCATTTGTTTTTTGGGGTTGACTAAGTTCGCTTAGCATTATCTTCTCCAACTCCACCCATTTACCTGAAAATGCTATGATTTTATTCTTTTTTATTGCTGAGTAAAATTTCGTTGTATATATATATGCCACATTTTTAAAAATCCATGCATCCACTGAAGGGCATCTAGGTTGGCTCCACAGTTTAGCTATTGTGAATTTTGGTGCTATAAATATTGATGTGGCTGTGTCCCTGTAGTATGCTGTTTTTAATTCCTTTGGGTATAAACTGAGGAGGGGGATAGCTGGGTCAAATGGAGGTTCTATTTCCAGATTTCCAAGGAATCTCCAAACTGCTTTCCATATTGGCTGCACCAATTTGTAGTCCCACCAGCAGTGTGTATGAGTGTGCCTTTTCCCCCACATCCTCACCAACGCTTTTTATTTGTCTTCATAATAGCTGCCATTCTGACTGCAGTGAGATGATATCTTAGAGTAGTTTTGATTTGCATTTCTCTAATTGCTAGAGATGATGAACATTTTTTCATATGTTTGTTGATTGATTGTATGTCCTCTTCTGAGAAGTGTATGTTCAGGTTCTTGGCCCATTTGTTGATTGGGTTATTTGGGTTTTTGTTTGTTTGTTTGTTTTTGGTGCTTAGCTTTTTGAGATCTTTATATACCCTAGACATTAGTTCTCTATCTGATGTGTGAGGGGTAAAAATTTACTCCCAGGATGTAGGCTCTCTGTTCACCTCACAGATTGTTTCTTTTACCAAGAAGAAACTTTTTAGTTGGATTCCATCCCATTTATTGATTCTTGGTTTTAATTCTTGTCTTATTAAGGAAGTTGGGGCCTAATCCCACATAATGAAGATAGGGCCTACTTTTTATTTTATTAGATGCAGAGTCTCTGGTTTAATTCCTAGGTCCTTGATCCACTTTGAGTTTGGTGCATGGTGAGAGATAGTGGTTTAATTTCATTTTGTTGCATATGGATTTTAGTTTGCCCATCACCATTTCCATACTCCCAATTTTATCTATGCTAATGGATAAAATTTATTATCCATCTATTTTTATGTTGAACATTTCCCACCTCTAGTTTTCCATATGAGAGCAATATATGATTTTTTTTCTGAGTCTGGCTCATATTGTTTAACATGATGTTTCCCAGTTTAATTCATTTTCCTAAAATTGTCTTCATTTTGTTTTCTATGCATAGAAATCTTCCTTGTGTATATATACCACATTTTCTTTATCCATTGTCTTATTTTACAAGCATCTATCCTGATTCTATAACTTGCCTATTATGAATAGTGTCATGATAAAGATGAGCATATGTGTATCTCTAATGAATGCTGACTTTAAATATTCTCTAATACTGAAGAGTAGTATAGTTGAATCAATAAGTAGGTCTATGTTAGTTTTTTGAGTAGCCTTCATACTGATTTCCATAGAGGTATAATAATTTATAATAATTTGTGGTTGTGCCAAGAGCATAGAAGAGTTTTTTCTTCTAAATTCTTCCTAGTGTTATTTGCTTTCTTGATGATTACTTTTCTGAATGGTGGAAAATGGGAGCTTGATGTTGTTTTTATTTGCATTTCCCTGATTGGTAAAGATGTTATGCATTTTCTCACCTAAGTGTTGTCCATTTGTACTGATCATTTTGAGAACTAGCTGTGCATTTGCTTATTGATTGAAAAGTTTTTTGTGTTTCTGGTGTTAAGATGTTTGAGTTAATATTTTCAGGATATTAACCATCTGTCAGAAGAGTAGCTGGCAAAGCTTTTCTCCCATTCTGGAGGCTATTGTTACTGTCTTCTTACTGTTATGTGTTTCACTTACTATGCAGGAAGGTTTTAGTCTGATGCACTCCTGCCACAGTCTGGCTGGGCACAATTCAGGAGCCACTTGTCAAAAGAAACTAACTTTATTTTTAGAACTACAAATGCCAAACAAAACAGCTCCTCAGGAAAAAACACTCAGAGCCCAACTGCCACCACTGGCTTCCCACAAGCCTCTCACCCCCACACAAACCTCACCACCTCCCACAATCCTCCTGCTCTTGAGAACTGATTGGCTGGGTCGCGTGGGCGGAGCCAAAGAAGTCCCCCAATGAGCAGCTCCGTGGAGGAGCCAATCAGCTAGATGTTGCTGGGGCCGCTGTGAGCCAATCATCAGCTGGCAGTCTGAAGGGCAGGGAAACAGCCCAATGAACGTCACCGCAGAGGAGCCAATCAGCTAGATGTTGCTGGGGCCGCTGTGAGCCAATCATCAGCTGGAAGTTTGCTGGCAGCTGGAAGTTTGCTGGGGCCCCTTTGGCTGTGGCTCTCAACATCTCCCCCTCTCTGTTTAAACAACAAGCATGTGGCTTAGGGACCGTGCCTGCCTTAGGTTGTCCAGTACTACATATGGTCCTTACCCGTCTTCGGATGAGCTGACCTCAGGGCGTCAGCCTCCTGTCTTAGGTTGGTACCATTGTAATTGGATCTTACCCGTCATTGACTACCGGTCCAGTATACAGCTACACCTGTGGAGAGGTCTTTGTCATGACAAGCAGAAGGGAGGAAGATACACCAAGCCAATTGACGGCTCTTGTTGGAAAAATTGTACAACCGATGATATCATCAGTAAAAATACTCCAACACTACCACAAGTCACTGCACCAACAGATAGTTCACAATGCATACAAGTGACACATAGTTTAGGCAAGTTCTGCAAGCAGTTCAGTGATGG